>NC_031997.1:33586065-33809680 GCF_001879085.1 Nicotiana attenuata
TACCATTTCTGAGCATTCTAAGGTGTAAAAGTGAGTCGAATTTGGATTTGAAATCAAATTTGGGGTCTATTTGCCTGCTGATAGTCAACTGGATTCGATTTGAGATTTGAATCTCCTTTTATTGGTCTTCAAAATAATTTCTCTTCCACTCCTTTGCTGCTGGTTGTCATTTGCTGCTGCTGACTTCTTCTCCTTCTTATTACATTCTAATTTCCAGGTACACATCCTGTATCTCTCAGATTCTGGAATGGAATGAAGTGATGCATGTTCTTCTTATGTTGAATTCCTTATTGAATTGTAATTAATTTCAGCACTCTATCATATCTTAGTATGTAATTGACTAAGGACTGTTTAGAATTGGAGGTTCATGACTGAAGTTAGCTTATCAGTATTATGGCTGCTAGCATTACAATACTCGCATGAAAGAGCTTATCATAGTTATTACGAATGTTGTGAATCATTTTCAGACTTGAATGAGTGGTAAAATATGATATTAGCTGTAGCTTAATGACTTTAGTTTGGTTATTATGTCAATTCAAGGTCTGCGTTTAGATTAAGATGCTATTTGGACTGTAGAAATTATATTTCAGATTTAAGAGTATACTATTAGTTATGATATGGATAATGTTTAGCTATTCTGTCAATTTGAAGTTCTAACTCGAAAGAAGTAATAGTTCTAGAAAATAGGTTCAAAATGATTTTACATTTTTCGTCCAATTCTAGTATCTCATGTTGGAGTCGAAGTGGCCTAGTAAATGAATCCTGATCATGTTAATTCAATCGCTGAGTACATCAAATGTTCATAGGAGTTCAGTAGTTCAGAATTAAATTGGTAGTTATCAAACTTGAATTCACTTTTATCCAAATCAATAAATCCAAATGTTTGAAGCTTGGGCTTGCCTATAGGCCCAGGGCTGATAGTCTATATCTATTGCTTGGGCCTCAACATCATTCATGCCTGGCCCAGTTCCAGTCCTACTTATCTTTTAATTGGGCTTGCGTCGAGGCCCAAGGCTAGTAGCAGTCCATAGGACAAATTGATCTCGCTTTCCCTCTGTTGAATCATATTCGAAACTCAATGCTGAAGGCTTGAATTCGTTTTAAGTTTGCGGGCTTAATTTTATAACACAGGTTTTGGGCCTTCCAAGCTAGGTAGCATATTTGAATTAAGAGGCTCTCCTCTTGTTCAAATGTGGACCTAAGTTTGAGACCCGAATTCCTTGAATGCTTTCTAATAATAGTCAGTTGACAATGCTAATTAATTCTAAGCCCTTTAAAGATAAACCCGATAGAAAATCCTAGTATGCTCTAGGTTGGCCTTTAAATAAAAATGAGATGAGCCTCGCCAAACAAAACACATAAATTGCGGGGCCCTCTTTAAATGCTTAATTAAAATACTTAGCATCCGGGGCGTGCCGTTTAGCAAATTTCACGGCCCCCCGCAAAGTAATAACACGTTAGTTGTTTTAGGCGCGCTTTTAATAATTTTACCTTCCTAAATACGAGTGTGCATTTCATGCGACCCAAATCCAAATCCCAAAACGTTGAATAAGAGGTGTCAAGGATCCGGGTGCATTTCATGTGACGTGATCCAAAAATACGCTTTTAAACGACGTTCACTTTCATAAAAACTAATTAAAAGCGGTTCAACAATTCTAAAATTGCAATAGGATAACATGTATTAAAATCAAACTTTAGCCAAATATAGCAGTTGAGCGACCGTGCTAGAACCACGGAACTCGGGAGTGCCTAACCCTTTCTCCCGGGTTAACAGAATTCCTTACCCGGATTTGTAGTTCGCGACTGTTAAACAGAGTCAACCCTTTCCTCGATTCGGGATTCAAACCGGTGACTTGGGACACCATAAATCTCCCAAGTGGCGACTCTGAATCTCTTAATAAATGAATCTCGTTTCGATTGTCCTTTAAGTGGAAAAACTCCTTTACGCCCCTGCGGGTATAGGTAAAAAGGAGGTGTGACAATATATATATTGCTGCGGCGTGCAGCCCGATCCATAGATATATAATCCTCACAACTAGGCCCTCGGCCTCTCTCAGTCATTAACCTTACCGTCAGACTCTCAGTCTATATCAGTCATCAATCTCACAATCAGACCCTCGGTCTACTTAGTAAAATAGGGAACTCAGCCCATAACAGTTTCCACATTTTTTTTAAGAATATAGTGATAAAGCCGGATTTGAGTAATAACCAGGTAAAACATGACTGAGGATATGCTTTCAAACAAATAGAGTGAGGAAAGATAGCAAAAATGCCCCTAAGGGTCTCAACAAGTCGGCACAAGGCCCCAAACATGGCATACAGCCCAAAAATATAATAACATCAAACAATTAACTATCAAAATCTCACCTATCAACTGAAAAACGCCAAAATCTCACTTTCTGACTAATCGAGACTGGAACATGATATACAGTCAAAACCATATTTTGGTCTGTTGCACAATTGTATACGGTCAAAACCGGGCTTGCCCTTTGTCTGACTAATCGAGACTGGAACATGATAGGTCAAGGTTCAACCTCGTGTTATATCGAACCATGGTGCGAAGTTAGATCGTCGAGTTCGTGACCCAGTGACCGATCAAAATCGACATCGGCCAAGATCAAGACCAAATAAGATAGAGACCGAGCAAGATCGAGTGATGCTTACCGAGACAAATAATGGAAAGCCGAAATTTCCGCAATCGGGGGAGGATCACAGCGAAAATCTCGGCACGTATCAAGAAGAGGCCGTTTAATTAGCTAATCATAGGATTTCGTACCTCATATAGAATTGTATCAAGAGTAGGACTCCCCTACTATATAAAGGGGGTCTGATCATTTGTAAAACACACCATATTCACGCAATTCAAAGCAACATACTATAGTTTTCTAGCTTTCACTATCATGTGATTCTGTTCTTAAGTCAGTTGAAACATCTTTTGGTTCAAGGGTGATCGAACTCGAGGGCCAAGGCTATTCAATTTGTGTGGTTTGCATTTATTCTTTTGTCATCAATTTCAATATTAATTTTATTCTTCTTAATCTGTACCAAGTTATATCACGTATCCTTAAAACCGCATATAAATTCAATTGTTATCCGATTTTAGGGTAAACAGTTTGGCGCCCATCGGGGGATGAGGATAATAGTGGTTACTCGGTGCAAACTTTCATAACACACTCTATTTTTCACTTGTTCTTTGAAGTATCTTTGATTCCAGGATCAGAATGTCGAACTTTCAGTCAGCACCCTTTCATGTCGACAACGATTACGGCCACCACGATGAGAATGATAACATAGCACCGGGAAACAATGTACCCCCGGTTGACCTCGATGGAGTTCCGGCTGTAGCTCCAATCAACGTCAGCTCACATGTAGCCCTCAACGCTAATTTGGCCGTCGATCCCGAGGGCAGCATCCGCAGGGACGTTCGATCGGTCGCTCAAAGTGCACGTGGCGGCGAAGATGGCGGGGTCAACCTGCGAGTGATTTTCGAAATGTTGCAGGCTCAACAGGCAGCAATAGCCCAGCTCCAAAATTAGAATCACCCCCGAGCAGGATCGAGCCCGAACCGTCACAAGAAGTTGTCCACAGGGTCGAATCGGTTTCAAAGAAATCGAATGATAAAGAATCGGGGACCGATCCTGTAGTCATGAGGATGCTCGAAGAACTAACAAAACGAATTGCGTCCGGGGAAAAGAAGATCGAGGCAAACGATAAGAAGGTGGAAACTTACAACTCCAGGGTCGATCAAATCCCGGGGGCACCACTGATATTGAAGGGTCTGGACTCCAAAAAGTTTGTGCAGAAGCCTTTCCCCCCAAGCGCGGCTCCCAAACCGATCCCCAAGTAGTTCCGAATGCCTGAGATTCGTAAATACAATAGAACAACCGATCCAAACGAGCATGTCACCTCTTACACATGTGCTACCAAAGGGAACGACGAAATCAAATCTGTCTTACTAAAGAAGTCGGAGAAACCATGTCAAAGGGGACTATGGTATGGTACCACAATCTACTGCCTAATTCTATTGACTCGTTCGCAATGCTTGTAGATTCTTTCGTAAAGGCACATGCCGGAGCCATCAAGGTTGAAACCAGGAAATCAGACCTTTTCAAGGTAAGGCAGAAAGACAACGAAATGCTCAAAGAACTCGTGTCTCGATTCCAAATGGAACGGCTGGACCTGCCACCAGTGCCGACGATTGGGCAGTTCAAGCTTTCACCCAAGGACTCAATGTTCGAATCTCGGTGGCATTGCAGCAGTTGAAGCAGAATTTGATATAATATCCGGCTGTCACTTGGGCCGATGTTCATAATCGGTATCAATCGAAGATCAAGGTTGAAGACGACCAACTCAGGGCTCCTTCCGGGTCTGTCTATCCTATCAGACTCGTCGATAGAATTAAGAGGGATATTGACTGAGAACCAAGGTCGAACAAAGATCGATACCAGCCATATAGTGGAGATCGCAGGAGCATCGGACCTGGGCGAAATCCTATACGAAATGAGAGGAGAAGTGATCGAGGTCAGAGCTCTCGAGGGATCATGAGCAAGAACGGCTTCGACAAGCCTGTCATACCCAAAGAAGCACCTCGATTATCAGAATACAACTTTAATGTTGACGCAGCCGCCATAACCCTTTACTAGGTGTTGAAATTCCCGACACCAGAGGGAATTAAAACGATCTACGGGGAGTATCACGTCGCAAAGGAAATGTTTGGCGTCGATGAAGTGGTTCCTGTATCGACACTCTCATCAATAAAGGAGCTGGATTCGGAAACAAAATAGGAAGCCAAATAGCAATCACCGATGCCGGCATCGACCTAACATGACAAGTAGGGGACTAACGAAGACGACGATTACGGGGTTCCTTGATCCTTCATAGTCCCCGATGATTCTGAAGCTACCAAATCGACAGTCGAAGAGCTGGAACAAGTCACACTCATCGAGCATCAGCCCGATAAAAAGGTATACCCGAGCACAGGGTCAACCCCCGAGCTCAGGAAAAAACTTATTCAATTTTTTTATAACTAACATGGATTGTTTTGCTTTGTCCCACCTCGATATGATAGGGATCCCACCGGAGATCACCACTCATAAACTGAGCCTGGACCCAAAATTCTATTCGGTGAAGCAAAAAAAGAGGCCACATTCCAATATCAAGCATGCTTCCATCAAGAACGAGGTAACTAAGCTGCTTAAAATATGGTCCATCCGGGAAGTCAAATACTCGGAACGGCTAGCAAACGTAGTAGTAGTCCCTAAAAAGGGGAACAAACTAAGAATGTGTGTGGATTACAAGGATTTAAACAAAGCATGCCCTTAAGACTCTTTCCCTTCGCCTAACATCGATCGCATGATCGATGCCATGGCCGACCACGAGATCCTCAGTTTTCTTGATGCCTATTCTGGGTACAACCATATACGAATGAACCCGGATGATCAAGAAAAGACCTCTTTCATCACCAAGTACGGCACGTACTGTTATAATGTAATGCCATTTGGGTTAAAAAATGCTGGTGCCACTTACAAACGCCTATCAAACTGAATGTTCGAAGAACAAATAGGGAAATCTATGGAAGTTTATATTGATGATATGTTAGTTAAGTCCCTACAAGCAGATGACCATTTAAAGCATTTGCAGGGAACCTTCAGTATATTGAAGAAGTACAACATGAAACTAAATCCAGAAAAATGTGCGTTCAGAGTTGGATCGGGTAAATTTCTTAGGTTTTTGGTATCCAACCGGGGAATCGATATCAACCCCGACAAGATCAAAGCCATCGAGGATATCACGGTAGTGGACAACATGAAGGCCGTACAAAGGCTAACCGGGCGCATAGCTACCCTGGGGCGGTTCATCTCGAGGTCTTCCGATAAGAGTCGTCAATTTTTCTCGTTGCTAAAGAAGAAAAACAACTTCACATGGACTCCGGAATGCCAACGAACGGGACTTGGAAGAACTCAAGCGATACTTATCGAGCCCGCCTCTGCTTCATACACCGAAGGCGGACAAACAACTATACCTGTATTTGGCAATATCAGAGATAGCGATAAGTGGAGTCCTAGTTCGAGAAGATCAAGGTACGTAATTTCCGATTTATTATGTTGGCCGGACCTTAGATAAGGCCGAAATTAGATATCCTCACTTAGAAAAACCGGCGCTCGCTTTGCTGAGCGCCTCTAGGAATCTAAAACCGTACTTTCAGTGCCACCCTATTTGTGTTGTGACAACTTACCCGTTGAGAAATATAATGCATAAGCCCAAACTCTCGGGGCGATTGGCCAAATGGGCCGTAGAAATTAACGGGTACGATATTGAGTATCGTCCCTGGACAACCATTAAATCTCAAATTTTGGCAGATTTTGTGGCCGAATTCATGCCGGCCCTGATACTCGAGGTCGAAAAAAAGTTATTGATAAACTTGGGGACCTCTTCGGGAATCTGGACCCTATTTACGGACGGTTCATCGAACGTAAATGGGTCCAAACTTGGCATCGTACTGAAGCAACCCATAGGTAATATAGTCAGGCAGTCCATTAGAACTGTAAAATTGACTAACAACGAGGCCGAATATGAGGCTATGATTGCAGGTCTCGAACTGGCAAAGAGCTTAGGGGCGGAGTGATCGAAGCTAAGTGCGACTCCCTCCTTGTGGTAAATCAAGTTAATGGAGTGTTCGAAGTTAGAGAAGAATGGATGCAAAGGTACCTGGATAAGCTACATGTGACATTACATCGATTCAAAGAGTGGACTTTACAACACGTACCTTGAGATCAGAATAGTGAGATGATGCACTTGAAAACTTAGGCTCGTCGGTCGAAGATGATGAGCTCAATTTGGGGGTAGTCGTACAGCTAATGAGATCGGTCATAGAGGAGGGTCACGCTGAAATAAACTCTACATGCCTAACTTGAGATTGGAGGAATAAATACATAGAATATTTGAAGACTGGTAAAGTACCCTCAGATCCTAAAGAGTCGAGGGCCTTGCCTACAAAGGCAGATCGATTCAGCTTGTCTGAGGATGGAACCTTGTTCAGAAGGATGTTAGATGGACCACTAGCAATATGTCTAGGACCAGGAGATACCGAGTACGTTCTGATCGAAGTCCGCGAAGGCACCTGCGGGAACTAGTCAGGCGCCGAATCATTAGTTCGAAAGGTAATAAGAGCCGGCTATTACTTGGTCGATTTGGAAAAAGATGCTAAGGAGTTCGTACAAAAATGTGATAAATGCCAAAGTCATGCTCCGACGATTCATCAACTCGGAGAACTGTTGCATTCGGTCTTGTCGCCATGGCCATTCATGAAGTGGGGAATGGATATTGTTGGCCCTCTTCCATGGGCACCAGGTAAGGCTCAATTTATCTTATTTATGACTGACTATTTTTCTAAGTGGGTTGAAGCCCAAGAGTACGAGAAGGTCAGGGAGAAGGAAGTCATCGACTTCATTTGGGATTACATCATATGTCGGTTCGGGAAGACATCCGAAATCATATGTGACAACAAGGAACAATTGATCGGCAGCAAAGTGACCAAGTTTCTCGTGGATCATAAGATCAAAAGGATCTTGTCCACACCTTATCACCCCAGTGGGAACGGACAAGCCAAATCGACCAACAAAACCATAATACAAAACCTGAAGAAAAGGTTGACCGACGCCACAGGAAAATGGAAGGAAATTCTTCCTGAAATTCTTTGGGCATACCGCACAACCTCGAAATCCAGTACCATGGCTACCCCGTCCTTATTGGTTTACGACGCCGAAGCTCTAATACCGGTCGAAGTCGGGGAGCCAAGTATCATATTCCGATATGCTACAAAGGAATCCAATGACGAGGCTATGAATACTAGCTTGGAAGTATTGGACGAAAGGCGTGAAACTGCCCTTGTACGATTGGCCGCCCAAAAGCAGCGGATCGAAAGGTATTATAATCGAAGGGCCAACCTTCGATACTTTAATATCGGGGACTTATTACTAAGGAAAGTCATGCTAAACACCTGAAATCCGAACGACGGGAAGTTGGGCCCGAATTAGGAAGGACCGTACCAGATTCTCGAGGTCACCGAAAAAGGATCCTATAAACTCGGGATGATGAATGGGGAACAACTACCGAGCAATTGGAATATAGCTCATCTAAAACGATATTACTGCTAAGGTACGACCCCATTCATTTCTTTTTATTTTTTGACTACTACTTGTAGGTGATCGACAAAAAGCAGCACGAAGTCTTTAGGTCTGAAAGCACGCGTTGTACTCTTTTTTCCTTAAGAACGGTTTGTCCCAAATAGGTTTTCCGGTAAGGTTTTTAAGGCAACAATGATTCGTGCTAACTTAGAATCAAAGGGCGATCACGAATTGGTGTTAAAGATTGTATTTACAGTATACGAGATTTTTTGCAATCAACCTCGAATACTGGGGGGCATTACCCTCGGATATCAAATTGCTTTAGCAAGGAAATTATTTTATAATGAAAGGGTCTCGATAGGTAGGATTTGATGTAAGGGCCAAACGGTCAAACGAACTGTGCCCATGTAGATTACTCGAGCCCTGGCATAAAACATGTACGAATGTATAACCGTTCAGCACAAGAATAAAGAGAAGTAATTTCCTTGCATTCATCTTATGTTTTCTCTTTACATACCTTAAAGAATTTCGTACTTTTTGATCTCCTCAAAGAAACGAGCTCAAGGGCCGACTATAACTAGAGTTCGGACGATCACTCCCCCACTCGGGGACTGCCGTCCGAGAACAAACTTGAACAGATCGAGTTATTAAACATCGGGGATGCAAATCCTATTAGGCAACCCCCAAATTTTAAAGCCCACGGCCATACACACTCGAGGACTGTTATCTTAGGCAAGCCTGGATAACTCGAGGAAGCAAGCCCACTGGGCTACGCCCGAAATTAAAAGGCCGGCCATATTAACACGACACAGAGACGTCGGAGAACTGTAGCAGAAAATAGGCCTTCGAAATTTTCATAACCGGTTCTAAAGGCTACCCTCAGCAAACTATATTTTGAATTACTTATATGAGAGAAAGTTCCCGGTGACACCGAACCCAAAAATGCCTCAAAACAGAATAATGTAAAGGCAGGTTTGTTCGAACTTACACAATCTAAGTTATTTTATGCTAAGGCATTCTGACCTTTGTGAATACAAGTAATAAAGCAAAGGAAAAATTCGAAAGCCAAAAGGGAAAAGAAAGCCTTGTATATATTTACCCAATAGTGTTTTACAGAGGCCAAAATGGCTTAATCAATATATTTACAATGGCTGAAACAGACTAAAAAAGATGCAAAAAAAAGCAAAAAATATAAAGGCCTAAGTGGCCTGGTCTTCATCGGAGGCAGCATCTCCGCCCTCGGAATCTTCCCCGCTTTCAGACTCACTTAAACTCTCTGAGTTTCTTTGGGAAAGGCTAGCTTCCGAGCCCTGGCTTCTTCTGCTTTGGAGTTCTCGAGTTCAGCCAGTATATCGAAGCCCTGAGCATGGACTCCATCAAGGGCTTCCCTTCGAGCTTGCCACTTTGAATGATCCACCATGCTTTTGGCCTGCTCCTGGATGGCCTCGACGTCGACCTTATATTGGGCCACTTTAGCATCACCTCGGTGTTGGCCATGTCCACCTCAGATTTGGCCGCCTTGAGTTCATTGGCCATGTTCGCCTTATCAGAAATAGCCGAGTCCAGTTGGGACTGAAGCTCCTCGATTTTCTTGATCTGCACCGAGGCCTTCTCTCTTGCAGCCTGGAGTTGGGACTCGGTAGACTCCAGCTCTGCTTGGACGGCCTCCTTTTTCGAGGCTAGAGTGTCCATATTTTTCTTGAACTCCTCAGCCTCGGCCTGTATCGTATCAACCTGCTCCTGAAGCTGCCCAATCTGTTCAAGCCTCTAACAGACCTGCAGGACCGAATCATTAGTAGTGATCTCCAGTTTGTCTTCACTATCGTGAAGCACTCGAAATACCTGCTCGACCATCTCGGTATGCTTCCTCCGAGCCGCTTCCAACTCGACCTGAAGCTTCTCGCTCCAAAACTTGTAAGTAGGGCATCTTATCGGGTGGATCAGGCAGTTATTTACTCTTAACGGTTCGATTTATCGGTTATCGGCTTTTAAATGTATTAATCTTCTAGCCACCCGATAAGATATCGGGCGGATTGGTATCGGTTTAGCTATTATCGGGCAATTATCTGGCGGTTTTTCGTCCTAGTTGAATGTGTATTACAGAGGTCTATTTTGGTTTTTCGTGTTACACTGTTACTAGTATGATGCTGCTTAGGGTTGAGCTACATTGGCTTGGTTCAGCTACAACAGTCTCAAATTGGTTGTGAACTCCTTCCTTTCCTGTAAAAAGAAGTCCAATCCACAGTCAGGATTTAGTGTGTATATGATATTTGCTTCATTGTGTGGTTAATGCAATATACATACTGCCATTGACTGCTTTTGTTTGTGGCAATGCTTGTAAGATAGATGCATAACCCTGAATTTTCTTAGCTTATCAATATTTTTCTCTAGCACTTAGCAAAAAGCCAGTTTACTTTACATGTATTCCCAACATTTTTCACCGTTACCTTCAATGGTCGTAAAACACAAACCATTGCTTGTTACTATCTTCTTTTGGCCAACAATCTGGTCCATCTGGTGGCATTAGGATCCCATTTACCTATATATTTATAACATTCAAAGAAGGAGATTGTTGGCATGTTATAGGTTTGAGCATCAGAAAAAAATAGAAATTCTTCAACAGTGGATAAGTGGAACTGTGGAAGGGATATATATATATATATATATATATATAATATATATATATATATATATATATATATATATATATATATATATATATATATATATATATATATATATATATATTATATATATATATATATATATATATATATATATATATATATATATATATATATATATAGTATATATATTTAACGGGTAAATGGTTTATCCGATAAGAAAATTGAATAATTTGCCCCCAAATCGATAAGCCGTTAATAATAAAATTTCAATCCTTTCTCCATCCGTTAAATCGATAGCCCGATACCAATAAGCCACTTTTGCGGTTTGATTTTCGGTTTCAGTTCGGTTTTGAACACCCCTACTTGTAAGCATCCCTTTTTTCGGTGAGCTCTCGAACCTCGGCCTCGTGGTGAGTTAGTTCATCCCGGTATCGGAGAAAGCCTCGTGATGCAGCACCGAAGCCTACATGCATAAGGGAAGATGTTATGGGTATTTACAACTTTAAAGGTTAGAATAAATGAGAAGAAATGACACGCAGATTTACCCGATTTAATGCTTGTTGGGCTTCATTGAATAGGAAGGGGATTTCCACCTCGTCCATCACTACCTGATCTTCTTCTGTCACCAAGCACCGAAGGTAACTAGAACCCGGGCATCCTCCGGGGTAGAAAAAGCTATTGACCGTCTTTAGTCAAGATTAACACTTGGGGCTGGGAATTGATCCACCAGTTTTGGGCTCGATGAAGACCCGGTGGCACCCGAAGACGACACCTTCCTTGGCACCGGCAGGTCACTAAGACTGGTGACGTCTTCCAAAGAAGCGGACTCAACCCCATCCAAGAAGCTGTGGATATCAGTCGCCCCCCTGAGGCCCCTCGTAAGAACGACCTTCCAACATATCGGCCGTGCGGATCACAGCGTCCGAAATCTAAGGGGATCCGGAAAATTGATCACTCCGAGCTCGTCCCTCGGGACATCTCCCGCTGCTCGAGAAGCCTCACCCCTGGTCTCTCTTTCAACCATCTCAACTTGGTATGGAGTGGCCTCAAATCCTTTTGGTTCAGGAACTTCGGCCGACGCTCCCTCATCAACCTCATTCGGTTCGGAGGGCTTTTTTATCGAAGCACCAGCTCGCGCGCAGGCCACCAGTTTGGACCTCTCTTCCTCTTCTTCTTCTTCTTCTTCTTCTTCTTCTTCTTCTTCTTCTTCTTCTTCTTCTTCTTCAGACTCATCCCTTAGTCGATGGACTGAGTCCGAAGGTAGAGCACTGGAGGCCCTCCCCCTGAGCTTGCGAGACCTCCTCGGCGGTCTCTTCTTTTCCGAGTTCGGGGGACTCGAGACCCTTTTTCTCTTCTTGTCGTCGCCCTGCTTCGGGGCAGGGGACTTGGGAGGCACATCCTCATCACCGGATGGAGACCTCATAGCAACGTCTTTTGGGAGACCTACAAAAAGAAACAGAGCAAATAAGAATTTCACAGTGCAAGAAGGAAATCAAACAATATTGAATCAAAGGAGAAAACCTACCTTAACTACGGGCCTCCCATCGACCCTTTTATAACTCCATCCAAGCACACTCGGAGTATGGTCTCTGTGACACTAGGACCTCGACCCATTTCTTGAGTTCGGGAACTACGTCCAACACCTGAGCCACAGCTGCAACGACAAAAACATAGATGAGGAAAGAAGATAAGAAGTAAAACAACAAAATTGAACATTCAAGGCGAAGTACTACTCACGATTCGTGTTCCATTTATCAGGAAACGGCATGTCTTCAGCAGGGATCAAGTCCAAAGTCCTTATTCGGACAAATCAGCCCATCCAACCTCGGTCACAAGACTCGTCTATGCTCGACAACGGGGCCTTGCTGGCCCGGCGAGCAAGCTTGATCAACCCTCCTCGATAGATTCGGGGACTTTAAAGGCGCATAAGGTGATCGAGGGTGAAAGGACATCCCTCGATTTTGCTTACAAAGAATCGGAGGAGAATCACTATTCTCCAAAAGGAAGGATGCATCTGGCTAAGGGTCATGTCGTACCTCTTGCAGAAGGCGACGATGACAGGGTATAAGGGGCCCAACGTGAAGGGGTAAGTCGAAACACTTAGGAAACCCTCCACGCGGGTAGTGATTGATTCCTCAGGGGAAGGTACCACCACATGCTAATCAACCCAGTTGCAATCCTATTTAACCTTTGCAATGAGGCCATCGGTAATTGTGCGTATATACCTCGAGACCGATTCACATCAACCCGGTACCGAGGAGGTCTTTTCAATCTTAAAATTAGTAACAGTAGGGCACCCTCTCGGAACAAAATCCTCAAAGGGATAGTCCGCCACAGCTTCGTCCCCGGCGGGCCGTGATGAAGAGGCGACCTTCTTTTACGGTATAGTCTTAGAAGTTTTTGCCATTATAGAAGAAAAAGGAATTAGGATGGTATGCGATTTGCTAAAAGTACAAGAAATTTGTGTGCAAGAGTTGCAAAGCAAAGGGATTTTTTGAAAAGAAACAAGAAGAGGAGGAGCTTTGAACGTAAAGTTACGGTACTTATAGCTTGCTGGTGACGGTTCAGAACCGGTAGTGCCTGACCAGCAACTGACAGGAATTTAATGCCTCGGTAACTAAACTGACGGGATGTTTTGATATCCACTTGTCTCTTATGTAATAGTCGGGTTCGTCGCTTACGTCATGGCCCATCGAGACGGGATTGGAAAGTTCATATCATTTCTCGTCATCTTCTCTCTGAGAAACGAGGGGACTATCTGTATTCGGTCAAAACCGGGCTTTCCCTTTATATGACTAATCAAGACTGGAACATGATAGGTCAAGGTTCAACCTCGTAATATATCGAACCATGATGCGAAGTTAGATCGTCGAGTTCGTGACCCAGGGACCGATAAAAATCGAGACCGGCCAAGATCAAGACCGAGTAAGATAGAGACCGAGCAAGATCGAGGGAAGCTTACCGAGCCAAATAACGGAAAGTTGAAATATCCGCAATCGAGCGAGGATCACGGCAGAAATCTCGGCATGTATCAAGAAGAGGCCGATTAGTTAGCTAATCATAAGGTTTCTTACCTTATAGAACTGTACCAAGAGTAGGACTCCCCTACTATATAAAGGGGATCTGATCATTTGTAAAACACATCATATTTCACGCAATACAAAGCAACATACTATCGTTTTCTAGATTTCACTATCTTGTGATTCTGTTCATAAGTCAGTTGAAACATCTTTTGGTTCAAAGGTGACCAAACTCGAGGGCCAAGGCTATTCAATTTGTGTGGTTTGCATTTATTCTTTTCTGGTCAATTTCAATATTAATTTACTCTTCTAAATCTGTACCAAGTTATATCACGAATCCTTAAAACCGCGTATAAATTTAATTGTAATCGGATTTTAGATTTTAGGGTAAACAACATCTTTTTGGAGCAAAAATTTGAAAAATCATTTTATGAAATGTTCTCATTCATGATTAAAGAGAGTCTATGGAAAATGAAGACGCGCTAGGAGTCGAACACATCACCTTCGGGACAAAACGAAAGAACAAGCTTAGTGATTTTGCTGGGAAAAGGAACAGGAACAAAAAGCTTTTCAGATCATGGCTGCGCGCTGTCTCTCCTAGGCTCTATTTCCCCAAACGCCACATAAAAATTTCATTTCCTCTATATTTATTGCTTTCCATGTTTTCTTGGTAAATATGGTAACTCTACTACCAATTTGCAAGTCTGGGCGTGAGGGGTGTTGAGTTGTCCCACATCGGTGAAATTTGAGGTTTCTTGATCTTCTTATATGGTAATGGGCAATCCTCATCTCACAAACTAGCTTTTGAGGTTGAGTTAGACCCAAGATCCATTTATCATGGAAGGAGTATATTCCTTTGCCAATGCAGTATGCCCTTTTTAGGCTTTGGGTTTAGACACCAATAGTAGTCTCCTAATAATTGCATATTTGATAATCCCATCTCAATAATGAAAGTACAAGGGGGGGGGGGGTGAATTGTTTATTTTTAGACTTAATTGCTATTAGTTGACTAGTTTTTCAATTAGTCGACTAGATGTAATAACTTGATAACAGTAACGACAAAATTTAAGATGCTGAAATCAAATGCAGGAATTAAAGATACCAGAATTTTTATACTGGTTCGGATTCAATGTGAATCCTAGTCCAGTCCCCTTGGGTTGCAAGGGAGTTCTTTTTCAGTGAATGAGTTTCATCGAGTACACAGGGAATGGTGTGATCTAAACCAATAGCTCAGTTCCTATATCACTCGTTTCTTTTGATACAATGCCTCACTAGTGTTGTTCTCCCTTTCTTCTCTAACTTGTTACACAATAGGTCTTAGTAAAGCTACAATATTTGTTTGCAGTAGAACAATGAGAGGGTGTTTGGTTCGATCAAAGTATGTGTGCTAAAGTGTGATTACAAGTTTAAATATTTTGAGATGCTTGAATTCTGGAGAGATTTGCCAACCTAAGAGATTTGATCCTTGGAAAGAGATTGATTCTTTCCAAGAATAAGGTTATTCCACAACGACTCTAACTAACGAGAGGCTTTAAAGATTTTCCCTTGAGCGCGTTCCCGGAATCTTGATCCTTCTAGATTTAGATACTTGATTGAATATTCTGCAAGATCTTCGCTATACTTGATTTATTTTATCCCTTCAATTTAGCCTTGATTGATTCCGTCAGTATCAATTTCTTCCTTTAATCACGTCGGCTTTCCTTGATTGCTTCTGATTGATTCCTTCAGTCTTGTATGCCGATCCATACGTTCCTTGATCAGTGCTATCCATGAGTTCCTATAAAGAGCAAATATATTATTTTCATCATTAAAATCAGATCTAACAATCTCCCCCTTTTTGATGATGTATGTATAAACAGCAGTTGACTTCCCTGTATTTTACTCCTCCTCAATAAGTACTCCCCCTCAATAAGAGCGATTGACTTTGTCTGGTGCTAGTTTGTTTGAGGTGCATATAGTCGACTGCTTCAGGTTCTGTGGCTCCCCCTCAAGGAGTGCTAAGGCTGACTTACTCACTGTCGACTTATTATGTACCCGCACAATATGTACCTACACAATACATATATCCTTTCTCCCCCTTTTTGACGTCAGTAAAGAGGGAATAGAAAAAAAACACGGCATGCAAAAACAGGATTCGTAGTAGAATGTACTAGTAGAGTTAGAACATAACAAAAGAAAGAAAAATTATCCACCGACTGATATTTCAGTAAAATAAACGGCACAGCAAAAAAAAAATTGTCTTAAACTTCCACATTAGCGACGCAGAAAATAGGTAAGAGTATTGCAGATAGCCTCCTTCAGTTGATCAAAGCTGGCATTGGCTGAGACACTCATTCCATCAAGTCTGTCATGAACCTCCTTGAATGCCTTGACAACATTTTCCCTCACTCTGAGAACCGCAACCCGTATCTTGGAGACATCAGACCCTGTTTCTTTAGAGATGGCATGAATGGAACCAACAGTGGACTGAGTGGCACTGAGAAGATCTTTGATTGCAGAGAGCTGATTGTCAATGGCACTAAGTTTCTCAGCAAGGTCAGGATCATTTTGGCTAGGATGAGAAGTAGAAGGTTTGGGTTTGAAGTCTGTATGAGTAGTCTTGACATATCCTTCTTGTTTCTTGACCTATGAGTCCTTTACACACACATATCCCATACTTGCAAAAGCTCTGGAGTTGTAAGATTTTGAAACAGAGATAAAAGGATATGCAGATTTGGAAATATTGTGAGCTTCCAGAATGTGAGTGATAGCCATACCATAGGGTAGACTAGTGGTCTACACTCTCAATCATAAAACTGATGACCAGGAGGACAGTTTGATTTTGAGTTTAGTCACAAGGCAACAGACCAGATAAGTGTCTCTTAGAGAGAAGGTGGAGAAAGAGCCAGTACGGGGAAGCAGAGTGACTGCAACAATGTAGGCTAGAATACGAGTTTCGAAACTAGCATCACTAGGACCTAGCTAGTTTGGGAGAGATTCAAATGGACACTCAACAATACATCTCTTAGCTTGATCAAAGGAAATATCAAAATCATCGGGCCAGGAATTTTTAAAAAGCATAGAGAAACCAGAACACTTACACTAAAAAATCGAATCAAACATGGCACAATCAAGAAGAATACGCTTTCCTAACACTAGGGACTCCAACTTATCAGACTTACCAGAGCGAAGATTAGCATAAAACATTCTCACTAAGGGTTCATAGACTTTAGGCGGAGGAGCAGAGAAAAACTTCGACCACCCTTGATAAACGAAAAGATCCTTTACCTTACAATTTAGGGCTTCCATGTCATCAAGGTCGACTACCCTCCCATGAGCAATAGGCTTGTCTTTTAGGGCAATAAAGAAGTCCCTATTTGGAGAATCCCAGAAATTGAGTTCCGACTCGAGAGAACTAGAAAAGTCGATTTTTGATTTCTTTGGAGTGGAGAAAACAGGGGGTTCTTCCATGGGTCTTTTTCCTAAGGCTTTTTCTCCTAAGGGTTGAGAATGATCAGAGAAGTCCGCCTGAGAAGAGGCAAACCCCTCCGAATGATCGGACCCTAGGTCTACTTGTTAAGGGGGCTGAGAAGGGGGTTTTGCACTGGAGCGGGTGCACTTTCTAGTGGAGGTAGATGGATTTTTGGGTTGTTTCACCATTGAAGAAGTTTTTTGGTTGAGCTAGTTTTTGAAAAAGGGTTTTTAGGTGATCGAGACGATGGAGATTGAAAAGAAATTTCAGCATAAAAAGAGGGTTTCTGATGGTTGAGTACAGAAAAGGAAAAGGCGTCAGTTGATCAGACGCGATGATTGGCTTCCCTTCTTTGAACTCTGCGACTGATGTGAAAAGAGAGTAAAAGGAGGGAAATCGGAGGCGTAATTAATGAGTAAGAAAAAGATATGGAACATTTGACATACAAAATAAGATAATGGCACATAGGTCCTAATATTAACTATTAATGCAAATAATTCCAAGTAATTCTCTTAATGAACACAATCTCTCTTCTAATAAAGGCTTGGTAAAAATATTCGCTAATTGATCAGTTGTTCCAACAAAAGATATTTCTATATTTCCTTTAAGGACATGATCTCTAATGAAGTGATCCTTATGTCTATATGCTTTGCCCTAGAATGATGTACAAGATTTTTTGAGAGACATATAGCACTAGAATTATCAGAGAAAATTGGTATAGGTTTAAAAGAAAGTTCATAGTCACCAAGTTGATGAGACATCCACAATAATTGTGCACAACATTGTCCAATAGCGATGTATTCAGCTTCAGTAGTAGATAGTGCAACTGATGCTTGTTTCTTACTGTTCCGGGAAATCAATGCTTTACCAAGTAATTGACATGTTCCACTTGTACTTTTTTTGTCTTTCTTATCACATGCAAGATCAGCATATGAAAAACCTTCTAATTTAAACGTGTTAGAGTGAGGATACCATAGTCCATGAGATACAGTTCCAATAAGATATCGAATAATTCTTTTTACTGCAGTCAGATGTGATTCCTTGGGAGCTGACTGAAACCTGGCACATTTACATACACTAAAGATAATATCCGGTCGACTGGCAGTTAGATAAAGAAGTGGGCGAATCATTCCACGATACTTAGTTTCATCAACAGGGATTCCCTGTTCCTCTTTGTCGAGGCTCGTTGAAGGACTCATTGGTGTGCCAATGGTTTTAGCATTACTCATTTTGAATTTTTGAATCAATTCCTTTGTATATTTGGTTTGACATATAAACGTTCCTTCTTCAGATTGTTGAATTTGAAGTCCAAGAAAGAACATTAGCTCTCCCATCATGCTCATTTCGAACTCACTTTGCATAAGATTTGAAAATTCCTTGCACATAAGAGAATTAGCACTACCAAATTAATATCATCAACATAAATCTGAATAATGAGATTACTTTCTGATGATCTTTTAATAAATAGAGTAGTGTCTACTTTACCTCTTGTAAAACCATGATCAATAAGAAATGAACTGAGTCTTTCATACCATGCTCGTGGAGCTTGCTTCAGTCCATACAGTGCTTTGGTTAGATTATATACATGATAGGGAAACTTTGAATTTACAAACCCAGGAGGTTGCTTCACGTATACCTCTTCTTCAATAAAGCCATTCAAGAAGGCACTTTTGATGTCCATTTGAAATAGCTTGAATCCCTTATAAGATGCATATGCCAGAAGGATTCGTATAGACTCCAGTCGAGCTACTGGCGCAAATGTTTCGTCATAGTCGACTCCTTCCTGTTGTGAATATTCTTGAGCAACTAATTTGGCTTTTTTTCTTACAACCTTTCCATCCTCATTCAATTTATTTCTGAAAACCCACTTTGTTCCAATTACAGGAACGTTTTCAGGTTTGGGTATCAGTTTCCATACTTGATTTTTGCCAAATTGATCTAACTCTTCCTGTATCGCGTGCATCCAACTTGAGCCTTTTAGAGCTTCCTCTATCTTCTTCAGATCAATCTGAGAGATTAATGCTATGTTTGCTTTCTTTTTGAGAGCTCCCCTGGTTTTCATTCCTTTGTTTGGATCCCCTATGATGAACTTTTGAGGATATTCAGGTTCACTTCTCCATTCATTTGGACGAACTATATGAGTAGCTGACTCCTTCGGAAGTTCTAGTGTATCGTTATTGGTTTCATTAGTTGACTCTATCGCAGCATCATATCCATCAGTCGACTTTTGAGATTTGCTTGTCTCCTGAATTTCTTGAACTTGATCTTTATCACCTGCAGTAATTCCTTTCTCGACCGAGGAGTTATTTTCATCAAATATAACATGTACAGATTCTTCCACACATAATATGCGTTTATTATAGACTCTAAAGGATCTACTATTTAATGAATAGCCTAGAAAAATACCTTCATCACTTCTTGGATCGAGTTTTTCAAGATTGTCCTTACCGTTGTTGTTGTGAATAAAACACTTACTTCCAAAGGGATGAAAACAACTAATATTAGGACGTTTACCTTTCCATAGTTCATAAGGAGTTTTCTTCAGAATGGGCCTTATGAGACGTCGGTTGAGAATGTGATATGCTGTACTTACTCCTTCTTCCCAGAAATGATTTGGCAGTGAATGATCTAGTAACATAGTTCTTGACATATCTTGTAGGGTTCTGTTTTTCCTTTCAACGACTCCATTCTGTTGGGGTGATCGTGGTGCAGAGAAGTTGTGAGTATATCCTTGATCATTCCAAAAGTCTTCAAATGCGCTGCTTTCAAATTCTCCTCCATGATCACTCTGGATTGTTGCGATCAGATACCCCTTTTCTCTTTCAACCTTCTTACAGAAAATCATAAATATTTTCAATGCTTCATCTTTATGAGATAAGAAAATCACCCAAGTGAAACGTGAGTAATCATCAACAATAACAAAAACATATTGTTTTCCTCCTATACTAGAAGTTCTAGTAGGCCCAAATAAGTCCATGTGAAGCAATTGCAAAGGTTTAGAGGTAGATACAATATCTTTGTTTTTGAAAGAGTTTCTAGTTTGTTTTCCTATTTGACAGGTGTCACAAAATTTGATTTCTAGAGAAATTCAGTTTGGGTGAATCAATAACCAACTCATGCTTAGACAATTTTTCTATCAAATGCATGCTTGCATGACCAAGTTTCCTATGCCATAACCAAGGATCATCAGATATGGATGTTAAACAGATATGACCATCTATATTTTCAAAACCGTCAGGAATATAAACATTTCCATACCTTTTACCTAGAAGGATTATTTTACCTGTCTGATCTTCAATAGCACAACCTGTTTTCTTAAAATTTTACCTCATACCCTGAGTCACATAGCTGACTTATGCTCAGAAGATTGTAGTTAAGTCCATCGACGAGATAAACCTCAGTAATATCGCAGTTGTTATTGAAGGGAATTTTTCCAGTACCGATTATATTTCCTTTTGAGTCATCGCCAAACTTAACGCTTCCTCCATCTATTTTTGTAACTTCCTTGAACAGATTTTTATCACCTGTCATGTGACCGGAACACGCACTGTCTAAGTACCATTTTCCTTTGCGGCTTCTCCTGTGGTGTTCCTGCAAAATATAATGATTACTTTCTTTTAGGTACCCAAGCTTGCTTGGTTCCTGGTGGGTTAGTATTACTAGGTTCAGAATTGTTTTTGGGTTTCCAAATCCATCCTGAAATATTTGACTTACGAAAACGACAAAAAGAATATTTATATCCACTTTTATTGCAGTAGTGACACGTAACTCCTGACCCATTTTTAGGTCTTTCATTATTGTTAGTACTAGTGGACTCTGTTCTGACTGGTCCTTCTCCAGTTAACTTGTAAGTCGCCTGGTTTGACCTGATAGAACTATGACTGGTGGATTTGCCCATGCCATTGAGTTGCATTTGCAATTCCTCAAACTCTTCTTGAAGTACTTCTTTTTCGATTTCACATACTTCATGTTTGAGCTTCCAGTCTTTTACTTTTTTATTGAGTCTCTTAAGCTCATTCATCATTTTTTGAGACTCTTTCAAAGTCAGATCAAGAATATCCTGCAACTCATTGCATCTTTCACAGTTATAAGATCTTACCTCGCTTGTTTCACCTCGTGCCATGAAACAGTTCTCATTTTTATCTTTGCATTCGTCGTCTGAAGTGTCCTCGTCTGCCTAGCATCCTGAAGATTTGTTCATATCATTTTCCAGATTCGTCATGAAGCAAAGATTTTGCTATCTCTTCGTGTTCTGAATTGTCTTCATCACTCCAACTTCCAAATGATTTGTTCTTGTTGAAGCCTCTTGAGATTTTCCTTTTCAGATCTGGGCACTCACCTTGAATGTGTCCAAATCTTCCACACTCATAGCATTTCCCATCATTCTTATCTTGTTCATTATATTGCCTGGATCGCCTAGGTGGAATCCTTCCTCTCCTCGTATTCCTGAATCTTCTCATAAACCATCCATGTTTCTTGACATCATAGCAATCTCTTCTTGAAGAGCTTCAGAATTATCGTCGATATCATTTTCAGCTATTTCAGTTGTGGCCTTGAATGCGACTGTTTTCTTCTTTTCTTCTTGGTTGGTTTTCTTAAGATGTGTCTTTTCAAAGGCTATGAGTTCTCCTTGAAGTTCATCATAAGATAACTTATTCAGATCCTGAGATTCAAGTGTGACTACTTTGGTCTGCCAAGTAGTTGGTAGGCTTCTAAGAATCTTTCTAACTTGATCACCACTTGAATATGGTTTGCCGAAGGCTTTCAGATAGCTGATGATTTTGCTGAATCTGGCAAACATCTCTTCAATAGACTCTCCTTCTTTCATTTGGAAGAGTTCATAATCATGAACCAACATGTTGATATGTGTTTCATTTACCTTGCTGGTTCCTTCGTATGTAACCTCAAGCTTGCCACACATCTCTTTGGCTGTGTCACAACTGGAGATTTTCTCATACCCTTCACCACTTATAGCATTATAGAGCAAGTTTCTCGCCTTGTTGTTAACTTGTATCACTACCATTTGCTCATCTGTATATGAATCCATATCTTCAGGATCAGCAAGTGGTTGAGCGGCAGCCGGCAGAGGATAGTTCCCCTTTTTGATAACTCTCCAAACTTTAATATCATACGCCTTTGCATATATTTCCACACGCACTTTCCAGTGGGAGAAATGTTGTCCATTGAAGTATGGTGGCCTTACTTGTGAAGTTCCTTCCTGGAAGAGTGCTCCTATGATAACTTGATTTGCCATTTCTCACAAGCTGTTAAGCAAAAGAAAAATGTGAGCCTAGCTTTGATACCAATTGAAAGTACAAGGGGGGGAGGGGGGGGGGAGTGAATAGTTTATTTTTAAACTTAATTGCTGTTAGTTGACTAGTTTTTTAATTAGTCGACTAGATGTAATAACTTGATAACAGTAACGACAGAATTTAAGATGCTGAAATCAAATGCAGGAATTAAAGATACCAGAATTTTTATATTGGTTTGGATTCAATGTGAATCCTAGTCCAGTCCCCTTGGGTTGCAAGGGAGTTCTTTTTCAGTGAATAAGTTTCTTTGAGTACACAGAGAATGGTGTGATCTACACCGATAGCTTAGTTCCTATATCACTCATTTCTTTTGATACAATGCCTCACCAGTGTTGTTTTCTCTTTCTTCTCTAACTTGTTACACAACAGGTCTTAGTAGAGCTACAATGATTGTTTGCAGTAGAACAAAGAGAGGGTGTTTGGTTCGATCAAAGTATGTGTGCTAAGGTATGATTACAAGTTTAAATATTTTGAGAAAGGCGAATTCCGGAGAGATTTGCCAACCCAAGAGATTTGATCCTTGGAAAGAGAATGATTCTTTCCAAGAGTAAGGTTATTCCACAAAGGCTCTAACTAACGAGAGGCTTTAAAGATTTTACCTTGAGTGCGATCCCAAAATCTTGATCCTTCCAGATTTAGATACTTGATTTATTTGATCCATTCAGTTTAGCCTTGATTGATTCCGTCAGTATCAATTTCTTCCTTTAATCACGTCGGCTTTCCTTGATTGCTTCTGATTGATTTCTTCAATCTTGTATTCAGGTCCATGCGTTCCTTGATCAGTGTTATCATGAGTTCCTATACAAAAAGTAAATATATCATTTTCATCATTAAAATCAGATCTAATAAATAACCCCCAACACACACTAAAGAATGAAGGAAAGAAAGAACGTAAAAAAAGCTAGCCACAAAGTTTTCTGAAAGTGCGAATTTTAGCCATACAAAAATTAAATCGCTTCTTTTTGATCGCCCGAGTTCAAATGAAGACAGGCCTATTAGCACCTATGTTAGTTTGTTATATGAACGTAAATGTTGGGTAATTAAATGCAAGATGTTAAGATGAATGGGTAGTTTAGGGGTTTTAGGCATTCACGGTTATTTACAATGTTGAATTTAAGAAAATGTCTTTTTTTGATCTCTTACGTGTAAAAGATAGTTCTCTCATGTGTAAAAGTATATCTCCCATGTATAAAATAAGAGATGGGGTCATAAAACTAAATACAAGTTTCTATTGGCTCACAAATTTTTTAATTAGATAAGATTAAAAATTATTTGTTTGACTCCTAATTAACTTCATAAATAATTGAAATGACAGAATTTTTTACCCTAATTTTTTGTTTTGTTTTACAAATATGAGTTTGACATTCTATTTCTCACTTAAAACCACCGTGTCCTCCATATTAATTAGCAGTAGGCTCCTTTCATCCACTACATTTATCATTAATTCATTACCTGATCCGCAACTTAAAGAGGAGGCACAAAGATTTCAAGGCACAAACGGAGGTCATTTTACGAAGTTGCACTAAACTAAAGTAGACATGACTAAATTCAAGATAAATGCTGAAAAGAAGAAGATACTTATAACAAGAATTACTGATGGATATGTGTCAAATTCTATGTACAAAAGAAACATATACCACTATGGACCTAAACAACATTCTGATCCTACTCCGACGTGTCACATGCTTAAGTTAGTGTAAGAGTGATTGTCGAATCGCTCAATGGTCCTTTTATTCTCTAGTCATGCTAATTAATTAGGCATTTGGACATAAAAATTGTAATTTTTGGAAAAAGTAATATTTGAAATTAAGTTGAAAAATAATATTTGGAATTTGAAATTGTATTTGGACATACACTTCTCTTGAAAAAAACATTGTAGTTTTGTGAGTGAGAAAAAAAAAAATTTTTTGAAAATTTTGAAAAAGTGGCCAAAATCACTTTTTGAAAATCTCATTTTCGATTTTTTTTTTTAAAACTTGTAAAATTTCATGGACAAACACATTTATTTTAAAAGAAAATTTGAGTGACTTAATGCACTTAAGTCTCTTGGATTGGCTATATTTGAATTGTAGAAATTACAGTACAATTTTAGTGTCCTTTTGTTTAAAAACGTTCGCTTGTTAAAACTGCCTCTAAACTTCAATATTTGAAACAACAATTAGGAGCTGCATAAGAGTAATGGGCTCTCTTAAAGAGCCGAGAGAATAAAAATGGCCCAGATAACGGCCCTTGTCACTTGGCCTAACAGCCCAATCAAAAATGGCCCAAATTTGAAGCTCTTACCCTGTTTAGCCCATGTTATACATAACTTGAAAGAAACTTTTCAGCCTTTAGCCCATTATTAAAGACACACTTTTAGGGTTTTTATTATTTTCTTCCTTCTTCATTCCCAGCACACCAAATTCTCTCTCACCCTCTCGCTTCTTTCTTTCTAACCCACATAGATCCATCATCCTCTCTTAACCTAGCCCCCGCTATTCCTCCTCCCCTACCCCCTACGCAGCTCTGCCATCTATGGCTCGAAGAAGGCTCGGGCTCCTACTCCGTCGTCCATGGGGGAAAGCAGAAGAATATTGAAGATTTTTGAAAGAAAAATAAAAATACACACAGATCTGAAAATAAATAGCTCTCAAACTTGATTTGCACCAAAAAATAACCACTAATTTTGGAAGATTTTGAAGTTTGAAGTTCTGGTCATTATTATTATGACCTTGAAGTCTCGAATTTGAAATTGGGTGTATCTTGTGTGCGTTGAATTCCGAATCGTTGGCACAAAATTGTTAACCTATTGACGAGTTGAATCATCCAAACCTTCTACTACAACTCGAGGCTTGGATAAAAAATCATAACTATGTAGCAGTTTGTATCAACACTGTATAATAGTGTATAATTATGTATATGGATATACAAACACCTCTTATACACTATTATACATGTTTATACAAGTTAATACATTATTTACAGTAAGTGTAGTGTTGGACATTCTATTTTTTCTAGTGGAAATATTGTATAAGTGGTGTTTATATACACTTATACAGTATTGTATAATTATGTATAAATGTGTATAATGTTGTATAATTATATATTTTTTCAGTTTATAAGGATGTGTATACATTGTCAGTGTGTAAGAGGCCTCTAATGAAGTTTGACACTTCCTACTCTTCTTCTTTTTCGTGTATGTGCCGTATGAAAAAGATTTTGTACGCGTTGGAGGGATTCTACAATTCATTTACCAAGTTTTTATTTTTCTTTTTTTTCCTATTGGATTGCTTCAGCAATTGCACATAAAAGTGTTTGAATTTCTTACCTTCAGATAATATGTATTATTCAGGATTTTTGAGTTACGTTGTGGCTGATTTGCATTTTCTTATCAAATGCTTAATAATCAAAGGAAATCAAGAGAATGAAAACAACTGGTTGTATAAAGAGGGAGCAATAACCATAGTTGATTGTGTGAAATAAGCTATCTTTCGGAAATTAGCCTATTATTTTTAGGCTATAGATTTGCAAAGTAGTATCTAGGCTATTATATTGCAAGTCAGGTGTGTGAATTGTATTTATGTGAAATTATTCCAAATTAATATTGTAATGTTGTCGAAATTAAAGCTACTGATTTGCTGGGAAAACAATACTCATTACTAATTACACAGGTAGTAATTAGTAATCAAACAAAGAACAAAACTGATAAAAGCTTTATTGGCACCTGATATGGCTGACATAGATATGACTGCACACACCCTCTCTCCGTAGGCTCCTAATTATTCCCAAACTCCTCTTAAAATTTTCAGTACCTACACTACGTACTCACGTTTTCTTCCATGTCTTCATAATATTCCGGATGAATTCCGTGGAAAGTATAAGAATCGAAAAGGTCGTTTGGTTGAATTTGTAGTATCATCAATCTCATTATAAAATCTGTCATAAAATAATACTATATTCGATTACTTGCAAAAAGAACTTCATATTATTTAATATAGAGTGTGGTTACTAGTATGGAATAATACTGGGGCATTTGCACAGATATCCACTTTTGGGCCGCCATTGAAGTTTATTCAAGAAGTGTGTGTATGTTTTTCATATTTAGGATAAAGAGAATTTTTCTTTTATATATTTGTTAGGACTAGTTTTTCATATTTGTTAGGACTAAAGTTTACTACTTGACTTGTATATATATTATTGTTAATCAATAGAAGGAGGCAAGCTTTTCTCTTCCACACTTGGCCACCGTGTGCTTGCGTATTTTGGCATGGTATCAGAGCCAAGATCGAGCCAAACCATAAGGAACTCAGAATGACGTACAAATGGTAGTGGACAATGGTAAAGATGCCACCGCTACCGGCGGGAGTGGTGGTGGTGACGAAACAAATAAATGAAAGACCATCTCTCCGTACGATATAATTACATCTAATGACAATCCTGAAATTTTGATAACACATGTGGCTCTGAAGGGAGAAAACTATGATGATGGGGTAAGGTCCATGAAGACCGCTTTGAGGGCGAGGAAGAAATTCGGATTTATTGACAGAACAATCAGGAGACCGAATGAGAAGTCTTCGGATATTGAAGATTGGTGAACCATCAACTCGTTGTTCGTTTCTTGGATTCAAAATGCTAGTGAGCCTACTTTGCGTTCGTCTATACCAAACATGAAAGTAGATGAAGATTTATGAACTAGTATTAAAGTGCGTTTCTCGTTCTCTAACGGTCCAAGAATACAACAGTTGAAGGCCGAAGTTGTAGAGTGCAAATAAAAGGGCATGACCGTAGTAAATTACTATAAAAAATTAACAAAAATGTGGGAAGAACTTGCTAAATTTAATCAAACACCAACTTGCATATGTGGTAAGTGCACATGCGATCTTGGTGCAATCTTTGGAAAGAAAAAGGAAGAGAAAAAGGCGCACCTTTTTCTTATAGAGTTAGATGAAACAATGTATGGAACAGTGAGGTTGAACTTGCTCGCTCAAGATCCGTTGCCAACTTTGAATCGAGTTTATCGAAGTTGGTACAAGACGAAAGTGTGAAGACGATGGCTCAAGGGATAGATGAACGTGGCGATGTTATGACCTTTGTTGTACAAGGGACATTCCCCTATAGATGTAACGACCCGACCGGTCGTTTTGAGCTCTAGCGCATCGTTCAGCGGTTTGATGCCTTGAGTAGCTTCACTTTGTGTTTTATGACTTGTACGCACAGTCGGAACTGAATTTAAAGAAGTTCGGAGTGGATTCGGAAGGAAAATTCCCAATTCGGAAGGTTTAAGTTGGAAGAGTTGACTAAAGTTTGACTTTTGAGTAAACAAACTCAGAATCAGGGTTTGAAGGTTTCAATAGGTTCGTATGATAATTTCAAACTTGAGGTTATGTCCGGGTTGAGTATCGGGTGGTGCTGGATCATTTCGGCGCTTATTATAAAAAGTTGGCATTTTAAAGGTTTTAGAATTTTAGAATTTCCTAAGTTTGGTATGAAGTGGAGTTTGGTGTTATCGATGCCCGTTTGGGGTTTCGAGCCTTGGAATAGTTTCGTATCATGATTTGTGACTTGTACATAAAGTTTAGCATCATTCCAGAATGTTTAAGTATCATCCGGACACATTCGTCGAAGTTTGAATGTTTGAAAGTTTAAAGAAAGGTTTCGATCATTGATTCGTAGTTTTGATGTTCTTTGTTGTGATTTGAGGCCTCGAGCAAGTTCTTGTCAAGTTTTGGGACTTGTTGGTGTGATTGGACCGGGTCCCGGGGCCTCGGGTGTATTTCGAGTCATTTCTCCATCTTTTGCTGCTGCTGTTGCTTGTTCTGGTTTTGTTCTTCGCGCACGCGAAAGATTCACACGTTCACAAAGAAGGATTGTTGGATGCTATGATTTTATGCTTCGCGTTCGCGTACGTTTGGACGACATTTCCATGCATTCGCGATGTCAGCTTCGCGTTCGCGCTGGAGAAGCTAGCTTGGGGGAGATTGGCATGCGCGTCCGCGATGGAGTGGACGCATTTATGATAGAGTAGCCTGGTGAAGCATCGCATTCGCGAGACCAATCTCGCGTTTGCGAAGAAGAGTTTTGGGTCCTGATTTGTTGAGCTTCGCGAACGCGAAGGCAGTGTCTCGTTCGCAATGAAGGTCGTCTGGGCAGTGTATAAGATTGCTGCAACGGGTTTTGGCTCATTTTATCTCAAATCTTCCATAGGAGCCGAGCTTGGGGCTATTTTCAAGGAGCTTCTTCATCATCCATCACTAGATAAGTAACTTGTACATATTGTGAGTTAAATACTTGAACAATACATGAGTTATACATGGATTTAAACATGAAATTTATGAAGAATTGTCCTAGAATTTAATATTTTTAATTTTGACCACGAAATTGGACATGAAATTGGGAATAAATCATATATTTGAGTTCGTGGTGTTATGGGTAATGATTATCTTTGAATTTTCGGAATCCGGGCATGTGGGCCCGATGGTTGACTTTGTTGACTTTTTGAGCGGAGTTGAGAATTGTTGTTGTTGATATCCAATTTTTCCCTGTATATTTTTTATATGCGAAATATCATTAAAATAGCATATATACGCATATATAAGTATATCCAAGCATTTTTACTATTTTCCCCAGAAGGTAATTTTAATGTGGCCGATTTCCCCTCTTTTGCAATCAGTTTCGCTACAGCACCCGCTGCTCTAGCTAATTGTCCACCCTTTCCAAGTGTGATTTCTATGTTATGTATGGCCGTGCCTAAGGGCATATCGGTTGAAGTAGATTCTTCTTTTGATCAATCAAAACCCCTTCCCAAAGTGAAGAAGCAAGCTTATCCCCGCCCCGACCGGCAGCTGCTAGGTTTCCCCAACGGTACTTCTGGATTCAAAGGTACGAGAAGAGGAACACCGTTTGCTGCTCAAACCGCAGCAGCAAACGCTATCCGTACAGTAGTGGATCAAGGTATGCAACGAGCAGAAGTCATGATAAAAGGTCCCGGTCTCGGAAGAGATGCAGCATTACGAGCTATTCGTCGAAGTGGTATACTATTAACTTTCGTACGGGATGTAACTCCTATGCCACATAATGGCTGTAGACCTCCGAAAAAAAGACGTGTGTAGAACTGAACATTGAAGAAATCTCAAGAGAAATAAAAGATTCGATGATCTAATCAAATAATAGTACTATGGTCTCAAAATGATTTATTTCCCTTTTTCATCTATAAAAACCCAATGTTTATTTCCATAATTATTATTTTTGGTAGTTTATTTATTAGAATTTTATATTTATGGTAAAATGTAGCTAACATAATTTTTGTATATTTTATAAATTTATTTGGTATTTTTAAAGCTAAATTGCATA
The DNA here is from genome assembly GCF_001879085.1 of Nicotiana attenuata. Lineage (NCBI taxonomy): Eukaryota > Viridiplantae > Streptophyta > Magnoliopsida > Solanales > Solanaceae > Nicotiana > Nicotiana attenuata. Next base: position 33,615,931 of record NC_031997.1, read on the forward strand.
TAATTGCAATATTAGCCTATTTTAAGAATTAATTGCGTTTATAATTACAAAATTGATTCCAGTATTTTTTATTTTAATATTTACATATTATTAGTCAATTTAGTGCCTTTAATTTTGTTTCCAGAAATTATTTTACTATTTTTTATAAATAAAAAGAGGAAAAGTGGCTATTTAAACACTAGCCCTACTTATTTCAATTTTAGCCCAAATCAGCCCCCCAATTAAACCCAATTTCAATCCCAAATTGCCCGACCCAATTCTTAAATTACCCGCCCCTGACCCAATTAAATACAACGCGCCCGGCTCCCCGTTTAATCCAGGCCACTGATCAAAATGATCAACGGCCACGCTTCATTCTTTCCTTTTTAATTTACCAACCCCCCCTTAACCCTAATCATTTTCACCAGCCTGCTGCCTCTTAAACCCTCCACTCTCTCAAACTCTCTCGAATATTCTCAAACCCTAGCCGCCTCTTACCATCTCCGCCCTGAAATCCATCGGAATCTATGGCCTCCAAGGCTACGAGAGTCCTACACCGGCCTCCTATGGCTCCTACGTGCATGATCTCTGAATATTCAAGGCCTGACCTTGAAGGTTCATACCCATACCTCTATCAATTCGGAGTTCCACGGTCATCTCCGGCGTTGCTCCGGCGTACCATGGTTGTTTAAGCTTGATTCTGACCTCTCCGACTCAGATCGGTGACCTTTCAAAGCCTTTCTCATCTCTATGGTTCTTTTGAAACTCTAACCCTTTGAGGTTTTCTCCGATTTCTTTAGATCCGTTGTGTATCTACGCTTTTCCTGAGCTTTCAAACAATTTCCCTAACTTTTCTTTTAAAAATTACTTTCAAAACCTTTCTTTTCCGTTCTAGGGTTTTCTGAAAATGTTCAAGTATTTTCTGACTTTCTTTTCTTTCGTGTGTATTTGCCTCTGTGTTGTTCTTGTATTCTCTTTTACCATGTTTCTTATATGTTTCTCTTACTGTGTTTTCCTATATTATGGTCTCGTATGCTTTTCTACTGTGCTCCTATGTTTTTCTTCTATCACGTTCTTGTATGTTCTTCTACTGTGTTCTCGTATGCTTTTCTACTATGTTCTGGTATTTTCTTCTACCATGTTCTGGTATGTTTCGCCTACTATATTTTTTACTGTGTTCTTAATGTTTTACTATCTACTGAACCTTGTTTAAGTTTCTTCTAAAAGATCCACTTAAGCATGCTTTCCTACTGTTCTTAACAGTCTTTTCTCATTATGCTTCGAATTAGTTTCTTCCACTCAGTTTGCTTCGAACCATTCTACTGTGTTTGCATGTTACTTTGCTATCATGTTTCTCATGAGTTCTGTTGCTGAAAGAAGCATGTTAGAAGTTTCAGTTCTTTTCTGAAACCCCTAAACATGTTTTCGATTCAATTGCTTGCCCTCTCATCTTTGCTTCGTGATTTCTTGAACTAGGGTTTTTATTTTTAGAACCCCTAACTCTTTTAGACCAACTTCGAGTTTGGACATCCGTGTTTGCATATGATTCTGGATTTTTACTAAACTCTTCTACACTGGATTTTCTATTGATGACATGACAATTTTCTTTCATCCTTAACATGTTCGTATGCTCCTTATATATGAGGAACTTCCCTTTAAAGTGGGTTTCAAACTTGTGATTAATTCAGAATTCCTTCTAAATAGGTCTAATTGATTTCCTTTCCATTGTTTGCTGATTTCCCTTAAGTTAAAAACCTTTCCCATCTTTTTGACTCGGTTCATTCATACAAATCTCAGACCTTGTGATGTACTGACTGTTAATTGATTTCCTTACCTTATTTGTACAAATCGTGGACTTCAAAACCCTGTCCTTAAATAACCCTTTTATGTATGTGCCCTTAATTGCATGCTGTGCACAAAGTGTTTATTCAATTTCTTTCCTTAATTGGTTTTCACCCGTTTGAATCTGAATCCCGTAATTAAAGGGAGTCTTGTGTAATTGATTGACAATTAGTTCCTCAACTATTTTCTTACCTTATTTCTGCTTGATTTTTACACTATAATAGGCACGCCCTTTTTTCACAAAGACGATTCACAATCCTTCAGTTCACAATTCACAACCTCTTCTGAACTCATACTTACTAATGATAGTATTCTCTCTTTGCCTGCACTGTGGCCTGTTCACAAGACCTATTTCTTTTTCTCCATTTGTTTCTTTGAAACTGGTATGTCCTAATTTAAGCTTCAGCATCATCACAATGTGTTTATTTACAGCTTTAGTATCCATGTCTACTTTACTGCTGCTGCAGAGTTAAATATTTAAACTAGCATGTTGATTCCTTTCTATTTGTTTGTAATGAATCCCTACCCTATTATCCCTATGTGTTTTGAGTTATGACTTAAGGCATGGCAATGTAAGTTGTTGTCCATGAATTAAGTTTGATCCATGGGGATCTTAACCTCTAAACAATATGTGTTAACAGGCCTAAGGGTGTGCCAGCATCTCACATTGCTGGGTATGCCCACCAGCCTGCTTTTGCCTCTTGCAACTCCCCCATTCCCCTATACCCTTATGTGTACTGATTTAAGTTGTTTTCCCTTTTCCCTTTCCCCTTTCAGAATTTTGCTTCTGCACTTGCACTCTCTCTTAGTCCTTAAGTTCTGCCCACCTCTTGTGAGCCTTGCCTTGGGACCTTGGGTTCCCTCTGAACTTGGACACCTAAGGGCTGGCCCTACCACACTGCACTATGTCTTAATCTGGTGATACATTTGGGTGTAAGCACTGCTCGGAGTTCATATGAGACTCTTAGGGAACTCTGACACACCCCAAATGAGAGAAAGGCTTTAAACATTAAACTCTTGGAGTTCGTTTACTTCATACTTCAGACAGGAAGCCTGAATCAGGTTCTCCTTGGTTGTACCTTTTTAATTTCTGATGTATTTTCTTTTATCTTCATTCTGGGCTGTAATAATTTTGTAATAAACTCCTGGGGACGGCTAGTGAAAAAAGGAGGAGTAACCATGTATGCAAAAGGGGTAGATATCCTGCCTATAGGAGTTTCTGAATTTCTGCATTTCTCATATAGATAACTTGCCTATAGGTTATTTCTGAATTTCTGCATTCTCTCATATATAGATAACATGTCTATAGGAGTTTCTGAATCCTGCATTTTTTCATATATAGATACCATGTCTATAGGAGTTTCTGAATCCTGCATTTTCTCATATATAGATACCATGTCTATAGGAGTTTCAGAATTTCTGCACTCTCTCATATAAAGATGACATGTCTTTAGGAATCCTGTATTCTCTCATACAGATGCCATGTCTACAATTATTCGAAATCAGAATTCTACACATGCATATAGAAAATATGCCTATAGGTCTTTCTGAATCTTGCATATCCACTTTCATTAGGCAAACATGTTTATAGGCCCTAAATAATCAATTGCAATTAGATATCATGTTCATAGGCTTTAAATAAAATACAACACCTAGATATCATGTGTGTAGGATTTCTGCGTTATCTATGTCTGTAAAAGTGTTCTAAAAGTCAACAAACACATAGAAAGCATGCCTATAGGAGCTTTAACCAAATCTGAATCGCCTTACTCGCTTATATGTCCAAAACCAGTAATAATGCCTTACCAGTTGCAGAACTTATCATCTTTGGCTAAAACTCGCCTTTCTTTAATAACTGACAACTTTTTCTTAAATCAGTATGTATTCAGTTTAATTTATTGTTTCTGAAATCAGTAGATATCATGCCTATAGGATCTTCGTCCAACACTTAGGCAAACCATAGGGTAAATATTATAAACTGAATAAGATTTTTATTAGCTACAACCAATAGGTAGGCCTGCTTCGGGCTTCTTATCTGAACTATGTAATAAATCAGTCTGCCTCAACCTTTTATGTTTTAATTAGACCTTAAACAGTATGTGTAAGTCATGCTAACTACTTGCTTTTCTCTATTTAAAGGAGGTGTATTTGAGCCTTTGTTTGTTTATATGCTTTTCCCCAAATTTGCTATATGTGTTTTTGCCTGTCGCGTTAGTGTTTTACCTTTTGAAACCACAAATAAGCCAATATCTCCTCCCTTTAGGATTAGTAGTCCCAAGTACCTCCGGGGCTGATAGGATTGGGGCGGGTAATAGCATGCAATAGGTAAACGAGACCATTCCGCGCTTTAATACCTTAACGGGGTGGGAAAGGGTAGATATGGATATGATGACCACGCGATAACATCACGTGTAGCCCCTCATTGAGGAGTGATTACCGGATGTTGTGTGGGGTGATCCATATTATTAATAAACCTAGGACCCCCTTTCCCTTTGTTCTTTGTTTCTTTTAAATCTTTTAAAACCATTTCTTCTAAGAAAATCAACTCTCTTTAGTTCTTTCCGATTTTGTTTATTTGTGACCATTACATGAAAATCCCCTCTTATTTGAAACTCTTACCTGCCTATATGTTATTTGCATTTAAGTCACAACAATAGTTTGGCCGGGAACCACACTAGTGGATCCTGAGGGGTGCCTAACACCTTCCCCTTGGGATAATTTCAAGCCCTTACCCAATCTCTGGTTACTTGACTCAAACCCTTCTTAGTGTCCTAATGCACTTAAATCATTAGGTGGCGACTCTTCAATCCAAAACCCAATTCCCAAAAGGGAACGAGTTGTCTTCCCAAATGTCATAAACCCGATTTCGCGAGAAAAAGGGGACGCGACAGCATGGCGACTCTGCTGGGGATATTCTTTTAGGCTTTTACCATTTCAAGCTATTACTGTGACTTTACATTTCTTATATGCCTTTATTTGTTTAATCCCTTTAAGAATTTAATTCCTTCTTCTATTACAAAACTAACTTGTCTGTTGTTTCTTTCTTTTATTTCTTTTACTGCCTTCCTTTACTGCATTCCTTTATTACTGTTTTAAATTATTGTAATTATTATTTTATGAACGTGCAAATACGTGACAACTTGTTTTAATTATTGCATAAGCATGTTTTCAACATCATATTCCACTCGTGCCAAACAAAATACCATAGCAACGCTTATAATGAGTGGTTGCGCCCTTCCGATATTATCACCCCCTCAATCCGACAAAGGCATATTTGCGGTAAAACCAGTAGATCAACGGTGTAGTCGACGGTTCCGCGCCTTTCTCTCTTGAGTTGTCCGCTCAAGGGTACCAGTCTAATACCCCATAGAAACCTTACTCTGTTTAATTGTTCATGCATCATGGTCAAACCTAGCCGAGTCAGTTATGTTGTCCGCATAATGACTCTTTAAGATAGCCTTGTCCAAAGACCACTAGGTTTTACCAAAACCCAAACGAAAACTACCACGTTTTGTGCATTTATTTGGAGAACTAAAATGCTTTAATGCTAATTGTTGATATTAAATAGTCGAGTCTGGTGGGGGGTAGGGTCTAACCCTTTTATTTTGCAGAAAATGAGGCACGAGGTCCCCGGTTTCGGTATGATTAGCACACCCCCATTCTTGCTAGACTGGTGGAGGAGTCTTCCATCAAATGACCAAATCAATGAGTGGAAGGAGAGAGCCGCCAAAGCTAGCGAAAAGTTGGAATATCTGGAATACAGTCTGCTGGAATTGGAAGGAAAAGTGAGGAAGATAGTCACCGAATGCCAGAACTCTGAAGGAAACGAAGGAGAACACCTAGCAAAGGCATTTTTACTGGTTAACCTACGCAAGCTGGAGGATTTGATCAACGAGAGCATTAAACCCGGGGAAGGTCCCTCTGGGACCAAATAGATAGGAGTTTCCATTTCCGCTTTATAAGATGTAATAAGGCCGATGGCCATTAGTGATTTTTATTTTCTTGTCATTTAGTGTCGTTTTGGGATTCGTCTACCTTTTATCAATGAAATGAGGCATTTAGCATTCTAAGTTCTCCAAATTAACTTGTCCCTAGGCCTACCTCGGGCACAACGAGGTCCCCAAAATTAGGATGCGCTTTATATTTCAGCACTACGTGTTTAAATATTGCAACATTTTTCTAATGATCCTCACTGACTTGTTACCTTTTTGTTTTTACTTTTTGTTTATTTCTTCCCCTCCCCAAAGGTTAGTTCGTGAACTCTGGCAACATCATCATATTTTACGAGATCCAGGGGCCCTCCACCTACTCCTCCTCCCAGTCCTGTCAGACACAGAAACAAAGGAAAAATGGAAGATTCGAACAACTCAGCTGAACGGGTAGAGGTCACTCATGGTACTCTGGTCCCCAAGGAAAATGCATCCCAACTAGAACAAAAGCTGTTGAAGTTTCAGGAAGAACTTAATCAAGTCCGGAATCTGGCAAATCTGTCATTTTCCCTCACCACTCCAGAGGTTACTTTCCCAAAAACTCAGAATCCTGTACCTCCGCAAAACATCCCAAAGCAACAAAACCATCCCACTCCTCACCACCACTGCATTACCTGCCATACCTCAAATAACACCCCACTTCTCATCCTAGAACTCCAGAAACTCCACAAATGACCACTGCCACACCCAACATAATACCCCCATCTACGTGGAGACTGTGCCACACTCTACCTAGCCCATCTCAAGCACACCCGAGTCCGAGGATAAGGACTTGCTCATCAGAAATCTGGCCGAAGAGCTTAAGAAGTTGACTAGCAGAATTCAAGGCGTTGAAGGTAGTAAGGGAATTGAGGGGCTAAACTATGAAGATCTTTGCATACAGACCGATGTCGAATTGCTCGAGGGGTACAAACCTCCCAAGTTCGAGATGTTCGATGGTACAGGGGATCCAAGGGTCCACTTGAGAACATACTGTGACAAATTGGTTGGAGTAGGAAAAGACGAGAAAATCCGCATGAAGCTTTTCATGAGGAGCTTGAAGGGAGATGCCTTATCTTGGTACATTAGCCAAGATCCGAAGAAGTGGTCAAGTTGGGTAAGCATGGCGTCCGATTTTATGGACAGATTCAGGTTCAACACAGAGAATGCACCAGATGTGTTCTATATCCAAAACTTGAAGAAGAAACCCACAGAGACCTTCCGTGAGTATGCTACTCGATGGAGATCAGAAGCTGCTAAGGTTAGGCCTGCTTTGGAAGAAGAGCAAATGAACAAATTCTTCGTTCGGGCCCAAGACCCACAGTATTATGAGAGACTGATGCTGATCGAGAATCACAAATTTTCTGATATCATCAAGCTAGGAGAAAGGATCGAGGAAGGCATCAAGAGTGGTATGGTTACGAACTTTGAAGCCTTGCAAGCTACCAATAAGGCTTTACAATCTGGTGGTACGTCTAAGAAAAGGGACGTAAGTGCTGTAATGGTTGCACAGAGGACCAAATCCCCTGTCAAATACCAAACCTATCCAATGCCTCCACCCATATATCAGCCTACCCCGAACTACCAAGCGCCCTCACCCTCTTACCAAACTCCACCACTCACTTATCAATCACCTCCCGCATATCAACCCACTCCACCCAAATACTCCCAACCAGCACATGTTTACCAAGCCTACAACACCCAACCATCCCAGTATCAATCACCTCCCCCACGTTAAAACTTCCCTAGACCTCGACCAAATTTTGACCGCAGACCTCCCAAACAGTATACCGCCATTGCTGAACCAATTGACCAGCTGTACGAAAGGCTCAAGGCTGCTGGTTATGTCACCCCTATCCCTGGTATAACCCCCGAATACCCTTCTCAGTGGGTCAATCCAAATAAATCCTGTGCATACCATTCCGGCATGAAAGGACATACCATTGATGAATGCCGCTCTCTGAAAGATAAGATCCAGACTTTGATTGATAACAAGATCATTGTAGCAAAGGAGCCTGCTCCGAATGTCCGCAATAACCCTCTGCCAGACCACAAGGGTGGAGGCGTTCACATGATCAAGATAGAGGATGACTGGGACCCCAAGGGATCAATCGGTTTAATCACAGAAGGCGACGATCCAAAGAAGACAATAGTCACCCTTAATCCGATTGTGGTCCAGATTCAGCCCTCTGGGGACGCCGAGGTAAATATATCCATGCCACTCGAGTTTGAAGCACCACCATCTGCAAAGACGCCAGCACCAATTGAGGTTGAATTCGTGTCTCCAGCAAAGGCACCTACACCATTCGAGATTGCAGTTTTACCGCCCAAGGTGCAGGCTCCGTTCGGAGTAAAGATTTCCACGCTAATTCCAGTGGCGATGTCAGCCATAACACCGTTCCATACAAAGGCTATACCATGGTACTACACAGCCGAGGCAAGAAGAAAAGGGAAGGTCAAGTTCGAGGAAGCTGTTGCGGCATAGGGTTTGACAAGAACCCGCAGGGTTTATACCCCGAGGCATTTGGCCGAGTCAAGCAAACAGGACTCTACTCGGCCAACCATCACTGAAACTGGGCCCGGCGATCTCTGGATAAAGATACAAGCCAAAGAATACTCGGTCATTGATCAGCTGAACAAAACACCGACACAGATTTCTATCCTTGCTTTGCTACAGAGTTCCGATGCACACAAGAATGCCTTGCTAAGAGTGCTGAGTGAGGCATATGTACCAAGTAACATCACCGGCGGAGAGATGGCTAACATGGTAGGCCAAGTATTGGAAAGTCACAAGATCACTTTTCATGAAGATGAGCTGCCGCCAAAGGGGTTGAGTCACAACAAGGCATTGCACATCACCGTGCAGTGCGAAGATTATTTTATCAGAGAATCCTGATTGATGGAGGGTCCAGCCTCAACATTTGTCCATTCGTAACACTCAGGACATTATGAAAGGGGCTGCATGAGATCAAGGACGGGGCCATCAACGTCAAAGCTTTCGACGGTTCCCAAAGGTCCACTATTGGGGAAATTAGCTTGTGTTTGCAAATGGGGCCTACTTGGTTTGATGTTTATTTTCAAGTAATAGACGTGCCAGCATCTTACAATTTGTTGTTGGGACGATCGTGGATTCATGCCGCTGGGGTTGTAGCGTCAACGCTACATCAGGTAGTGAAGTTTGAGTGGAACCACCAAGAGGTGATCATTCATGGTGACGATAGCAGTCCTATATACAGTCGCTAGACTATCCCAGCAATAGGAGGCAGAAGAAGGATATGCGGGGAAACTTACCACCACATTGAGTGAGTCAACGCCGTTGATAAGGATAAATGGTGGGATAACAAAATTGAAAGCATACTAAACTGGAGCGGATATGAACCTGGCAAGGGACTTGGAAAGAATCTCCAAGGAATCACCAAGCCCATCAAGCTCAAGAAACATGGCACCACCTTCGGATTGGGGTATGAGTATACCTGGAAAGAGTTCAACGACTGGTCGCCACCATGGCGCGGTCCTTACTACCCATTGGAGCAGGCAATACCCCACTTGGAGCAGACTTTCCAACCGGCCAGAGTTATCTATGGGTCAGAAGAAGAGGAAGCACTGGCAGCAATGAGGAACTTGTTCTTGGAAGACGATAATATGGATTGTTGTGTCGTTTTCGAGGAGGAGGGGGAGGAAGGCCCTTCCATACAGGCTGTGAGCAGAGGAGCATGCCTTAATGACTGGACCGTCAGAACCACCAGAGCCCGGCGAGCCTCAGGGTAGCAAGGCTGAACAAGCATCATGCACTATTTTTATTTTTACTAGTTGACTTTCCTTTCGCATTTTTATTTTTGCGAGAAAGAGCTCCAATGTTCAAAAACAGTTATGGAATTTATCAAAGCATTTTGGTTTTCTTATAAATCTTACTCTTATTATTTTCTCTCATTACTTTAGTTATACAACATTACTATTACTTATCTTGATGAGCCAATGACTGTGACATGCAACGAGACAACGCAACAAACAGACATAGATTCAGAGGAAGATGATATACCGGAAGAGATCGTTAAAGAAGTTGAGAATTTTGAGAACAAACCAAAGTCCAACCTGGACGAGACTGGGATTGTTAACCTGGGAGATGCAGAAAACGTCAAAGAAACTCAGAAACCGGTCAGCATTATCCGGTGTCTGCCAAACTCAGGTTCCCATGCACCAACAATATGGCCGAGTACGAAGCCTGCATCTTAGGGCTCAAGATGGCTATTGACATGAACATTCAAGAGTTGCTAGTAATTGGGGATTCAGATCTGCTCATACACCAGGTCCGAGAAGAATGGGCAACCAAGAACTCCAAGATACTCCCTTATCTGCATCATGTACAGGAGATGAGGAAGAGGTTCACAAAGACAAAATTCCGACATGTCCCCAGAATCCAGAATGAGTTCGCCGATGCATTGGCAACCCTGTCGTCCATGATACAACATCCGGACAAAAACTTCATTGATCAGCCAGCTTACTGTGCTCATGATCAGCCAGCTTACTGTGCTCATGTCGAGGAAGAAGCAGACGGAAAACCTTGGTTTCATGACATCAAGGAATATTTGGCAAAAGGAGAATACCCAGAACTTGCAAACACTACTCAGAAGTGCACACTTCGAAGGTTGTCCAATAATTCTTTCACAACGGAGGAATCCTATATAGGAGGACTCCTGATTTGGGATTATTAAGGTGTGTTGACGCAAAAGAAGCATCCAGGCTGTTAGAGGAAATTCATGCTGAGACCTGCGGCCCACATATGAACGACTTTGTTTTGGCAAAGAAAATACTCCGAGCTGGTTACTTCTGGATGACTATGGAGATGGATTGCATCCAGTATGTCAGGAAATGCCACCGCTGTCAGGTACATGCAGACATGATAAAGGTACCTCCCAATGAGCTTAATGCAACAAGCTCACCATGGTCGTTCGCTGCTTGGGGAATGGATGTTATTAGACCAATCGAACCTGTCGCTTCCAACGGGCACATGTTTATCCTAGTGGCAATCAATTATTTCACCAAGTGGGTCGAAGCAGCGTCTTACAAAGCAGTGACTAAGAAAGTCGTGATAGACTTTGTCCCTGACCGTATCATTTGTCGGTTCGGAATTCCAAAGTCCATCATTACTGATAATGGATCCAACCTCAATAGTGACCTGATGAAAGCCATGTGTGAAACCTTCAAGATCAAACACAAGAATTCTACAACCTACAGACCGTAGATGAACGGAGCCGTAGAGGCCGCCAACAAGAATATCAAGAAGATACTAAGGAAAATGATAGAGAAGCATAAGAAGTGGCACGAGAAGCTACCATTTGCTTTATTGGGGTACCGCACCACAGTTCGCACATCAATCAGGGCAACTCCCTATATGCTGGTTTACGGTACAGAGGCAGTCATTCCCGCCGAAGTGGAAATTCCCTCCCTAAGGATCATACAAGAAGCTGAGCTCGACGACGCAGAGTGGGTGAAAAGTCGTTATGAGCAGCTAGCTCTTATAGATGGAAAGTGAATGAACGCAGTTTGCCACTGTCAGCTTTATCAGAACAGAATGTCCCGAGCCTTCAACAAAAGAGTCAAGCCGAGACAGTTCACACCGGGGCAGCTGGTGTTAAAGAAAATTTTTCCGCATCAAGATGAAGCCAAAGGGAAATTCTCTCTTAACTGGCAAGTCCCATACATGGTTCACCGGGTTCTAACAGGAGGAGCCCTCATACTTGCAGAAATGGACGGAGAAGTTTGGCCAAAATCGATCAATTCAGATGCAGTCAAGCGTTACTATGTGTAATCTTATGTTTTCCTATATGATGTAATTTGAACTACGTCTGACCTGATTCCTGTTTAAGAGGGGATACGTAGGCAGCCTTATGGGTTCTGTCACAATTCAATAAAATTTTCATTTCCCCCGAAATTGAAAACTGGGGCAGAATTTTGATGAGGACCCTCAAAATTCCGAAGTAATTTCAGCCGATCATCGCGAGCAGCAGTCAGAAAAATCAACCCAACAAACTGGGGCAGAATTTTGAGGCTGTAGCAGGAGAGGTGGCAATGTCCTGAACCACGTCACAGTCGTCGGTTCATCTAAAAAGCTATTTCTTAACTATATACTTATGTCATATCTTTTTACAAACTCATGCATGTATATTATCGAAATCGCTTCGTTTAGCAACGCTACCCCTATGATACATACCGATATCATCGAGACAGAGCCGAGCAGGTCAAGCAAAGTCAGCGGGGATACGAACTAACCTTTCCCCTTTACAAAACTCACGATTTTTCTTTGGACGCAGGCACCCGAGTCGCAAAATCATCAAACATATTATACACTCATATTGTTCAGGAACACAACTCTCAGAACCATCGCACCTATTCACAGTTGCTATCCGCACACAATATCCTCAGCAGCCATAATATCGCAATCAGCTAAGAAAACTCTATTACCATTTATCTCTTGCATAAGGCTACTATTCTGCCTTCTGAGACTAAGCACTGTCTCCATCTGCATTTCCTGCATTGCATAAGGCTAATATTATGCCTTCCGAGACTAAGCAGTGTCTCCATCTGCATTTCCTGTATTGCATAAGGCTACTATTCTGCCTTCCGAGACTAAGCACTGTCTCCATCTGCATTTCCTGCATTGCATAAGGCTACTATTCTGCCTTCCGAGACTAAGCACTGTCTCCATCTGCATTTCCTGCATTGCATAAGGCTACTATCTGCCTTCCGAGACTAAGCACTGTCTCCATCTGCATTTTGCATTGCATAAGGCTACCATTCTGCCTTCCGAGGTTAAGCTCTACCTCCGTCTGCACTGGCATGGCTGAAAGATCGCCGCTTCATTTACATTTGCACAACTGAAAGATCGCCACTTTATTTACATTTGCATGGCTGAAAGATTGCCACTTTATTTACATTTGCATGGCTGAAAGATTGCCGCTTCATTTACATTTGCACGGCTGAAAGATCGCCACTTTATTTACATCTGCATGGCTGAAAGATCGCCACTTTATTTACATCTGCATGGCTGAAAGATCGCCACCTATTGCATTTCATCGGCTGAAAGATCGCCACCTACTGCATTTCATGGGCTGAAAGATCGCCAAATCATCCGAGAGCGTCATCGTTCGGAGGCACTATTTTCATAGCAGGAGAACACCATGCCATGGCCTGAGGATCTCTTTAATCTTTTGCATATCATTATTCAAAGGTCTCATAGCCCAAGAGCATCATTTCATAGCCTGCGAATCCTTTATTATACGCTTTATGGCCCAGGACGTCATGGTCTGAAGACGTCATCCTAACTGTCCAAAGACAGCATTCATGGTCAGACGGGAACTTGCATCATGTTTAAATTTACGCACAATATATGCTTGTATGGCTCATTTGCAGGTAAACCGTCGAGCAACGGCCGTCTCGGCAGGAGCGATTCCGCCACAGTTCCCGCAGCCCTACTAAACCTTAACCATTCATCCTAGCCTGAATATTGCGTCTGTTCTTGAGGAGTCTCCATCGGCATACTCCGCCAACGGATCCTGAACTACATACGGCCTGATTCCTATAAAACCAGGGATATGTAGGCAGCTCAGAAGCCGGAGCACGGCCAGATTTTCTTCAAAATATTTTGTTTCGGTCAAAATTGGTTATCATGTCTTTAACCGACAACTCTTTCATCCTTCCCGGGTAAAGAGGGGCAGCTGTTGATACCCAATTTTTCCCTGTATATTTTTATATGCGAAATATCTTTAAAATAACATATATACGCATATATAAGTATATCCAAGCATTTTTACATTTTCCCCATAATTTTAAGGTTTTTAAAATGATTTTTTCCCTTTTTCATCTATAAAAACCCAATGATTATTTCCATAATTATTATTAGTTTATTTATTAGAATTTAATATTTGTGCTAAAATGTAGCTAACATAATTTTTGTATATTTTATAAATTTATTTGGTATTTTTAAAGCTAAATTGCATATAATTGCAATATTAGCCTATTTTAAGAATTAATTGCGTTTATAATTACAAAATTGATTCCAGTATTTTTTATTTTAACATTTACATATTATTAGTCAATTTAGTGCCTTTAATTTTGTTTCCAGAAATTATTTTACTATTTTTTATAAATAAAAAGGGGAAAGTGGCTATTTAAACACTAGCCCTACTTATTTCAATTTTAGCCTAAATCAGCCCCCCAATTAAACCCAATTTCAATCCCAAATTGCTCGTCCCAATTCTTAAATTACCCGCCCCTGACCCAATTAAATACAACCCGCCCGGCTCCCCGTTTAATCCAGGCCGTTGATCAAAATGATCAACGGCCACGCTTCATTCTTTCCTTTTTTAATTTACCAACCCCCCCTTAACCCTAATCATTTTCACCAGCCCGCCGCCTCTGAAACCCTCCACTCTCTCAAACTCTCTCGAATATTCTCAAACCCTAGCCGCCTCTTACCATCTCCGCCCTGAAATCCACCGGAATCTATGGCCTCCAAGGCTATGAGAGTCCTACACCGGCCTCCTATGGCTCCTACGTGCATGATCTCTGAGGATTCAAGGCCTGACCTTGAAGGTTCATACCCAGACCTCTGTCGATTCGGAGTTCCACGGTCATCTCCGGCGTTGCTTCGGCGTACCATGGTTGTTAAAGCCTGATTCTGACCTCTCCGACTTAGATCGGCGACCTTTCAAAGCCTTTCTCATCTCTAGGGTTCTTCTGAAACCCTAACCCTTCGAGATTTTATCCGATTTCATTAGATCCATTGTGTATCTACGCTTTCCCTGAGCTTTCAAATGATTTCCCTAACTTTTCTTTCAAAAATCACTTTCAAAACTTTTTTCCCGATCTAGGGTTTTCTGAAAAAGTTCAAGTGTTTTCTGACTTTCTTTCTTTTGCGTGTATTTGCCTCTGTGTTGTTCTTGTATTCTCTTTTACCATGTTTCTTATATGCTTCTCTTACTGTGTTTTCCTATATTATCGTCTCGTATGCTTTTCTACTGTGCTCCTATGTTTATCTTCTATCACGTTCTTGTATGTTCTTCTACTGTGTTCTAGTATGCTTTTCTACTATGTTCTGGTATTTTCTTCTACCATGTTCTGGTATGTTTCGCCTACTATATTTTTTACTGTGTTCTTAATGTTTTGCTATTTTCCTTCTACTGAACCTTGTTTAAGTTTCTTCTAAAAGATCCTCTTAAGCAGGCTTTCCTACTGTTCTTAACAGTCTTTTCTCATTATGCTTCGAATTAGTTTCTTCCACTCTATTTGCTTCGAACCATTCTACTGTGTTTGCATGTTACTTTGCTATCATGTTACTCATGAGTTCTGTTGCTCAAAGAAGCATGTTAGAAGTTTCAGTTCTTTTCTGGAACCCCTAAACATGTTTTCGATTCAATTGCTTGCCCTCTCATCTTTGCTTCGCGATTTTCTTGAACTAGGGTTTTTAGTTTTAGAACCCCTAACTCTTTCAGACCAACTTCGAGTTTGGACATCCGTGTTTGCATATGATTCTGGATTTTTACTAAACTCTTCTACACTGGATTTTCTATTGATGACATGACAATTTTCTTTCATGCTTAACATGTTCGTATGCTCCATATATATGAGGAACTTCCCTTTAAAGTGCATTTCAAACTTGTGATTAATTCAAAATCCCTTCTAAATAGGTCTAATTGATTCCCTTTCGATTGTTTGCTGATCTCCCTTAAGTTAAAAACCTTTCCCATCTTTTTGACTCGGTTCATTCATACAAATCTCAGACCTTGTGATGTACTGACTGTTAATTGATTTCCTTACCTTATTTGTACAAACCATGTACTTCAAAACCCTGTCCTTAAATAACCCTTTTATGTATGTGCCCTTAATTGCATGCTGTGCACAAAGTGTTTATTCAATTTCTTTCCTTCATTGGGTTTCACCCGTTTGAATCTGAATCCCTTATTTAAAGGGAGTCTTGTGTAATTGATTGACAATCAGTTCTTCAACTATTTTCTTACCTTATTTCTGCTTGATTTTTACACTATAAAAGGCATGCTCCTTTTTCACAAAGACGATTCACAATCCTTCACTTCACAATTCACAACCTCTTCTGAACTCATACTTACTCAAAATAGTATTCTGTCTTTGCCTGCACTGTGGCCTGTTCACAAGACCTATTACTTTTTCTCTATTTGTTTCTTTGAAACTGGTATGTCCTAATTTAAGCTTCAGCATCATCACAATGTGTTTATTTACAGCTTTTGTATCCATGTCTACTTTACTACTACTGCAGAGTTAAATATTTAAACTAGCATGTTGATTCCTTTCTGTTTGTTTGTAATGAATCCCTACCCCTATTACCCCTATGTGTTTTGAGTTATGACTTGAGGCATGGCAATGTAAGTTGTTGTCCATGAATTAAGTTTGATCCATGGGGATGTTAACCTCTAAACAATATGTGTTAACAGGCCTAAGGGTGTGCCAGCATCTCCCATTGCTGGGTATGCCCACCAGCCTGCTTTTGCCTCTTGCAACTCCCCCATTCCCCCTATACCTTTATGTGTACTGATTTAAGTTGTTTTCCCTTTTCCCTTTCCCCTTTCAGAATTCTGCTTCTGCACTTGCACTCTCTCTTAGTCCTTAAGTTCTGCCCCCCTCTTGTGAGCCTTGCCTTGGGACCTTGAGTTCCCTCTGAACTTGGACACCTGAGGGCTGGCCCAACCACACTGCACTATGTCTTAATCTGGTGATACATTTGGGTGTAAGCACTGCCCGAAGTTCATATGAGACTCTTTGGGAACTCTGACACACCCCAAATGAGAGAAAGGGTTTAAACATTGATCTCTTGGAGTTGGTTTACTTCATACTTCAGACAGGAAGCCTGAATCAGGCTCTCCTTGGTTGTACCCTTTTAATTTCTAATGTATTTTCTTTTATATTCATTCTGGGCTATAATAATTTTGTAATAAACTCCTGGGGATGGCTAGTGAAAAAGGGAGGGGTAACCATGTATGCAAAAAGGGTAGATATCCTGCCTATAGGAGTTTCTGAATTTCTGCATTTCTCATATAGATAACTTGCCTATAGGTTATTTCTGAATTTCTGCATTCTCTCATATATAGATAACATGTTTATAGAAATTTCTGAATCCTGCATTTTTTCATATATAGATACCATGTCTATAGGAGTTTCTGAATCCTGCATTTTCTCATATATAGATACCATGTCTATAGGAGTTTCAGAATTTCTGCACTCTCTCATATAAAGATGACATGTCTTTAGGAATCCTGTATTCTCTCATACAGATGCCATGTCTACAATTATTCGAAATCAGAATTCTGCATATGTATATAGAAAATATGCCTATAGGTCTTTCTGAATCTTGCATATCCTCTTTCATTAGGCAAACATGTTTATAGGCCCTAAATAATCAATTGCAATTAGATATCATGTTCATAGGCTTTAAATAAAATACAACACCTAGATATCATGTGTGTAGGATTTCTGCGTTTCTCTATGTCTGTAAAAGTGTTCTAAAAGTCAACAAACGCATAGAAAGCATGCCTATAGGAGCTTTAACCAAATCTGAATCGCCTTACTCGCTTATATGTCCAAAACCAGTAATAATGCCTTACCAGTTGCAGAACTTATCATCTTTGGCTAAAACTCGCCTTTCTTTAATAACTGACAACTTTTTCTTAAATCAGTATGTATTCAGTTTAATTTATTGTTTCTGAAATCAGTAGATATCATGCCTATAGGATCTTCGTCCAACACTTAGGCAAACCATAGGGTAAATATTATAAACTGAATAAGATTTTTATTAGCTACAACCAATAGGTAGGCCTGCTTCGGGCTTCTTATCTGAACTATGTAATAAATCAGTCTGCCTCAACCTTTTATGTTTTAATTAGACCTTAAACAGTATGTGTAAGTCATGCTAACTACTTGCTTTTCTCTATTTAAAGGAGGTGTATTTGAGCCTTTGTTTGTTTATATGCTTTTCCCCAAATTTGCTATATGTGTTTTTGCCTGTCGCGTTAGTGTTTTACCTTTTGAAACCACAAATAAGCCAATATCTCCTCCCTTTAGGATTAGTAGTCCCAAGTACCTCCGGGGCTGATAGGATTGGGGCGGGTAATAGCATGCAATAGGTAAACGAGACCATTCCGCGCTTTAATACCTTAACGGGGTGGGAAAGGGTAGATATGGATATGATGACCACGCGATAACATCATGTGTAACCCCTCATTGAGGAGTGATTACCGGATGTTGTGTGGGGTGATCCATATTATTAATAAACCTAGGACCCCCTTTCCCTTTGTTCTTTGTTTCTTTTAAATCTTTTAAAACCATTTCTTCTGAGAAAATCAACTCTCTCTAGTTCTTTCCGACTTTGTTTATTTGTGACCATTACATGAAAATCCCCTCTTATTTGAAACTCTTATTTGCCTACGTGTTATTTGTATTTAAGTCACAACAATAGTTTGGGGGGAACCACACTAGTGGATCCTGAGGGGTGCCTAACACCTTCCCCTTGGGATAATTTCAAGCCCTTACCCAATCTCTGGTTATTTGACTCAAACCCTTCTTAGTGTCCTAATGCACTTAAATCATTAGGTGGCGACTCTTCAATCCAAAACCCAATTCCCAAAAGGGAACGAGTTGTCTTCCCAAATGTCATAAACCCGATTTCGCGAGAAAAAGGGGGCGCGACTGTTATAAATTAATTAATTATGAGGGTTGAAGTATATTTTTATTGGTTTGCATGTTGTTAGACTAGTTTTGGATCGTTTGGCTTTGAATTAAGGAGCTAGAGAGGCATTGTAGCTGGTATTGGAATTTCGGAGCGAGGTAAGTCTCCTGTCTAACTTTGTGAAGGGGAAAATACCCCATAGGTTTTTAAATTTTTATGTGCTACTAATTGTGGGTGCTATGCAAGGTGACGAGAGTCCGTACGTAGCTAAAATTAATGTTATGTCCGGGTAGACGTAGGCCTTATTTATGCTATTATTTGCACTATTTGAACTCAATTTTCTAGTTTGAATTTCTTGAATTAATAAGTAAGAATTTGGTTAAAGATTATGTTAAATCTAGAGATTTGGTGGATTGTTAATCATTTATGATAATTTATATTCTTTCACGGGCTTACCTTGACGTTGTAAATACATAATTCACAAATCCGAAGAGTTTCCCTATTCTTGTGGATCGGTCAGAATGCCTTGGCGATATTTATATATATTATGGGATGCATCCATGAATCGGGCCGTACGACCTCGGCAGTGTATGTACACGACTATATGAATCGGGCCGAACGACCTCGGCATAATTTGTGCGTGAAATCATTTAAAGTCTGAATACCCACGAGATTACCCTCTTAATTTAACTTGGAAATTACGCAATACTTTCTTTATGACATGAGATCGGATATCTAATTGATGGTTCTTATATTGGTGAGGTAGCATGCGGCACCTGGGGATTCTAAACTAAGGATATTTGCTAACGAATTTTATATCTAATGTTTCTTGCCCTATTGATCTTATTGTATTTCATGCCTGCTTATGATTCCTGCACTTTATTTGTTGGACCTCTAGTAAGTTTCGAGGTCGACCCCTCGTCACTACTTCTCTGGGGTTAGTCTAGATACTTACTGGGTACGCGTTGATTTACATACTCATGCTACACTTCGTGCACTAAATATGCAGGATCGGAAAGGTTCATTCGATGTTCATCTTGGCACGTAGGCACATCTATTGTGGAGACATTATGGTGAGCTGCTCTCTATGCTACGCAATGTAGCCCTATGAGACTCCATTCTTTTTATTTACTTTACCCTGTCTATTTCATATTCAGACAGATGTTGTATTATTATTGCGCTCTTTAGCAGATGCTCATGGACTTGTGACACCGGGGTTTTTGGGAATATTCTAGTGGCTGTTTATGGTTCGATTTGATATTTTCATCTTTTACTTTATATCTTACTAATGTTTTAAGTATTCATAATCTTTAAATGCATTAAATTCTTTACTTAATAAAATTTATGATTTCAAAAATAATAAAATAAATAATTAAGTGGGTAAATCACCATTGGCTAGCCTAACGATGACGTTGGGCGCCATCACGACCTATAGTGGGTTTTGGGTCGTGACAATAGAGGTGGGAATAAAGTGAAGGACAAAAATATGTGATCATACTGCAAGCGAACTGGACATGATTCAAAAAGTTACTTCCAGCTTATTGGATATCCCGAATGGTGGGGAGACATACCTCATGGTCATGGTAAATCAAGTGGACGGTAGAGGAAAACCACAACATCAGAGGGGTGGAATGAATAAAGGCTGCGGACGTGGCACTGTGTATCGGGCGAATATTGCACAGGTCGCGTGAGGTGGCATCTCTGCAGCTGTGACGGGGGTAGAAAAGGCTGAGCCTCCGGGGTTGAGCAATGAACAGTGGCAAGCGTTGATTGCTATGCTGAATAACAACCAGATAAGTTCAAATGAGAAGATGACCGGTAAGAAAATTTATGTATCTTTGATCACCCGATACAGGAGCGACGAATCATATGACAGGATATTTGAAATTATTGCATAACGTGCGAAAAATTGTGCGATGTCCTGTGAGTTTGCTTGATGGGAATAATGCTGTAGCGGCCAGCGAGACTTCAACATAACTTGAAGGAAATTTGGTCTTAAAAATGTTCTTTATATGTTCGGCTTAACAAGCAACTTGATTTTTGTATCTCTATTAATCGACTACATAGATTGTTTGGTTCTTTTTACCAAACTTTTATGTATTATACAGGACCTACCTCGAGGGTGCTGATTGGAGCGGGTGAGCAAAAAGATGGACTCTAGTATTTGTGGAACAAATAAAGAGTATGTGCTTTAAAGGTTGGTGGTGTAGGCTTGCTTGATCTTTGGCACAGACGTTTAGGTCATCCCTCTCTACAAGTGACCAAATTAATTCATGTCGTAGATTTTAGAAAAAATAGTGATATTTTGGATAAAAGTTGCAATGTATGTCATCTGGATAGATAAACAAGAGGCAAATTTCCTTTGAGTAATAATAGAGCTTCTAGCATTTTTGAGTTGATTCATTGTGATTTGTGGGGACCTTATCGAAGAATTTCGTCTTGTGGTACATTGTATTTTTTTCTTATTGTAGATGATAACTCGCGTGCTGTGTGAATTTTTTTATTGATTGATAAGAAAGAAGTAGAGTAAACTATAAAAGAATTCATTGCTATGGTAGACAGACAATTCAATAAGATAGTTAAAACCTTCTAGAGCGATAATGGAATAGAGTTTACATGCATGAGAAATTATTTTCTTGAATGTGGGATTGTTTTTCAAGCTTTGTGTACAGGAACATCCCAACAGAATGGGAGAGTGTAAAGGAAGCATCGTAATATCTTGAATGTAGCTCGGGCCTTACGCTTTCAAGGTAACTTGCCAATTGATTTTTGGGGAATGTGTTTTGACGGCTTGTCACTTGTTTGATCAAACTCCATCTTCAATCTTGCATGAAAACACCTTATGAATTAATATATGGTCAAGTACTAGAATGGACATCTTCGAGTATTTGTCTCGCTATGTTATGCTTGAAGCTTAGGGAGAAAGGGTGATAAATTTTCGAGTAGAAGCCGTAAGTGTGTCTTTAAGGAATATCCCTATGGAAAGAAGGGTTGGAAGGTGTATGATTTAGAGGAAAAAGAATATCTTGTTTCACGAGACGTTGATTTCTATGAGACTGAATTCCCTTTCGCTTCATCAATGTATAACACTAGCAGGGACGAAAATAAAGAAATGCATGTGGTAGAACTAGGAGAGGATGAGGAGTTTGAAGTGAGGGGGGCAGTGAATAGGTCCAAGCTTGTAAAGATGAGCTTGACGTGGAGGATCACCATGAAGCCGAGATAGAGGAAAATGTTCATCAGGAGATGGGGGCCAAAACGGAGGAAGATGAAATAATGCAGGAGGAGCAGTTGGGACGCGGACATTACCAAAAATACATACCGACCCGATTGCATGATAATGTTACTAATGTTGTCCAAAAATTGAGTCCATCTTGTTCTCTATCCACTTCACATCATCACTTAATATGCCTTATCCTTTAACACAATATGTGAATTGCGATAATTCTCTGTACAACATAAGGCTTTCCTTGCAGCAATCACTGCAATTCATGAACCACTCATTTCTCTGAGGCCGTAAAATATGGCAAGTAGAGAGAAGCAATGAGATTAGAAATACAGGCGCTAGAGAATAACAGAACATAGGTATAGAGGATCTGCCTCCTAAATAAAAGACTGTCGACTACAGGTAAGTTTACAAGATAAAGTACAACTCTGATGGAACAATTGACGTCACAAGGTGTGCCTAGTTATTCTCGGGAATCATCAAGTAGAGGGGATCAACTATAATGAAACGCTTGCCAGTGGAAAAGATGGTGACTCTACGCATATTTTTTGCTGTAGCAGCAGTAAAGAATTGGGAGTTACATCAAATGGATGTACATAATACCTTTCTGCATGGGGATCTTAAGGAGGATGAGTACATAAATTGCCTCCTGGGTTTCGAGTTGCAAGTCCAAAATAAGTGTGCAGACTTCAAAAGTCCCTTTATGGGTTAAAGAAAGCGTCGAGGTATT
Source organism: Nicotiana attenuata (assembly GCF_001879085.1). NCBI lineage: Eukaryota > Viridiplantae > Streptophyta > Magnoliopsida > Solanales > Solanaceae > Nicotiana > Nicotiana attenuata. The sequence continues at coordinate 33,638,370 of NC_031997.1, forward strand.
GGTTTGCTAAGTTGTCGGCTACCTTGGAGGACTATGGGTTCAAGCATTCATACTCTTTCTCTCTTTTTACTCTTGTAACGACCTGATCGGTTATTTTGAGTATTTGCACTTCGCTCGGTAGTTTGGGGGCATGAGTAGTTCCATATGATGTGTTAGGACTTGTGTGAAAAATTTGAGTTCATTCCGAGTTGATTTGATATGTTTCGGCGCGAGTTTTGCAAGTCAAAAGTTCGAAAGTTCATTAAGTTTGATTTGAGGTGCGTTTCGTCGTTTAGATGTTGTTATACATGATTTGAACTTTCGAGTAGGTCCATATTATATTATGGGACTTGTTGGTATGTGTGTATGGGGTGCCGATGGGCTCGGGTGAGTTTCAGATAGGTTTGGGCTGTGTTGCGTTCGTTTTTCTTACGCTCCAACGTCGTTTCTTCAAGCGTAAATGGTACCATATTATGCAAATGAGCTCCAATTTCTATTTTGATTGAAGCATTAGATCGATATTGTAATTATGGAGGCATAACAAAAAGAATCATCGAATTTGGACATTGTATGAGGATTTTATGGCCATTTTACTAAGAATTGGGTTGCTAGATTTTTTTCAGATTAATTACGAAATTGTCACTGCTTCGTATTTAAAAATCTGCACTATTTCCAAATATTGAGACCAACATATCTCCTTCATTATAAGGTCAAATGGAGTGATTCAAAAGCCTATCTTGACTGAAAGTTCACAAGGAATATATTGGAGGCATCAAAAGCAAGTTTCGGGATCGTTTGACATGCAAAACGAGGTAGAACAGCTGGGCAAAATTACTTAATATGGAAGGTTTGTTCATTTGGTCATATGTTGAGTTGGGGAGCTCGGATTTGGACAATTTTTGGAGGATATTTTCACCATATGGATTGGGTTAAGTGTTCTATACTCCATTTTGGTTATATTTCATGAATTCATCTTCATTTTTGGCATTTGATTGATGATTTCAAAGTGAAATTTGAGGGTTTTGTCTAAAATTTTATAAAGTGAATTTTGGAGTTTTGAGCACCGATTTGGAGTCGGATTTGAGTGAAACTAGTATGGTTGGACTTGTAATTGAATGGGTTGTCAGATTTGTAAATTTTGTCGGGTTCCGAGGTGTGGGCTCGGGTTGGGCTTTTTGGCCGATTTTGGGCTTTTGATTAAAGATTCGACCTTTTTTCGAATGGGATTGGTTCCTTTAGCACTGTTTGATGTATTTGATTTGTCTTTTGGTTATTTTTGAGACGTTCAGAGGTTGGAACACGCATGATGGCATTTTTAGAGTATCGCTTGGCTTGCTCGATAGTGGAGTCGACTTGTTCAAGATAAGTAACTCTTTTAAACTTAGTGCTGATGGTATGAAACCCCGAATTATGTGCTATGTGATTGGTGTTGAGGTGATGCACATGCTAGATGACGGGTGTATGGGCGTGCACCTTGTGAATTGTGACTTCGTTGTTTCTCTGGCACTGTTTAGCGGCCCTAGTTTGTTGATATCTGTGTTTTCACCATGTGATTAATTAATTGAGCTGTCAATCATGCTAGATATCATGTTTAGGCTTTATGCTGATATACTTAGGACCCATAGTGGTCGTTTCTTGCTGTCACCTCACTAATTTCATTGATATTTCGTACTCAGTCATATTCATGCATTCATATCATATATCAGTCTCAGTTGTTATTTATTGATACGTCATATCATTGTTGTCGGGCTAGTTTCATGACATTGAGAGCTCGAGAAACTAGAGAGATTGATGACTGAGTGAAGCCGAGGGCCTGATTGTGAGGATATTTATGGGATCGGGCTGCACGCCGTAACATGTTTTATTGATTTATGCCTGAGTGAGGCCGAGGGCCTGATTGTTATGCCATGATCGGCTTGTTATAGCGCTTGGGCTGAAGGAGCTCTTCTGGAGTCTGCACACCCCCAGTGAGCGCAGGTACCTACTAAGTGCGAGTGCCGAGTGCTGAGTGGCTGTGAGGACTGAGTGACTGGGAAGACTGAGTGGCTGTGAGGACTGAGTGACTGAGAGGAATGAGTGAATTGATACTCTGAGAGTACGCATATGGTTTTGCTACTGAGTCGCATCGCATTTGACATGCATATGACATACAGGCATAGAGATGCATTTTTCCTCATGCTGTACGGTATCACGTCATTCATGAATTTTTGACACACATTGATATGTGGGCATAGAGAGGTATTTCACACATGCTATCTGGAAGAAATGAAACATCATATTTACTGTTGAGAGGATTTTTGGAAAAACTCACAGTTTTCAAACTTGCTCGTATTTTCGACGATTTCGGTAAAAGAGTTGAGTTTTCACTGACATACTTGAATGATGGAACTATTTTTCGGAAAAACTATGAAAAAGCCAAGTATTTTATCTCTGAACTACTTTCTTATTTATGTTTTGTACATTGTTATGAACTTCTATTGGATATTGGTGTTGGATCCGACCTATGTTCCAGCTCGTCACTGCTTTCAAGTAAATGTCCTTGCGTATGTTGATGTCCTTGCATATGCTTTCGAGTAAATGTCCTTGCGTATGTTGATGATCTAATTATCTATGAAAATGAGCCCGAGGCTATCCGCAAGTTCAAAACTTATCTTGGAAAATGCTTTCACATGTAGGATTTGAGTAGATTGAAATATTTTTTGGGAGTGGCATTCTCCAGATATTCAGAAGACATATTCTTAAGCCAACGAAAATATGCCATGGATATTATCTTAGAGGTTGGGTTATTAGGTGCTAAGCATGTGGGAATTCCTTTGGAATAGAATTATAGGCTAGCATTGGCAGCTGGACGGGTGCTTGATGACCCTAAGCGCTATCATTGTTTGATACGTCGACTTATTTATCTGTGTTTCACTAGGCCGGAACTATCCTACAGTGTCCATATATTCTCTCAATTCATGCAGCAACCAAAAGAGGAGCATTGTGATGCAGCTTTACGGGTTGTTCTCTGCTTGAAAGGGAATCTGGGACAAGGTATTTTGGTAAAAAACAAATATAATCTACATCTCTATGGATAGTGTGACTCCGATTGGACTGGTTTCACTTGACTCGACGCTAGCTCACAGGTTGGTTTATCTCATTAGGTGACTCACTCATATCTTGGAAGACTAAGAAGGGAAGTATCATCTCTCAATCATATCAGAGGCTGAATATCGTTCTATGCCAATGGCAATCTGTGAGGTGAAATGGTTGAAGGAAATTTTATCTAGTTTGGGAGTGACTTGCATTTCCCGTATGCATCTTTATTATGACATTCAAGCAGCACTGCACATAACAAAGAATCTAGTCTTTCATTAAAGAAACAAACACATTGAAGTGGATTGTTATTTTATTCGTGACGAGATTGACAGTGGGAATATTCGTACTAGCTTTGTGCCTTCACGTGAGCAATTGACAGATATAGCTACGAAGGCATTAGAAAAATCTTTGTATGTTTCTCTCTTGTGCAAGTTGGGCATTTGTAATCCGCATGCGCCAACTTGGGGGGGGGGGATGGTATAAAGAAGCGACTTACTACTGGGAATCGTGGGTTCCGTCGATCTTCTCATAGAAATACAAAAACGTATCGCCCACTTCCTACAATCTGGCTTGAACCTTTGGGTAGACTCTGCAGGATCAACAACCATAGCTGCACGGAGTACGGTAGAATTCCTCGGTAAGATCATTCGGGAAGTCCCTCCGAGGGAGACTCCCATAAAATTCTTGCGAGAGCTGGAGAAGCGTGTGCATGTGTTCCATATATAGGACTAGGAGAGTTTTCTTTTACCATATTTGTTAGGACTAGTTTTCCATATTTGTTAGGACAAAGGTTTACTACTTGACTTGAAGATATATTCTTGTTAATCAATAAAAAGAGGCAATCCTTTCTCTTCCATACTTGGTTACCTTGTGCTTGCGTGTTTTGGCAAAGTTATACCCGTATTGCACAAATTTACACACTGGGATCTAAGGTTGTTTTATCTCTTCAATGCAACTTCAGAAATTAAATTTTAAGTAGTTCTATCTCTTCAATGCAACTTCATAAATCAAATATTTCTTCTATCTTTTAAATGCAACTTCAGAAATCAAGTATTTCTTCTATCTTTCAGATGCAACTTCAAAAAGTTCGAATCTTAAGTAGTTCTATCTCTTCAATGCAACTTCAGAAATCGAATCTTAAGTCTAACACATAAACTTGTTCATCAAACTTCAATAATCCAATACACAATTCAATGCCCAAATATACTCCATATGTGCTTAAATTTCAAACATAACTTTCAAATATCATAAAGAACATACCTCAATCATCAAATTATCAAAACAACAACAAATATAACAAACTCATTTTGCAACTAAGAAGAAGAAAGCACAACTTAAAATGGTGTTTTACTACAAAGAAGAAGAAGAAGAAACCAAATGACTCCTGGATACATGGGACATGAATACAGAGAAGAAGAAAGCAGCAACGAAACTTCTGGATACATGTGTCACGACCTAAAATCCATTAAGGGTCGTGATGGCGCCGGACTCCACTGTCAGGAAAGACAACACCAAGAAGTTAATTAAGTTCTCATTTTAGAATTTTTGAAATCATTTCTTTTTCTTACATTTGCACAATAAATAATGAAATTCACTGAATAAATAATGATGTCTTTAACAAACTTAAATATTGAATAATCCCATAGTCATCCCAGAACCCGGTGTCACAAGTGCATGAGCAATTTCTAGGAAATAAAGTACAATACGATAACTGTCCGGAATACAATTGGACAGAAAAGAATTACAATACTCTGAAAGAGACTCTGCTGGCTGCGGGTCATCTCGAGAGATGCAGCTCACCAAAGTCTCCGTGTCAACCATGCCGCTGCGCCCAACGAGGCCACTAGACGTACATGTGCCCGTGCAATAAAAATGCACAGCAAGTGTAGTATGAGTACAAAAATAACACGTACCCAGTAAGTATCCCGTCTAATCTCGAAGAAGTAGTGACGAGAGGTCGACTTCGACACTCACTAGTGGTCCAATAAATAAATACCAAAATGTGTAGAAGCATGGATTTTATAAAGTGATATAAACTCAATAAGCATGAAGCAGGTAAACAATTCTTTTTATAATAAGAGATTTCCAAAATTTGTATTTCATCATTTATCAATTTATCTCAGGCAGAGAGGCACTATCATTATTTATAAATGCTAAGGCAAGCAGTACAAGCATGCGCAAATCATGCCGAGGTCGTACGGTCCGATCCAACATAATAATAAAATGTGCACTGCCAGATAGTCGAATGTCGTGAACCATAGATGCATCTATTACCCCGCTCGCGAATCATACATGTGACACGGTCAAATATAAATAAACAAATCAAACAGTCAACCAAGAATTCATCAGGGAAACAACTACCCAAGGAAATGGCTACTTCTCTTTAACGATCAAGAACATGATGTTTAATTTCTTTAGAAATTCATTTACCAATTCGATATGATTTAAGCATTTTAAATTGACAACAAGATTTCAAATATTACAAGTAAAGCATGCTTTTTGGGTCCTAGACTACCCGGACTTAAGCATAATAGTAGCAACGCACGGACTCTTGTCACCTCGTGCTTATGGACTCTTGTCACCTCATGCTTACGTAGCCCCAGCAAATAGAAGCACATATCCAATTAATTCACCTATGGGGACAATTCCCTCTTACAAGGTTAGAAAAGAGACTTACCTCGCTCCGAAGTTCCAAAACCGGCTCCCAAGCCCTTCCGACGACTCAACTTGATGCCCAACGCTCCAAAACTAGTCAATAATTGAGCAAACCCATAAATATATACTCAAACACTCATAACAATTCAATTTATGTCAATTTCCAACTCCGCTCGAAAAGTTGACAAATCGTCCTTGGGCCCACGTGCCCAGATTCTGAAATTTTTCGAAGATAAAGTTTACCCATAACCTCACGAACTCAAATATATAATTTACTCTCAATTTCATGTCCAAAATCGTGGTCAAATTCCAAGGATACCAATTCCTAGGTTTTCCTCAAAATCCAAATTTCTACTAATTTCCATACATTAATCCGTATCTAAATCATGTATTTAACTTGTAGTGAGTGGGAACAACTTACCTTGACATTGATGACGAAGAATGAGCTCCAAACTCGCTCCAAGACTGGCTCTCATGGAGGAAATGAGGTGCGGCCCCACTACCGCTTCTGCGGTCTTTCATGAGGCCCCTCAACTCCGCACCTGCGGCTCCACCCACGCAGGTGCGGTCCCGCTTCTGCGGACCTTGACAACATCTGCGGTCCATGCCTCCCCAGCAAAATCCATTTCTGCGAGTCTCCTCCTGCTCCTGCGGGCCCGCACCTGCGGTGCTCTTCACGCAGGTGCGGTTACACCAGAAGCCCAGCTGCTTCAGCCCTTCCTCAAATTTCATTTTCAATCCGTTAACCATCCGTATTCCACTCGAGGCCCCGGGACCCCGTCCAATCACACCAACCAATTCCATAACATAATCCGGACCTGCTCGAGGCCTCAAATCACATAAAACAATGCTAAAACCATGAATCGCACTCTAATTCAAGCTTAATGAACTTTAGAACTTCAAACTTCTATATTCGATGCTGAAACCTACCAAATCACGTCCGATTGACCTCAAATTTTGCACACAAGTCATATTCGACATTATGGACCTACTCCAACCTCCGGAATCGGAATCCGATCCCGATATCAAAAAGTCCACTTCCGTCCAAACTTCACAAAAACCTTCAACTTTCTAACTTTCACCAAATGGCTCCAAAATGACCTACGGACCTCCAAGTCCACTCCCGATCGCGCTCCCAATACCAGAATCAACATATAGAGCTATTTCCAGACTCGAAATCGCAAACGGACATCAATAGCATTAAAATGCACTTCAAGCCAAATTTATGAGATTCTTCCAAAATGCTAACTTCCACAATTGGCGTCGAAACGCTCCCGGGTCATCCAAAACCCGATCCGGACATACGTCCAAGTCCAAAATCATCATATGAACCTGTTGGAACCTTCAAATCTCGATTCCGAGGTCGTTTACTCATAAATCAAACCTTACTCAATTTTTTCAACCTAAAGCTTCTGAAATGGGATTTTTTTTCCAAATCAATTCCAAACTTTCCGAAATTCAGTTCCGACCATGCACGCAGTCATAATACCTGAAGTGAAGCTGCTCATGATCTCAAACTGTTAAAAGATGCGCTAGACCTCAAAACGATCGATCGAGTCGCTACAACATGTGACATGAATACAAAGAAGAAGAAAGCAGCGGCGAAGAAAATGAGAAAAATATGGGTATCTGAAGTTACCCAAAAATTAGGGGAGTATATATTAGTTAAACTTTTTTTTTTTTTTAAAAAAGTAGGTACATATAAAATGAGAGTGATCAAATAGGGTGCCCCATGGATTTTTTATAATAACACCCACATCAGGTTATGCTGGCCGGAATGAATGAATTATTTTATACACAATAGAGTGTGAAATAATAACAAATGTATAACAATAAGGGAACTAAATTATTTAGGTATAAAAATATCCTTATAGATAGTAACGATGTATCTTTCATTGTTAATTAGCGCATAACAATTCTTTTCATATTAATCATCACGCAAAGATGGATCTAGGATTTTAATTCTAAGGTATAAGATATCAGTTTCAACCACTGAAACTCATCACCTTATTTGAGTTGCAAGTTTATAGCTCAATTTTTTATAGCAGTTTTAGTGAATTTTATATTTAAATTTATGTCTTAGATAAAAGTTATGGATTCAATTGAACCCATAGCTAAGCTGTTGGATCCGCCCTTATCATCACGTACATAATAATCCATTTTATTAATCACCACATAAATAAATCATGGGACTTTTTCGTATATGTATATATATATATATATATATATATATATATATATATATATATATATATATATATATATGAGATATGGAAAAAGGTTATGGCGTGATATACGCATCACCACCTGATCAGCTGATATACGATGATGATGTTGTCCACAGTGGCTGAAACGATATGATGGGATTCTCTCAGAGGCTTGATGATGTTATGTACGTACATACCTATGCATTACATGACATTTATACGCATATGCATGACCTTATAAATATTTCATGATTTACAGTGCTATCCAGATTTACAGGTTGAGTCATTTACTTCACGTTTTCTTCAATGTTCTTTATATACTTATTTACATGCCATACATACTCAGTACATTATTCGTATTGACGTCCTTTTATTGGGGACGCTGCATTCATGCCTGCAGGTATAGATAATCAGTTGACAAGCCCTCATAGTAGACGAGATTGGCATTCAGCGAAGGATCGGTAAGACTCCACCTCATTCGGAGTGCAGTCGAGTCTATGAGTCATCGTGTCAAAGTTTTGCTACAGACTTATGGGTTGGCCGGTACCCTGTCCCATTTGATGTCAGTTAATCTTAGAGGCTTTGTAGACAGATGTTCATTTTGTACAGTATGTAAGAGGCCTTGACGGCCCATGTGTATTCATGTTTTATGAACGATGGTTCATTGATAAAACATTTGTCCACTTACAATTGTACATTACGAGTTATGGCCATGTTGGCCCATGATAGTTACAAAAGGAATGAATGAGTTACAAAGTGGTTCGCTCGGGCCATAACGGCACCGGGTGGCAGCCACGCCTCCTCAGGTTTGGGGCGTGACAAAGTGGTATCAGAGCGGGTCGTGTCCTAGGGAGTCTACAAAGCCGTGCCTAGTAGAGTCTCATTTATGGGTGTGTTGCGCGCTACATTTACAATTGAGAGGCTATAGGGCATTTAGGAAATGTTACCCTTCTTTTGTTTTAAGATCGTGCTATAGAGCTGAGTCGTAAGAAATCAGTATATTTTTCTTTTTCTTTTCCAATTGAGGTCAAGGAGAATAACAAAAATGAACCACATTTTCATGATTCTCTACAAGACTCGGGAGATTTTAGATTACGATAGCTGATTGAGAAGGACGGATTCGCAATTAACTTCTTAACTTCAGAGTGTGTTGACCGGTTGTCTCCATAGATATGTTAGCATTTTCACCTGTTTGGATTACCTCTTAACTTCTATCTTGTTAAATGTTAATCCTGTGGCTTTTACGTTATTTTGATAAGTGAAAGGAACATTCAGAAGGTTAACTTAACACCTCTTATGAAATTTTCACAAACTATTTTTTTCCCATGAAAAGAAATCATTTTCTTGTTTTGGAATACTTTACAGTATGAATTCATGTACTTTGATTTCATTTTCCACTTTTGATTTCTTTTCTGAGTGCTCAATACACAAAAGCAAATGCACAACCCAGATAAAATTGCTTGGTTCCTATGCCATTATACATGGAGGTTGTGAATAGTCGCGACTTCAGATATAGTTTGGGTTTTAGTTTAGTTCACAGAGGAGACCCTAGCTAAAGTTTTGAAAACCTCAAAGGGTTAACATTCGAGGGCGAATGATTCTAAAGGGGGGAAGGATGTTACATCCCGTACCTTAGCATTAGGATATACCGTAGTAAATCACATGAATTCGAAGGGATTATGTCTATTAGGAGGTTATAGAGGGTAAGACATTATTATTATGAGACCCTATAAGTTTACTGTCTGTTCATAATTCTTGTTCATCTTAATGCTTGATTAATTGCATAATTTTTACTTTTTATGTGGAATTTGTGGGAATGAGGATTGTGCTTTTTGGGAAAAGCATCTTTATTTCTAAAAGAGGATTCTGTCTCATATTATGCTATTACGAATCTTGAAAAATGCTTTTGGTTTTCTTTTTTTATTATAGTGTTGAATCACTAATAATATGTCTAATTTTTTTTTTAATCAAAATTGAATATTTTTAGAAATCAATATGAAGAATATATTCGAGCCTCCTTGAGCTAGGAGAATATATTATGTAGAGTGAATGACTTATAGTCTAATTAAGTTCAAGGTAATAGAATATCCGATTATGGTAATATAATGTTATTCCATATATATATATTCAATATGTTTCAGCGAATACTAAAAAATGAATTCCTAAATAATGTAAAATAAATACTTTACTCAAAAGTCTACTAGTACGGTAGTACCTAATTTCATAAAGAGTTCCTTTCTTAAGTTTGACAGTAAAAGTAGTTTCCTATTATTGAGCAGAAAATAGGAATGGAAGGTTACATTTCAAGAATAAATGATTTCTACAATTTGAAATATCACGTTTCGTCTTATATTTTTCTAATTCTAGTGAATTGCTAGTTGCATAGTTTTAAAGTCTGAGGTGCACAACTTAATTAGAAAGATAAATAAATAATCAAATGTCACGATCCCAGTTCGTCCTCCGTGAACTATCGTGACGACACCTAGTCTCTACGACTAGGTAAGCCTAGCAAATTGCGGAAAAAGAAACAACAGAATAAAACTAGCCAAAAACTACGGAATAACATAATGAAACATTTAAGATAACGCTCGGCATATACAATACAAACTCTCAAACTGAAACTACATTTCCCAAAATCCGGAATCTCATGAAATCACAAGCTATGGAATAAGTACAAAGTGTCCTAACTTCAGAGTGTCTAAACAAAAGAAGAAATACAGAAGGGCTATAACGAAAAGAGAGAGTAGATAGGGACTCCTTGGTCTGCGGACGTGGCAAATATACCTCAAAGTCTCTAGAGATCGCCTCGCCTCACTAACGATATGGCTGAGTCGATGTACCTGGATCTGCACACGGAAAACATGTGAAGGAAAGGGCATGAGTACACCACAGCGGTACCCAGTAAGCGCCAAGCCTAACCTCGGTCAGGTAGTGACGAGGAAGGTCAGGGCCTTACCGGTTATAAAATATAAAGCAAGGTAAGACAGTGTGAGGTGCAACAGTATAATCAAAACAGTATCAGAAAATGAGAAGAAATCAGAGACAAATATACACTCAGTACACAGAAACATCGACAAGGGATCTCCCGGGATCCCGTCCCATAGTCCCAAACGTAAATACTCGGGGATCTCTCAGTATCCTCAATATGTGTGCTAGGGATCTCTTGGTATCCTCAATATAGGTACTGGGGATCTCTTGGTATCCCAAGGATCTCTTGTTATCCTCAATATATGTGCTGGGGATCTCTTGGTATCCCGAGGATCTCTTGGTATCCTCAATATGTGTTCTGGGGATCTCTTGGTATCCCGAGGATCTCTTGTATCCTCAATATATGTGCTGGTGATCTCTTGGTATCCCGCACTATAGTCAAAATCAATATATGCGCAGGGAATCTCCCGGAATACTCATCCGTAGTCCCAAAATAAAAAAAAGACAACAATATAAAGGAAAGAATGCACAATTTCATTCAAGAGCGAAACAGTATGAAATAACACAGAATAATGATAAGAATAACAACAATTGCAACAGAGAAAATATCGCAGAAAGAATACAGCTCAACACAGAGATAGCAATCGGGGATCTACCAGTATATCGTCCTGTAACCCCCAAATGTAAATACCCAGTACTGGGGGAAATCTACCGGGTGCAGTCCCGTAGTTTCATATAACTGTGCAGGGGGATCTATCGGAATACCACATCCGTAGTCCCAATTAAACAGACAAGGGGGATCTATCGGAATACCACATCCGTAGTCCCAAATAAACAGACAAGGGGGATCTATCGGGAACCGCCCGTAGTCCCAATGTAAACACTCAGCAGCAACACAAGGATAATCAACTCAAACCAATTAATATAAAAATGGACAGGTAATTCTAACCTAACAAGCTGCACAGAGTTCACATAAACAGTTTAAGCAGATATGACAATTAATATACTTAAGCATGCTTCCCTAAACTACGCAGTAGGCTTAAAATACAAGTAATGTTCAAGAAGAAAGAAACACAGTTAATTTACTTAATGAAAAACGGGTTTCCAACAATTAGCACGTGTACGCACTCGTCACCTCACGTACACGGCATTCATATACCACCAATACCAAATCCTAGGGGGAAGGTCCCCCACACAAGGTTAGACAAGCCACTTACCTCGAACCAACTCAATCAAATCTATACCACGTTCTTGCCACGAGTATCCGACTCCGAATGGCCCAAATCTATTCAAAGTAGTTGCATTTTGTAACGATTCGACTGGTCGTTTTGCTTTCTAGAACCCTGTTCCCCTAAATAAGGCTCCCCGTACTTGCTTTTACAGATTTATGACTTGCGGGGATAGTTAGTTCGGGATTTGGAAGAGTTCGGGTTAAAATCAAAACACTTGGTTCCTTAATTCCTTAAGGTTGGCTTAAAAGTCCAAGTTTGACTTCGGTCAACATTTTGAGTAAACAACCTCGAAATAGGGATTTGACGGTTCCAATAGGTTCGTATGATGGTTTCAGAATTGAGCATATGCTCGGATCGGGTTTTGGATAACCCGGGAGCATTTTGGCGCCTAATAGTGAAAGCTGGTTCTTGAAGATTTTAGAAGTTCTTTAAATTTGGTTTGAAGCGGGTTTTGGTGATATCGAGGTCCAAATGGAATTCCGAGACCGGGAATAGTTCCGCAATGTCATTTAAGACTTGCACGCAAAATTTGATGTCATTCTGAGTATTATAAGTACGTTTCGTCGCATTGGAAGTAAATTTAAGAACTTGAAGTTCATAAGTTTGATTCAATTGGTTTTGGGGAGTGATGCTTAGTTTTAATGTTGTTTCGGGCATTCCGAGAGTTCGAGCGAGTCTGTTTTATGATTCCAGACTTGTGGGTATGCTCGGGCGGGGCCCCAGGAGCCCTAAGAGTCGATCGGACGAGGCTCAGACCAAGTTGAGAATTTGCAGCAACAGCTGAAGCATCAGGTCTGTCATAATCGCACCTGCGCTTGGCCAGCCGCAGGTGCGAGCCAAGCCTCGCAGAAGCGGCCAAGGAAGGGCAGCCCAGGTTCCGCAGGTGTGGCCCATCCTTCGCATAAGCGTGACCGCAGAAGGTGGAACCCATCCGCAGAAGCGACGCCAGCCGGCCAAGGGGATTTCCGCAGAAGCAGACCTTTGTCCGCAAAAGCGAGAGCGCAGGTGCGGCCCTATGACCGCAGGTGTCGAAATTGTTGGAGGCAGTGAGGTTCATTTGATACAGACATAGGCCATTTATCACATTTTCTTCCACTCTTGGGCGATTTGAGAGCTTTTAAGGAAGGGATTTCGACCTAGCTTTGTGAGGTAAGTAAGTTCTACTTAATATGAGTTTAGTACATAGATTATAGGTAGATTTCAACATGATAATTGGTAGAAATCATGGGTTTGGATGAAAAACTTAGGGTTTAATAAAAATGAGATTATACCATGAAAATGACTACGGAACTTAGTAAAAATTATATATTTATGTTCCTAAGGTTGTGGGTAAAAACTTTCTTCAAAAATTTTCGGAATCCGGGCATGTGGGCCCGGGGGTGAATTTTAGGAATCTTGCATTTTGGGTTGGGTAATCACTTTAATAGTGGAGACATGAACTTTTGAGCATAGATTGACTAATTTATGTAATGTTTGACAAGTTTCGAGTCGTTTGGCATCAAATTTGGAGGTTTGAGCACCTTTTTGAGCCGGGAAGAAGGCTTTGAAATGCGGTAAGTCTCCTTTCTAACCTTGTAAGATGGAATTAACCCCATAGGTGGATTAAATAAGTGTGTGTACCTATTTGTGGGGGGCTACGTACGTACGAGGTGACGAGAGTCCCTACGTAGCTACTATCATGCCATTGTCCAGGTAATTTAGGACCCGTATCATGCTTTAATTGAAATGTTGCGCCTTACTTGCTAATTTATTTGCTTAAGTCATATTGGAATTTGATAAGAGAATTGTAAAAGGTTAAATTCACTTACTTGAAGATTGAATGAAATAATTGACTATAAATGAGAAATTTGTGTGTTCTTTTAAATAATTGCTATTTGTGGATCGGGCCGAACGCCTCGGTAGTAGATTTAAATAGATGCATCTATGGTTCGCGTTGTTCGACCCTCTGGCAGTGCACAGTTTAAATATTATGTTGGATCGGACCGTACGACCTCGGGATAATTTGCACATGATAATTCTTTGGAACTATCCATGATTGATATTGATTAAATGTCTTGAAATGTAAGCTGTTAAATGATAAAACTGAACTTGGAATTTCTTTGTGAAAGGAGAACTTGTTATTCCCTGTTATTGAGCTTTCAGTAGTATTCATGGAATCCATGCTTAGTATAACATTTTAAATATATTATTGTTAGCCCATAGTAAGTGTCAAAGTCGACCCCTCGTCACTTCTTCTTCGAGGTTAGACCAGATACTTACTGGTACATGTTGTTTATGTACTCATACTACACTTCTGTACTTAATTGTACAGGATCTGAGGCAGTTACATCTAGTTACCCGTCCGGCGCACATAGTTGATCCTGATTCGCGATTACACGGTGAGCTGCCCCCTTTAGAGGCGTTCAGTAACATGTCGGAGTCTCTCTTTTGTTTGTTGATGTCTAGTCTATTTTAGGCAGTAGGTTAGCCACATTTTGTATATTCTACTAGTTTCCCACATACTTGTGACACTAGATCTTGGCACATATTAGTAGATTTACGATTTTGGGTTGTAATTCTACAATTATGATTTCCTTTAGTTGTTTTTGCTTTTGGTTGCTCTAAAAATCCGCAATTTTTCAAATGCTTTAAGTAAAGTTAGCTGTTTAAATCACTTAATAAAAATGGAAAATCACTAGGTTGTTCACTGTTGGCTTGTCTAGCAACGGTGCTGGATGCCATCACGGCCTGGCATGGAGTTGGGTCGTGACAGTCGAAACTCGAGGTCGGACCAAATTTCAATTACCCATCCACCTCCCAGCTCGGTTACATGATTTGTTTCGAAATTTGACCTCAATTTGAGGTCTGAATCTCAATTTTATAAAATCCTTAAATTCTACCCGAAACTCCTAATTTTTATCTTGAAATTCTTGAAAAGTAATTGAAATTGATTGAAAACTAGTTAAATATGCTTATCAATGAATTTGAGAAGACAAAGCTCTAAAAAAGATCGCCTTTACGGAGTCTAGGGTTGAAAAATGATGTAATATGAGCTAAGTCCAGACTTTTCACTTTTTACGCAGTTGCACGTATTGCAATTGCGAACTCTTGGTTGCAATTGCGATGCCCACAAATGCGAACAATAGCCCGTAAATGCGAACTTTGCCACAGTCTCAGAAGTCGAAAATGCGACAAAAGCCTCGCATTGTTGACAACCCCCACACGCGCAAATGCAATCCTAGCTTCGCATAAGGGGTCGTAAATGCGACCAAGATTCTCGCAAATGTGAAGGCCCAACCTCCACAAAAGCGAACCTGCCCTCGCAAATGCGAAGACACCCATCCCAGCTCCATTTCACAAATGTGATACATTGACCGCAAAAGCGATGCACATTTGTGAGCAGGACCTTGCAGATGCGAGTCTCCAGACCCTCACCAGCAACAACTGCTACTCAGTCCTTCCAAAACTTCCCAAAACACACCCAAAACTTCCCCCGAGCGTCTCAATCTCCAATCTGAGCATGCACATAAGTGGAATAACATCATACATCGCCCGCTAACTGAAATCATCAAAATAATATCAAATATCAAGAATTGATTATCAAAACTCTAAATTTTCAACATAAAACTCCATTTTCGCAAATTTTCACAAAATGCGTCGAAATACGCGTGGCACCGGGACCACAACCAAACATGCGTACAAGTCCAAAAATATCATACGAACCTACCGAAATCGTCAAAATATGTCATAATCCAAGGTTCCCTCCGTAGGACGTCGTAACAGCACCTAGTCTCTAAGACTAGGTAAGCCTAACAATTGCAGAAAAAGAACTGAAATAACGACTAAAATCTTTACATCAACAGATAAATATATAACTGAAAACTGCCGCTCGGCATGTACAAGTAAAATTTCAACTCAGAGAAGAACAACTTCCAAAACCTGGTAGTTATAAGCCACAAGCTCTAAGGAAGTACTAAATATCTCTATACATCAGAGTCTAAGAGAATAAAGAAAAGACAACATAATAATGATAAAAGGGGACTTTGAGGTCTGCGAATGCTGGCAGATATACCTTGAAGTCTGCAAGCAGCACCCCAACACTCTATTATCGAGGCTGATAAGATGTACCTGGGTCACAAAAACATGTGCAGAAACGTAATATGAGTACACCACAACGGTACCCCGTAAGTGCCAAGCCTAACCTCGGTGAGTAGTGACGAGGTCAGGTCAGGGCCCTACTGGAATATGAGAAAATAAGGAAGAAGGTGAAATGATAAAAATAAATGGCAGGTTAATGAAACAATAAGAATGTACATAGAAGCAACAACACGGGAAAACAAGAAGACAATTACAACACGTACAGATAAGAACGTCCTACAAGTTAAGGAAACAACAACAACAACAGCAAAACCAACAACAACAACAACAACAACATAGCAAACAGAGGAAAACAGTAACCGCATAGCAGAAACCTCGTGCCACAATAACAACCCGCACGATAGAAACCTCGTGCCACAATAAGAACCCGCACGGCAGAAACCTTGTGCCAAATAACACTCCGCAAAGAAGAAACCTCGTGCCAACAACACTCCGCACGGAAGAAACCTCGTGCCAATAACACTCCACACAGAAGAAACCTCATGCCAAAAACACTCCGTTGGGAAAAAACCTCGTGCCAATAACACTCTGCACGGAAGAAACCTCATGCCAATAACTCTACGCACGAAAGAAACCTGCCACAACAAAACAATGAAGTCAACAAGAATCACAAAAATTAATATGCAGTAAATGAAACAATGACATTATAAGCAAGGAATCCTACAGTTAAAGAACGAATACGGAATCAAGGAAGAAGGTAATTCAACTAAGAATGTTGTACAAATTGCACTTAAGAGATGAGACACGTTGACATGTGAAATTAGGCTAAACATGATGACTACACATGCTAGAATAAACCAATTAAGGCATAAAAAGGAAAATACTTAGCAAAGACCGGAATTTCAACATTTAGCCTGTGTACGCACTCGTCACCTCGCATACACGACACTCACATATCTCAAATTGTTACAACAATACCAAATCCTAAGGGGATTTCCCCCACACAAGATTAGACATGTCACTTACCCCAAGCCAAGCTCAATTAGTCTACAAAAATGCCTTTCCCTCGACTTTCCGAGTCCGAACGGCCCAAATCTAGCTAAAAGCAATTACATACTATAAATATAACTATAATAAACTAATCTAATTAATGAAATCATGACTTTAACAAGAAAGTAGAAAATCGCTCCATAAAGTCGACCCGGGCCCGCATCTCGGAATGGGGTAAAAGTCACAAAATCCGAACACCCGTTAAACCACGAGTCCACACATACCAAAATTTCTCAAATCCGATGGCAAAACTTTTATCAAAACCTCAAAATTCGGTCTGAGAACTTTACACCTTTTCCCCAATTTCTCAACCCAAAAGTATAATTAAATGCTGAAATTAATGATAGATTAGTGGAATATGATAAAAAATGAGTAAAGAATTCTTACTCCAATGTTTTCTCTGAAAATCCCCCAAAATATCGCCTCAATCTGAGCTCACAAGTTCCCAAAATGAAAATGAGAAAAAACCCTCGATTTTGAATATTTAAGTTCTGCCCAGGTGTTTCCTTCTTCGCGAACGCGGAACTGGCTTCGTGTTCGTGAAGCAAAAAAAGTCACTACCTAACAAAACCTATTGTGCAAATGCGAGGGCCCACTGCCCCCCAGTCCTCCGTCAACGCGGAGCCTCACTCGCGAAGCGTAGGCATAAAGCCTGATGCCCCACTAACCGCTCCTCTACGCGAAGGCGTAGACCCTCTCGCGAAAGCGTAGACCTAAGACTCCAAAGCTTTGCGAACGCGAAGGAATAAATCCTAGTAATACTCAAACTACTCTACGCGAACGCGAGAGCACCTTCGCGAACGCGTAGAAGGAAACCAGACACCAGCAATTTGAAGCTTCAACCATCTTCCAAGTCCAAATTCCAATCCGTTAATCATCTGAAATCCACTCGAGGCCCCTGGGACCTCAACCAGACCTACCAACAAGTCCTAAAATATAATACAAACTTAGTCGAGCCTTCAAATCACATCACACAACGCTAAGACCACGGATCACACCCCAATTCAAGCTTAATGAACTTATAGACTTCTAACTTCCACATTCGATGACAAAACCTATCAAAACACGTCCGATTGACCTCAAATTTTGCACACAAGTCACATTTGACATTACGGACCTACTCCAACTTCCGGAATTGAAATTCAACCCCGATATCAAAAAGTCCACTCCCGGTCAAACTTCCTAAAAACCTTCCAATTTTCCAACTTTCGCCAATTAACGACGAAATGACCTAAAGACCTCCAAATCAACATAAGGACGTGCTCCTTGGACCAAGATCACAATACGGAGCTATTGGAACCGACGAAACTCCATTTCGGAGTCGTCTTCACAAATGTCAAACTACACTCAACTCTTACAACTCAAACTTCACACTTAGGGACTATGTGTCCCATTTCACTCTGAAACTCTCCCGAACCCGACACCAAGCACCCCGGCAAGTCAAGTAACCATAAAATGAAATAGAGGGGAAAATAAATAGGGGATTGGGGCATGCTCTCAAAAAGACCGACCATGTCGTTATAAATACCGATTCAAGGCAGTTTACCAAAAACATCGACTGTGGTCAACTCTGGCCTCATTTTAAATAAAAAATTCACGCTTTCATTAAAATTTCACATAGAAGTTTTCCTCAAAATGAGACGGACCATGCATGTAAGTCATATAACATCAAATGAAGCTATGAGAGATCTAAACACACATAAACAAAGGCTAGTACTCAAAACGGACTGTCGGATTGTCACATTCTCCACTTCTAAAAGAAACGTTCGTCCTAAAATGGACATAAAGTGTACCTGAACTTATAAAAAGGTGGGGGCATCTACTCCGCATATTGGACTAGGAATGCCACATATCCTCCTCGATTGGCTGAACTCTCCATTGCAGTTAATAAAAGGAAAAATCTTAGACATCAACTTTCGAACCTGCCGATCTAGAATGGCCACCGGCTTTTCCTCACAGGTCAAATTCTCATTAAGTTGCACCGTGATGAAGTTTATAACATCTAACCTATACTTATGGTACTTTTCGTAGAATGGAAATTTGAAACACTGGGGGTGTACCCTTGCTAGGCTAGGAGGCAATGCAAGCCTATAAACAACATTCCAACTCTCTCCAAGATCTCAAATGGGCTAATAAACCTCGAGCTCAACTTGCCCTTCTTTCCAAACTGCATCACGCCCTTCATAGACGTGAAATACTAGGTGTACCTTTGCTAGGCTAGGAGGCAATGCAAGCCTAAAAGCAACCTCCCTTACTCCCTCCAAGATCTCAAGCGGGCTAATAAACCTCAGACTCAACTTGCCCTTCTTTCTAAACCGCATCACGTCCTTCATAGGCGACTCAAAGAAGAACATTCTCACCCACCTTGTAGGGCACATCTCTAACCTTCCTATCCACATAACTCTTTTTCCTGGACTGAGCTGTACGAAGCTGGTCTTGAATCACCTTAACCTTTTGCCAAAGCATTATAGACTAAATCAGTGCCCAATGATCTAGCCTCACTGGGCTCAAACCAACCAACCGACTCCCATATAAGGCCTTGTACGGAGCCATCTGGATGCTCGATTGATAGCTTTATTGTAGGTAAACTTCACAAGAGGTAAAACCATGTCCCACTGACCGCCGAAATCCATGAGCATCTGCCACAACATAATAGTGCACTCGGATTGTCCATCCATTTATCACGACCCAAAATCCTACCTTAAGAATCGTGATGGAACCTAGTCTCGAAGCCTAGGTAAGCCAAACACATGTTGATGTTAACATAATAAAATAACTTAGCTATTAAATAAAAATTGATAACTAACATAACATAGTCGAAAATGATCAACAATCCTATATCTCCAAAATCGGTAGTACGGAGTCATAAGCGCTGGTACTAAGTTTGACCCGGACGACTAGAATAACTGTTATAGGAACATCGTGTAGGAGGTGCACTGGAATGTTCGTCCGAAAGGAGTACTCTAGGGTCCTGAATAGATGGAGCATTGCAGGTAGCCTGAAGTGCAAAATGAGCTGGTCGACTGATAAAATCTCTACCATGATGAGTTGAGGCTATAGAGAAGGAACCACTAAATCCTCTAAAATCTCGAGGACTCTTGGCTTCCCTATCCCCTCTCTCCTGATCGTGGATGCACTCCAACCTTTTCGCGATCTCCACAACCTGCTAAAATAGAGTATTAGTCTCCAACTCCGTGCTATCCCAAATCTGAGGCCATAATCGAATCCTCAATAAATCTCTCAGACTCTCTCTCGAATAGTGAAAACCAAAGAAGGTGCATGACAAGATAACTTACTGAACCTCATAGCATACTCGGACACAATCATAGTTCCTTGGTGAAATTGCTCGAACTTGGTTCACAGCGCATCCCTAAGGGTCTGCGGAACAAATCCCTCAAAAATAGATCAGCCAACTAATCCCAAGTTAGGGGCGCTGCATTAGCTAGCCTACTCTCCTCATAAGCCTACCACCACCTATATGCCGACCCCGTCAACTGGAAAGTAGTAAGGTCAACCCCGCTCACCTCCACTATACCTATAGTGCGCTGAATACTGTGACATTAGTCAAGAAAACCACGTGCATACTCAAAAGCTATGCCACTAAAGGAGGAAAATATTCTTGAAGCTCTCTAGCCTCATCTACTCCTCCTCTGATGCCAGTAGCCTGACCTCAGGCTGAACCGCGATCATGGGTTATACCGGTATAACAGCTGGAACCTAATCAACATGAGCCCGCTACCCTAAAGTACGTGTAACACTTCAGAAACTTAGATTAGGTATGGATGTGTTAAACGAGTATTAATGTGTCATCGTAGACATATGAAGTCATATTGGAATGAGTATAGGTGGAAATAGTTATTTTGGAATCAAAGAGGAGAGTGAGGTGCATAAGATTCGATAGAATCAACTAAGTTTATGAAAGTTTGTCTTCCAGCCTTAGACATTGCAAGACAATGAAAACTCACAGCCTTAGATAGTGCAAGCCAATGTCCAGAGCACTAACTTTGGCGCACCTGACGATGCAAGGCCGTGTAGTTTTGGTGCCTTGATGGTGCCTTGCGTTGTTATTTTGGTGCCTCTGATGATGCCCTAGCGCTTATGATGTTTATCCGAGCCACTTTTGTTCCTCCTCAATTTTGGACGTGTACACTTATTTAAGCCTTACCTCATTCACTACACCCCAAAAATGTAAATTTGCTCTGAAAAGGGAAGCTCTTAAGAACCCAACTTCCTTCAAGGTCCCTCCATCATCCAAGGTAAGTTCTAATGATGATTCTAAGTTAATTTGAATTCTACAACACCTTATTAACATGGGTATACCCTTCAAACCATTAGATATTCGATCGAAACATCATTGTTGAAAAAAAACCCTAGAACTCGAATTCAAGAGGATTGATCTTCAAAAGGTGATGCTTGTACTCCCTATTCATTTATAGCTGTGAATTGATGAGTTCTTAGGTGAATAGTACATGGGTTTGATAAAGAGAACCATATGAACTAGGCTAGGATTTTGGGTTGTTGACTTAAGATTGTTGTAAGCATTTGGGTTATGAGAAATGGTGTTAGTTACATCTATTTGGGATTGTAGAATCACCTAGAAGTAGTAGAATGAGAATTAGGTGAAGAAAACACCATTAATAAGGGATATAAGGTTTTACGCCCATACGGTATTTGATAAAAATGCGTAAGTGACTAAAACATGAGCATTGATGCTAATATTGGTTCCTCTTGATATATATGTATGTATGTATGTATGTATGTATATGTGTATATATATATATATATATATATATATATATATATATATATATATATATATATATATATATATTACCGTTTAAAGATGCGACGAACATTATTATACGCTTAAAAAGGCCAGAGTCAAGGTAGGGGCTAACTCTACGTTTGGGAATGTTAATAATTATCCCTACATTATTTTTCTTTTACAACATTACTAATTGCGTCAGAAATATAGTTAAGCTTAGTTCCTTGAATAGTTGCAGAACTTCTATTTTCTAACTTCGTAATTCTTTCAAGGCTTTCATTACAAATATTGTGAGCTTAGTGCGTAATCAATATAGACTTGTGTTTGATGCCCATGAATCTCAATCTAGATTACTCAGCTTGTCATAAAAGTTGAAGCTTCAGTTCTCATAATCAGTTCATGAATACATGTCTACAGTTTAGTCCTATTCAGCATTTCACTATCATGTAACTTAGTATGATTCAGTAATTCAGCACCTTGTAGTGCAGTATGATTCACAACTCTTGATTATAAATCTTTGAATGTTGAACACATGTATTTGGGTCTGAGGCCGCAGTTTATGCTTTATGCATCTTTGGTCCTGAGGCTATAGTTTATAATTTATACATCTTTGGGCCTGAGGCTGCAGCTGATACTTTAACATCTTTAGGACTGAGGCCACAATTTATTCTTTATGCATCTTTGGGCCTGAGGCCGTAGTTATGTATACGTATACTTGGGTTTCAGTTTCAGTATTTACAGTCCTTTCTTTTAGTTGTTTTACATACCAGTGTAATTCAAATGTACTAACATCCTTTTTGCCCAGGGCCTGCATCTCACAATGCAGGTAACGATTTATTGGTTGACGATTCAGAATGCTAGGATTCTCGTACCATCTATTTAGTGAGCCCCAGTTCTTTCGGGGTGTTATCATTGCTTTGCAGTTTTTCAGTATTTATAGACAGTTAGTATTTTCAGTACTTTATTAAAGGCTTCATAGACTAGAGTAACTTTTAGACAGAGTTACAAGCTTTTCATATTAAGCAATATTGGCTACAGATATGTTTCAAAATTATATTAGCGTTTCCGCACTTTGATTTATATCATTAAGACTTTTAGTATATCAGCATGTGTTAGTTTATATTATGTATTCAGTATGTTATGATATCATATATTGATTTAGCCAGCCAGTTAGTTCGCTCAGTCACAAGTAGCCAGACACCGGATGCTTAGTTACGTGCAGGTCCAAGTTCAGGCTGTGACAGTATAGGCGGTATCGGAGCACTAGGTTCAAGTGTCCTATAGAGTTTATGAAGCCGTATGCAGTGGAGTTTCCCTTATATGTGAGTGCCGGCCACGCATATAAATGGTTAACTACCAAGACATTCTGGATTTTGTCATTTCCTTCTACTCTAGATCATGCCATGAAGCTAAGAACAATAGGTAACCTTCTCTTCCCATCGAATTTAAGACATATTGAATGCCCAACCGATGGGTCGAAAAAAAAAACCCAAGGTCCTAGAGAGTATGATTGCCCATTAGGGTATAATTATGAAGTACAATTTGGTAACAGATGAGACTTGAGAGGATGTTAAAAGTGGGATGCAATGGTAGTAGTAAAGATTAGAGAATAACCTTATAAGAAATTACAAAAGTAGTTATCATGTTTTGTGGTTATCAGTTTAATACAGTCTTTCAGATAGCGGGTTGATGGTTATTTGGTACGCCGGTATTTAGTTATTTAGTTACCAGATCTCTAATTTTCAGTGTATCCAAATTCTGGTGACTTGTGAGTATACAATGATGCCTATAGGTGCTAAAAGAAAATATAAGTAACAATGATTATAGCGAAATCTTCGCATGTTTTAGGTCCAGATTAAGACCCAAGACTCTCAAGATGCTGCATGAAGTGATTTATCAGATAATGGTATACTCTGAAGGACAAGTTAGTGTATGGTAGTGTATCCGTATGTGTTTTACCTCACAGGACAATTTCATTTTAATTTTGGAAATGGAGCCACAGGTTGGATGATGGTAGTTCAGATCTTAGATCCCACAATGTAACATGTTAAGAATTTAACCGCAACAGGCATATAATTGATCATTATAGTTTTGGATAGAAAAGCTTCTAAGGGAAAAATACCTAGGAGTCAGAAACGTTTGATATTACCAAAGATGTATTTTTCGTACGAGACATTCATATGACTAAGAAGATATGATGTACGGAATGAGAACTAAGAGAAGACGATATTGAATTTTAGGGAATGATTTTAAGTTATTCAATTTTATTCAAATCAGGACTAGAAAGTGCCACGTTAGTAAGTTACTATAAGAAGCATCTATTATTGTGTGATAAAAGATATGATAGTTCCCCCTTAGGTTATGTGACTAAGTGTTTACCCCAGGTGTTTATAGTCTGATATGATTTGAAAGCATATAAGTTCGGGGTTAGATATTCCCATTTCATTAAAGATAGATAAAATTTCCATGTACATAGTTCAAAAGAAAAGATAGCATGTGACTGTAGAACATGGTCGGATGGTGAGGGAAGTTAGGAATAATCTTATGCTTCACTTTAGTTATTCAAAGCAGAACAAGAAAACATGATGTTAGCAGGTGGTTAGTAAAGGAATAGTATGTAAGTTTTGAGTAGATACAATGAATTAGCAATTTAAGTAGAGCTTGTAGAGGTACGATTTGATTTACTTAGCCAGGTTAACACTAGTGAGTGGGTAACAATTTAAAACACCGAATGCGTGTTATAACCATAAAAGTTTAAGTTAAACCCGAAGTACAGTGACATCGGAAGAAAAGAAATTAGGTAGGTAGTAAGAGAGCAAACTACATAAGAATAGCCTTTAAGAATTATCGAAAAGGAGTTTCCCCAAGATTGACAATGTGAGTAGAGTTAAATCATTAAGATTGTGTATGATAGTTGTGAATACATTAGCTTTCCCTTTATGTAAGTAATTTAGTTTTTTTTAGTAAGAAAGATTGCTCAGAAGTAAGTCACAAGACGAGTCGTCATTGATGTATAGTGCAAAGAATTGCAGAAGATAAGGATAGGTGTTTGGATCCCAATAAAAAAGAAGGATCTGCAAGTACAAGACCTTAACCTTTGGTCTTAGGAGGAGATGTGAAAATCGTCAGTAAGTGTAGTTGGAGATTTGAAATCCGAATAGTTAACATAGGACATGGTAAAAAATCAGTTCATTAATAAGGGAAAAATGATATAATTACCAAAAAGAATGTGCCTAGCATGTGTAAGAAACACGATCTGAGTAGAATGATCATCAAACTTAGTTATTTTTGATAAAACAATCATAGAAAATCTATAAAATCATGCACAGTTATTTGTCACGAGGGTAGCGCCATTGCATGAGACTCTAATCTTCGGAGTATTGGTCAAAGACTTAGCTCATAACAATATTATCAGTATTTTCAGGAAGTTTCTTAAAAAGATAATCAAGTATGGGAAGTATAGCTCATGATTGAGGAAGAAAAGAGAACTATAATGAAAGAAGTTCACCGCTTAGCCAAGCTAGGAGTTCGACTTTCAGACTCTGAAGATGGTGGAGTTATTGTCTAGAACAAGACTTGTTCTTCCTTAGTAGCCGAACTGAAGGAGAAATAGTTTGATGATCTCTACTTGTTGCAAATGAAAGAGGGGGCTCACAAGCATAAGACGATGGTTTTTGAACAAGGGGGAGATGATGGTACTTTGAGGTACAAAGACGGATTATGTGTTCCAGAAATAGATGGACTTAGAGAGGGAGGATTATGTTAGAAATAATTCCAGGTATTCTAGCCACCCAAGTTACCCAAAGAGGTATCATAATTTCGATGAGATTTATTGGTGGAACGACACGAAAAGGAACGTCGCAGGCTTTGTGGCCAAGTTTCCGAATTGTCAGCAAGTGAAAATCGAGCAACAGAAAGCCGAAGTTTTAGCACAGAATACACATATTCTTTAGTGGAGATGGTAAAATATGGACTTGATAACAGGATTATCTCGCTCATTTTGAAAGCATAATTTGATTAGGTGATTGTAGATTGACATACCAAGTCAGTGCACTTCTTTCCAGTAAAGACCATCAATTCAGCATAAGATTATGCCAAGTTGTACATTCAGGAGATCGTCCGATTGCACGGGACTCCGTTGTATATCATTTCAAATCATGGTGCTAAGTTTACAATGAACTTTTAGAAGTCCTTTAAGAAAGGATTAGGCATAAGAGTAAACCTCATCATAGATCTTCATCCACAGACAGATGGCCAGGCAGAGCGCGCTATTCAGACACTTGAGGATATATCCTTGATTTTAAAGGTAATTGGGATGATCACATGCCTCTCATTGAGTTTTCTTATAATAACAGCTACCATTCTACTATCAGGATGGCATCATACGAAGCTCTGTATTGGCAAAGGTATAGATCGCCAATTGGTTAGTTCGAAGTTGGCGAAGCAGAGTTATTGGGACCAGATTTGGTCTATCAGACTATGTAGAAAGTCAAGTTGATTCAATAACATTTGAAGACGACTCATATTTTCCAAAAGGCCCGTTCGAATGAGCGACGTAGCGACCTAGAGTTTCAAGTTGATGATTGGGAAGTAAGAGAGCAAACTACATAAGAATAACATTTAAGAGTTATCGAAAAGGGGTTTCCCCAAGATTGACAATGTGAGTAGAGTTAAATCATTAAGATTGTGTATGATAGTTGTGAATACATTAGCTTTCCATTTATGTAAGTAATTTAGTCTTTTTTAGTAAGAAAGATTACTTAGAAGTAAGTCACAAGACGAGTCGTCATTGATGTATAGTGCAAAGAATTGAAGAAGATAAGGATAGGTGTTTGGATCCCAATAAAAGAGAAGGATCCGCAAGTACAAGACCTTAACCTTTGAAATTAGGAGGAAATGTGAAAATCGTCAGTAAGTCTAGTTGGAGATTTGATGATGCCCCCGTGCTGACTATGTTTATCAGAGCCACTTTTATTTCCTCCTTAATTTTGGACGTGTACACTTATTTAAGCCCTACCTCATTCCCTACACCCCAAACACGTAAATTTGGTTTAGAAAGGGAAGCTCTCAAGAATCAACCTTTCTCCAAGGTCCCTCCATTATCCAACGTATGTTGTAATGATTATTCTAAGTTAATCTCAGTTCTCTAACACCTTATTAACATGTGTAAACCCATAAATCATTAAATATTCAATCGAGATATCATTGTTGAGAAAAAAGCCCTAGAACTCGAATTCAAGAACATTGAAATTCAAAAAGGTAATGCTTCTACTCCCGAATTATAGTTGTGAGTTGAAGAGTTCTTGGGAGAATAGTAAATGGGTTTGATAAAGAGAACCATATTAACTATTCTAAGGTTTTGGTTTGTGTGAGCACGTGATTTTTGTCCTATATGAATTACTCCCATAAATTCAAAACAAAATAACTTCTTTCAGTGGTTGCAATTTTTGTGGATTTTGTGGCCTTTTTCTATTAATTGTTTGCATTTATCTGCCCATGTTTATTTTATTTACTTCATGAAAAATTCAAAAATACTTGGCATGTGCATTTAGGATTTAACTTTGCATTTTAGGATTAATTAGAAAGTCAATTGTTTTATAAAATGGAAAAATCACAAAAATAGTGTAATTTGCACTTTTAAATTTAATTCTTATTTTTAAGTAGCTTTCCTTTTAATTTGTTGAGTTAACTATCATTTACGGTTAATTAGTGATTTTATTGAGTTAATTAGTTTCTAAGAATTAATTTAAGAATTATATTAATTTTGAAAAAAGAAAGAAAAGAAAACAAAGGGAATTTAGAAAATAAAGGAAGAGAGATAAGAAATCAAAGCTTGGGCCATTATTAATTTAAAACTCGACAGGCCCAAACTATTTGAGTCAGAACCCGTCCAATTGGCTCAAAACACTGCCCATACCCGGTCCAAGTGGTCAGTCCCCAGACCACTGAATCGGCGTAGTATGGGGGCGTTACTACGTCGTTTTGAGTTCTCTAATGTCAAAACGATCTGGACCGTTCACCATCCATCATCCAATGGCCCAAAGTTTCCCCCTCTTTACAATTAAATATGTCCGAAATTCTTTGGAGACAAATCAGTTCCAAAATAAAACCCATCGTCTCCTTCTTCTCTCATTCATCAGAGACCTTTGAACCCTAATCCTCCATGGCCATGGCCTTACAGCCCCAAATCATACCAAATTCCCACCACCCACTCCCCATACTCCCTCAAACATCAAGCCGGTGCCAATCTCTCCAAAATCCCCACATCTTCACTTCAAGTCTGGACTTGAAAATCAGAAAGAAAACAACGTTCCGATTCCCTTGCTTTCAAGACTCGACTTGACTCAGAACTTTCGTTAAACGATTGTTCTTACTTAGAATAATCGATTAACGATAATTTTTGCTCGTTTCAAGGTTTGTTCGTTCCGGACCGGACCAAAGAACACTTGGCTAAGCTCGTCGCCTTCGTCGATTTATTCCGGCTAAGACCACCACCATTCCTTTCTCTATTCCTTTCTTCGCATTTGTTTGTTGTTTTCTCTTTCGTTGATTTTCATATTTCTGTGGGAGAATCAATTTCAGTTGATTAAAATCAGTTTCTAGTTTTTCAATTGCGTGACTGGGATTAATATCCATTTTTGAGTTGGTTTTGTTTGAGTTTTGTTTTGGCCGAATTTCTTTTAAGTTCAGTCGTTAATTCTATTAAAGGGCTTGATGAAGCAGTTCCCCTTCTCCCTTATTCATTTTTAGGTATGGGTTGTTTCGTGTATGGGGTGGGTTTTGGGTCAACTTGACCCAGTTGGTTTAAAGGGTAAATTCCAAGGGTTTGAAGGGTACTTGGGAAATTTAATTGAGAGAATCTGATATAACTAACTGGGGAAGCTTCTAAGAAGCTGGGGGACGGACCTGATTGGAATTCCGAATTTTAACTTAGGGAGTACTGAGCAAAAAAAAGGAAAATTCACAAAGGGGCAAAATGCAAAACGAAATCTGATGATGCCCTACTTGCTTTGCCTATAAGGGCATGTTTTCTTGCCTTGAAAGGCAGCTTTTTAACATTCTGAAATCTGAGAGAATTAAGAGCTGAAATACAGAGAGAATAAACTGGAGGGGGGAAGAGGCTAAAATAGAGAATAATAGGCGGCTGAGAAACTACAAAGAGTTTTCACTATTCTATTGAAATTTTCCTGAAATTCCTAAGAATCTCGATTCTGAAATAAGTTCTAAACATCAGAAGCCTAAAATGAGTTGAATCAGTTGAGTATTGGAGTGTTTTGGTTCAGTGTGGGTTGGATTTTTGATAGCTGGTTTCTTTTGACATTGTTTGGTTTCGAATTTGGTTTAAATGGATTTCTCCTGATCATCTCTGGGGTTGATTTCGTTGCTGAAACACTTGCTGCTACTACTTTGCCTTGCTGATCCTTACCCCTTCTTCCTTTTCGAATTCCAGGTATTCCCTAATTCTCTAAGAGATGACCTGCAAACATGAAGGCTGTAATTGCTTGAAGTTTCTTTCATGAATGAATGAATGTTTCCTTCTAACCTCCAATGTCATTTTTCTGCTTAAATTCTTAAATTCAGTAGTGTAATGTAATGGTGTTTAGCCTATGTTATTCATCTTAGCATAGCAGTAATATTTTGGAATTTATGTTATTCTTCAAATTGCTGGAAACTGGTGGATTGTTAGCTTGTTTGAACACTTGAGGGACTTTGTATTTGGACTTTTGTTTAAGTTATTTAGATATGCATATCTTCTATTATGTGGTTAAGCCTGTTCGATCTCTGATTCGTCATTTTTATTTGAAGAGGTAGAGTTCATTCAATTTAGGAGGCAATAGACTATTTTTGAAAGTGAGATTTGGCTTCGAATGTTGGGAGGTTTGGCTTTGATTTTGCTAAAATGATTATTCTGGCTGGATGTGATTTGGATTTGAAATCGTTGTTAGGGTAAATACCTTGTTGTAGAACAACTGAAAAGCTTGGCACGTTTAAAGCATCACAATACCTTGTTATGTGCAGAATCAGTGGTTAAGTCAGGCACATACGTTAATGACAGTTTCAGTTGCATGATTTGTTTTAATTAGTGTGATATTTTAACATTTGTCTAGATGAGATCAGACTATATGGTTTGAAAGTTGGATCTGTCTTGTAGATTTATTAGTTATTAAGTTCATCATGTAATTTGTTTGTCCTACGCTGCTTAAATAAAATGGGAGCCTACTTTAATTAGTTTGTGCTTCAAATTGTAAGTTCAACACGTTAGTCAGGTAGTTTTCCACGTGGATTTGATTTTGGACTAATTAATCTAAAAGAAGATGCGCAGAGTGTGTAAACGTACCCGCCTATGAAGAATCACTGTTCAACATTTGGGATTTAGGTAAAAACAAAAGAAGAAAAAGGAGCAATGTTTGCGAACTGAATAACTTCCCTGATGCTATTGGTTTGTATGATTCACGATTGTAACATCCCAGTATCACTATGCCCGTTTTAAATCTGGACTTCATTACAGTTGCAAGGAACTCAAAGGATGCTCAAGCCTGCTTCCATTCGAGCATAATTTTCTTTTAAA
The DNA here is from genome assembly GCF_001879085.1 of Nicotiana attenuata. Classification (NCBI taxonomy): domain Eukaryota; kingdom Viridiplantae; phylum Streptophyta; class Magnoliopsida; order Solanales; family Solanaceae; genus Nicotiana; species Nicotiana attenuata. The sequence continues at coordinate 33,668,910 of NC_031997.1, forward strand.
ATCAATCGAGGTGTGCCATACTAGCAATAATGACAATTGCATGGCCCTCGTTTTAATTAATCTTGTTTTGATCCTTAGAATTTGAGGCGTGCCATTTAGCGAACTCCATGGCCCTCGCAAAGTTGCGAACGCAAAATTGCTATAGGCACGTTAGTTTAGTAATATTACCTTCCTAAATACGGGTGCACATTTATGTGACCCAAATCCAAATCCCAACGAAGTCGAAAATCGCGGGTTCATTTATGTGACGCGGTTCGAGACGCATTTTCACGACGTTGCAATTCTCTTAAACTAATAATAATAAAAGCGGTTCAAAGTTAAAAGCACATAGATTAAAACATGTTCTAAAATCAGATAGATCCAAGTATAACAGTTGAGCGACCGTGCTAGAACCACGGAACCGGGGAATGCCTAACACCTTCTCCCGGGTTAACAGAATTCATTACTCGGATTTCTGGTTCGCGGACTGTTAACAGAGTCATAATTTCATCGGTTCGGGATTCAACCGGTGACTTGGGACACCATTAATCTCCCAAGTGGCGACTCTGAATTTTAGTAATAAATCCCGTTCCGATTGTCTTTTAAGTGGAAAAACTCCTTTCATTATACCCTTCTCCGGGTGTAGGTAAAAAGGAGGTGTGACAGCTCTGGCGACTCTGCTGGGGAAAAGAACCCAGAACCTCTGGTTCAGGGTTCAGAATTCGAGCATAGAATTATTGTTATGATTGGCTTTATCTGATTTTCCTACATGTTTCCTGCCTAATGTGCTAAATGCTTTACCGCTTTGATATTATTTGAACTGTGTATATAAACTGTGCCGAAACCCTTCTCTTCTCACCTCCAGGGATGTGCTTACTGGTTGAGACTCCCTATACTATTAGTGTCATACCTTGAAATAAGAAAGAGGCCGGACAAGTTACTAAGCCGGACGATCCCGCGGGTCCTCGGTGCGTAGCCCCCTCCTCGACTCGAGTTGTCCGCTCGGGTACACAGTCTAGAACATATACCTAGGTTTTGAACCTAGAATAACTTGACCTCATGCCGGATCCCTAGTAGGAACGCTTATCTGCATCATGTGCATTTTGACTTAGGGGACTCAACACAGGGGTTGGGTCCGTCTAGGACAGGTGTACCCGGAATCATGGACCATCCTGATGCATCCTACTTGTGCATTTGTCTATTTTGGACTCGCATGCTGACCGGCTTTGAATATCTGGGAAATATTGAAAAAAAAAGAGAAACCAAGAAAATAGCAGTGTAGAGAGTTAATTACCTATACTAGAAAAACCAATGTCCAAGTAGTGCCGAAATGCTGCCGGATTTTTGAGAAAATGAAAGAAAAAAAAAAAGAAAAGTTTTTTTTTAGTTTGTTTTGTTTGCCAATGGAAAAGAAAAACAAAAACAAGCATTTTATTATCAAATTAGTTTGCCACTGAAAAAGAAAATATAAAAAAAATCATGCTTTCAGAAATAGTGTATTTGCCAACAAAAACAAAAAGAGTCTTGTTTTTAAAATTAGTTAGGTTTATTTGCCCGAACTACGCAGGTTTGATTCTCACCAGTTGTGAGATACGTAGGCAACCCTCATCGGGTCCAACCTCCCCTTTTTTAAAAATAGCCAAAAATGCCAAAATTTTTAATTTCGTCATGAATAAGTCGGGTGCCGCATTCTTGTTAAAAATAAGTCGAATGTCCCCAAAAAAAGGCGCCGGAAGGCTATTTTTGCAAGAACAGCCACCCTGAGTCAGTTTCAACGGTTAGCAGACACAGCCTTAAAATCTTCTCCCCGAAGTGCTGAAAGGCCGTAACTGCAAAACCGGCCGTTTGTTTTAAAATTGGCAATTTGAAAAATAAATAGTGTCATTTTCCCCTTTTAGGTCAAAATAAGTGATTAAATCACCTTAATAAATGTGCAGGATGAGCACGACTCAAAATGAACCTTTTTCAATCATGCATAAAATCCCTTTGGAGTTGCGTATGTGGTGGAACGACCTAGGAGGAGAAGGGCAAGATGAAGTCAAAAAATATTTGAGAGGGCTTACCGGTTTGCTGGAGATTGTGCCTCGGGGGGACATTAAATCTTCTCCGCGTTCGCGACCTCTATGTCGTGTTCGCGATGAGTAAATCCCAGCAGCCCAAAAATCCCAGCACCAACAGTTGCAAAACAAGGAAAAATTGTTTGAAACCACTCCGAATCACACTCGAGGCCCCCGGGACCCCATCCAATCACACCTACCAGTCCCAAAACATAGCACAAACTATCGGAGGCCTCAAATCACGCCAAACAACATCAAAACTACGAATCGATGATCGAAACCTTCCTCTCAACTTTCAACGATTCAAACTTCGACGAACGCGTTCGATTCATACTTATACATTCCGGAATGATGCCAAACTTTATGCACAAGTCATAAATTACAATACAAACCTATTCCAAGACTCGAAATCCCAAACAGACATCAATAACATCAAAATCCACTTCAAACCAAACTTATGAAATTCTAAAACTTTCAAAACGCCAACTTTCCATAATAAGCACCGAAATGCTCCCAGACCACCCGATACTCAATCCGAACATACGCCCAAGTATGAAATCATCATACGAACCTATTGGAACCTTCAAATCTTGATTTCGAGGTCATTTACTCAAAAGTCAATCCTTAGTCAACTCTTACAATTTAAAGCTTTCGAATTTAGAATTTTCCTTCCGAAACAACTCCAAACTTCCCAAAATTCAATTCTGACCACATGTACAAGTTATCAAATATGAAGTGAAGCTACTCACGGCCTCAAACCGCGGAACGACGCGTTAGAGCTCAAAATGACCGATCGGGTCAGTACATCTAGTGGAAGTTGTAGTAATGTAGCTAGTGTGTTTCTTGTTGAGAAGTTGGGGCTTAGGACCATGAAGCATCCTCGTACCTACAAGCTTCAATGGTTGAATGATAGTGGGGAATTAAAAGTAAACAAGCACGTTCTTCTTCGCTTCAAAATTGGCAAGTATATGGATGTAATTTTATGTGATGTTGTACCTATGCAGACTTGCCAGTTATTAATTGGGAGACCATGGAAATATGATATAGATGCACTACATGAAAGGAGGAGTAATAGATATACTCTTAAGCTGAAGGGTAAAAAGTATCTCTGAAGCCCTTGACTCCACTTCAAGTGCACGAAGATCATAAAAGAACTAAGCAATTGGGTGGGGAGAAGGCGAGAGTAGAAATAAAAGAGAACTAGTGTAGAGGTAAAATTACACATGTTGAGATTGAGGAAAGTGAAGAAGTGGAAAAATCAGAGGGTAGGCGAAAGAGGAAGAATGAAAAGAAACCGAGTGATGGTGAGAGGAAAGAGGCGAAAGGAAGAGAGTTGAACCATTCTGTAAAAGCCAAAGAGCGTGAAAAGAACCTTAGTGAAGGAATACCACTTTTAATGTGTGTGTATTAAAGGAGTTTTTTGAACACTAACGAACTCTGTAACTTTTTGTCTAGTGATTTTATCTCTTTACTGCAGGAAGACATTGATATCTTTGCTGAGAAGCTACTTGAATGATTGCCACCACTTAGAGGGATTGAACACCACATTGACTTCGTACCAGGATCTCATATTCTGAATAAACCGGCTTATAATAGCAACCTAGAGGAGGCTAAGGAGCTTCAAAGGTGAGTAGAAGAGTTACTAAACAAGGGGTTCGTGAGGGAGAGCATGAGTCATTGTGTTGTACTAGTCATTTTGGTACCAAAGAAGAATAAGTGTTGGCATATGTGTGTTGACTGTACAGCTATCAACAAAATCATGGTAAAGTATCGCTATACCTTTCCTAGATTGGATGAGTTGCATGGTGCAAAGGTGTTTTCTAAAATTGATTTGCGAAGTGGATGTCATCAGATTAGGATGAATCTGGGTGATGAATGGAAAACAACCCTTAAAACTAAAATGGTTAGTTATGCCTTTTGGGTTAACTAATGTACCTAGTATATTTATGCGCTTGATGGATCCTGTTTTAAAGCCATTTAGAGGTAAATTCGTTGTTGTCTATTTTGTTGATATACTTATTTACAGTCACTCTTTGGATGATCATTTTTTTCATGTTAAAAGTGTGATTGATGTACTTAGGACATAGAAACTCTTTTCAAATCCTATGAAGTGTGACTTCTCTATTGATAGAGTGATTTTCTTGGGGTTTGTTGTGAGTGGGAAGGGCATAGAGGTTGATGAAATGAAAGTGAAAGCCATTAGAGAGTGGCCTGTTCCGAAGAGTGTGTCAGAGGTTTGGAGTTTTCATGGTCGCGCTAGTTTCTATAGGAGATTTGATAAGGGTTTTAGTACCATAGATACTCCTTTGACTGCATTAAATAGGAAGGATAAGGTATTTAAATGGGTTAAGGATAAAGATGAGGCCTTTGAATTATTAACGAAGATGCTTCGTTCAGCCCTTTTGCTACAACTACCCAATTTTAGCAAGACTTTTGAGGTTGAGTGTGATGATGCTTCTGGTATAGGTTTGGATCTTATGCAAGACCCAAAACCTATAGCTTACTTTACTGAGAAATTGCATGGAGAAACCTTAAATTTATTCTATTTATGATAAAGAGTTGTATGCCCTTGTGAGAGCTTTAGCCAATTGGCAGCATTATCTGTGGCCTAAGGAATTTGTGATTAGCACTTACCATGAGAGTCTCAGGTTTCTAAAGAGTCAGTCTAAGCCAAACAGACGACATGCTAAGTGGGTAGAGTTTATAGAAACCTTTCCATATGTTATCCACTATAAGCGAGGCAAAGATAATGTTGTGGCTGATGCACTTTCTAGATGATGTGTTCTTATCAATGTGTTAACTGCTAATTTGATGGGATTCGAGAATATTAAAGATTTATATAATAGTGACCCTGATTTTAGTTATAAGTAAATCACGACCCAAAATCTCACATGTCGTGATGATGCCTATAACAATTCTAAGCAAGGCAACAATCACAACTAACTATGCTTTTTTAGTTAAAAACATAATGAAACATGTTTAACTCTAACAAATTCTCATAAATAACCGATAAGGAAATACCGCGACTTAATACAAAATTTCCCAAAACTCGGGTGTCACTGAGTACATGAGCATTTAAATGACATTACAATCTAACTGCTAAACAACTGTTTAGAAAGATAGAACGGTGCTAATAAAGTAAAAAGAAGGAGAGTCAAGGTCTGTGTATGCCAAGGTAGCTACCTCAATAGTCCCCAAACGTATGAAGCTCCATATCTAGCAACCACCGTGCCCAAAAGTACCTGGATCTGCACATAAAGTGCAGAGTATCGTATGAGTACAACCGACCTAATGTACTCAATAAGTAACAAGACAAACCTAGGACTGAAAGCAGTGATGAGCTCAGAATGGTACAATCAAAATCTAGATAATAACGATGCAGATATGACAAGAAAAATAATAATAAAAATAACTCACTGAAAGCCACATAATCAGTTGTAGATATTCAGAAATGTAGACATGCCTTCAAGTATTTAATAGTTTGAGCTCAGCACGGATAAAATAGGCCAAGTATGACTAAAATGAGGTATGTTACATCTTGATATATACATGTCAACAATGCATGTCAACTGTAATGTAACACAATGATAAATTCATATTCATACTCTCGGAGTATTCAACCTCAATGCACGGTCAGTCACTCAGTACTCCCAATCACTCAGCACTCTAAATCGCTCGGCACTCGCACTCAGTAGGTACCTGCACTCACAACTGGTATGTCAGACTCCAGAGTGGGTCACCCTGCCCAAGCGCCAATATAAGCCAATCATGGCATGAATTAATAAAGCCTGTTGCGGCATGCAACCCGATACCATAAATATCACTCACAATCTGGCCCTCAGCCTCACTTAGACATCAATCTCTCCAGTCTCTCGAGCTCACAAATCTCAAAACAATCATCCCAAACAATGATAATATGATGTAACAATAAATTGAAATGGAGATGGAGATAGGATATGCAAATGATTGATGTGACTGAGTGCATAGTTGCAAATTAATCAAATAATTCAATAACAAAACGACCTCGCTGGGTCCCAACAGTACCATCATATAGCCTAAACATGATTTCTAACATGAATCACAACTCAATTTCTCTAACACATTGAAAATACATGAATAATAACAAGATTAGATGACTACGCAGTTCTACGGAATCAACCGAGTCACAATTACTATGGTGCACGCCCTCACGCCCGTCAACTAGCATGTGCGTCACCTCAACACCAATCTTATAACACGTATTTCATGATTTATACCCTCAATACCAAGTATTAAAGTGTTAGTTACCTCAAACCGCAGAAATCCCTACTCCAACAAGCCCTTGCTTCACGAATCGGCATCCGAACGACTCGATTCTAGCCACAAACAACTTAATACAATCAACACAAGCTATAGGAATCCATTCCATATGATAAAGCTAGGTTCTTTAACAAAAGTCAAATAGTCAAACCGGGACCCATATCTCAAAATCCGACAAAATTAACAAAATATGAAGACTCATGCAACAATGATTCCAACCATACAAAAATTACTCCATTACGATCTCAACTTGACATTCAAATTCTCAAATTATAGTTTATGATGTTTCTACAATTTTCCCCAATTTTTCGCCAACCCAAGATACTAATTAAATGGTGAAAACAGTGATAGATTCACGTATATTAACCAAATCCGTGTTAGAATCACTTAGCCCAATCAATTCCTTGAAAATCCCTCCAAGAATCGCCTCAATTCGAGCTCCCAAAGTCCAAATGTGAAATAATATTGAAACCCTCATTTTTGAAAATATATATTCTGCCCAGTTATTCCTCTTCACGATCACGGAAAGTTCTTCGTGATCGCGAAGAACAAAAATTTGTTTCCCTCAAAATACTCTTCGCGAACGCGAACAAACAATCACGAACGCGATGCACAGAACTTTCACTCTATGCGATCGCATGCCTCCTCACACGATCTCGATGAACAAATGTGTGGCTTCTAGGTCACTTCTCCTTATTTCTTCGCGAACGCGGTACAACCCTCACGTTCGCGTAGTACTACTTACCATAGTTTCGCGATTGCAGACCTATTCTCACGATCGCATAGAACAATTTTTACCAATCTCCCAAACAACTCTTCGCTATTGTAGACTTCCACTCGTGATCGCATATAAGGAAACGAGAAACATAAGCATCATCAACTTCAGCAAATCATCTAAGTCCAATTTTAATCCGTTAACCTTCCAAAATCCACGTGAGGCCCCTAGAGCCTCAACCAGACATACCAACACGTCCTAAAACACGATACAAGCTTAGTCGAGGCCTCAAATCACATCAAACAACATCTAAATTATGAATCGCACCCCAATTCAAACCTAATGAACCTAATGAATTTCGAACTTCAACAATCGAGGCTGTAACCTATCAAACCAACTTCGATTGACCCTAAATTTTGCACACAGGTCGTAAATGATCCAACAGACCTATTCCAACTTCCAAAAGAAAAATCCAAGCCCAGTAACCATAAAGTCAACTCTCGGTCAAACCTCTCAACTCTCCAAACCTCGACTTTTCCAACTTTTGCCAATTTAAGCCGAAATCATCAACGGATCTCCAAGTCAACGTCCTATAATGACCCGATTAGTCATTTTGTGTAACCGCACCCCGTTGCCCCATTTATTGCTTCACATATGTGTGTTTATGCTTTTATGACTTGCGGGGTTGATTAGTTTAGTTCCGGGAAGCATTCAAGTTGATTTGACCCTTGATTCTTGACTTAGAAGTTTAAATTTGAAAAATGTTTACCAAACTTTGACTTTTGTGAAAAAAACACCGGAACTTTATTATTATGGCTCCGATAGCTTCGTATCATGATTTTCGACGTGGGCGTATGCACGAAATTGATTTTTCAAGTCTGTAGGTTGATTTGCCGAAATTTGGCAATTTTAAGTTAAAAAGTTTGACCGTAGGTTGACTTTTAGCTATCGCTCTCGGAATTTATTTTGGTACTTCGAATAGGCCTGTCATGGTATTTAGAAATTGTTAGAGTTGATTTGATAGGATTCAGATGCTTAGTTATAATTATAGAAGTTCTTGAAAAATTTCTTTGAAATTCATGCGTTATAGAGTTCAATTCGCAGTTTTAGATGTTATTTTTTGTGTTGTGATAACGCAAGCGAGTTTGTATGATATTTTTAGACTTGTGTGGATGTTTTTTTTGGAGCCCCGAGGGCTCGGGCGATTTTTGGTCGCTTAGCAGAATGTTGTTAGAATTGAGTTTGCTGGTTTTTCTGCACAGGCCTTAGATCTCGCATTTACGAGATTTTTGTTCGTATTTGAGAAGGTAGGCCAAGTCTGCTAGGTTCGCAATTGCGAACCCAGTGTTCACAATTGCAAACTCAGTGTTCGCATTTGCAAAGTGTACATGGGAATAAGCTGGTTCACATTTGCGATCGACCTGGTCACAATTGCAAAGGTCCAGGGTTCGCAATTGCGACTTTCCATCACAATTGCGATGATAGTACAGATTGGAGGATCTTCGCATTTGCGGGGTTCGCAATTGCGAACCCTAGGTCGCATTTGCGACATCTGCAACTGGACAAATAGCTAAGGGATGGGATTTTTGAGTTCATTCTCTCATTTTTGAAACCTAGACTCGGTAGGAGACGATTAAGAGAAGGGATTTTCACCTAAAAACATTGGGTAGGTGATTCTAATCTATTTCTAATCATATTCCATCAACATATCTTAAATTTTAACATCAAAATCATGTGAATCAAAGTAGTTTGTGAAGCTTTGTCAAGTTTTTTAAAAATGAGAAATTGATTTTGGAGAGTCAAATTGGACTGGAATTTTGAAACTAATCACATATATGAACTCGTAGGGTCATGGGTACCATTGGACCCAGGTTTTGATCGGGCAGGCCCTAGGTTGACTTTTGTTAACTTTTTGGATAAGCGTAAAGATCTTAACTTTATCTATTACAATTGAATCCCCTAGCATTGTTTGTTGTTATTGAGACGATTTTGGTTAGATTTGAACTGTGTGAAGGCGGACTTTAAGGGAAAAGCTATTTCAGAGTATTGAATTGGCCTAACTGAGGCAAGTGTCTTTCCTAACTTCGTGTGGGGGAACTACCCCTTAGGATTGGTATTGTTGGTTCAATTGTGCTAAGTGAAATCTGTGTACGCAAGGACAAGTGCGTATACAGGTTGTACATAGTATTTGACCGGTTTAGGCTACTTAGACTATTTTTATGCTTTAATCGAAATGCCATATTATGTTCTAAATTCTCATAGTCAAATTATCCTTAATTGTGTTAGACTATCCTTAAATGTCTTAGTTGACTTGTTTAGTATTTGTCCTACATCCTACGTGCTAAATTCCTCCCATGTTTTAGTTGAACTTGTTGTCTCCTTTATTGTTACATGCTATTTCTTCACTGTTAATTATCATTGTTGATGTAATTGTTCATGTTATCCCTTTACTTGTTGATTTCTATTATTTGAGACTCATTGTTGAATATTATCTCTTTTACTGTGAAGTTAGTCTTATCTCATATTGTGGTTATACATTTTCTCTCTCATTGTTGAGTTATTTGGTGTTGAAGTTGTGGAAGTCGTGAATACGTTGAGGTGAGGTTGGTTATTGTTGAAACATCCATCTTATTGAGAAATTTTTCATCAATTGTTGATGTTGATATTCTCGTATACGTTGTGTTGGAGCCATGGACTATTGTTGTGGAAACATTGATATTGTTGTTGTTGGCAAGTTTTGATATATGGGAACTTGTGGTGCGAATTATTATTGTGAGATGATATTGACGCGCATGCAACGGTATAAGGCTTGGGTTGATGTGCATGCAGCGGTGTAAGGTGGGACTTATGTGCGTGTTTCTTGTAGGAAAACGACGTGAAGCCTCGCGGCGTCATATGATGGGCAAAAGTGCGTGTAGCTATTTCGTGAAAATTATTTTCAAAACCTATTTTTAGATGTAAGGCTCACGCGGCGGTATAAGAAAAGATTGTGATTGGAGTTGAGAAAAGTGAATACGAGGCGTTACCTCGGTTATGATTTTTGATTATACACGAGGCGGTACCTCATTGTGACTCCTGGTATTCGTTTCATGTTGCAAGGTGCTTTTGGTGGAAAATATATCTTGTTGTGTCATTCCTTATTTGTTCTAGCGGTTTTTGTCCGTACATGATCATTGTGGCACTTTAGTTGCTTCTTTATGTTATATCTATTGTTTGTTTCCGGTACTAGTTCTTGTAATTATCTTTCCGTGTTAGTTGATTCTTCACTTTTCATTACATATCCGTATTGCAATTTCATACTAACTATTTCATATCCTAGTAGGTGTCTTGACCTGGCCTCGTCACCACTCTACCGAGGTTAGTCTCGATACATACTGGGTATCATTGTGGTGTACTCATACTACGTTTCTGCACATTTTTGTGCAGATCCAGGTACATCTGCTCGTGGCAGTAGATAGAGATTCCTGCTAGACATTTTATCGCAGACGTCAAGGTATGCCTGCTCGGTATCCGCAGGCCTCGGAGTCACCTTTCCTTATCCTCATTTACTATTGTATTTACTTTCGGAAAGTGATATAGTAGTTACTCTTGTTACACTCTGTAGAGCTTATGACTCAGTTCCACCGGTTTTGGGGTGTCTATTTTGAGATTTTGTTTTCGGAAGGCTTTTATCTATTATTCAGTTATTTCAGTGATTTGCTAATTTATATATGTTTAGTTATTATTATTGTAGGCTTACCTAGTCGTAGAGACTAGGTGCCATTACGACATCCTATGGAGGGAAATTGGGGTCGTGACACATCCGATCACACTCATAAGTCTAAAATCACCATACAGAGCTATTAGAACCATCAAAACTCCATTTTGGAGTCATTTACACATAAGCCAACATCCGGTCAACTCTTTCAACTTAGGCCTCCAACCTTGGGACTAAGTCTCCCAATCTATTCTGAAACATCCATGAAACAAAATCAACCACCTCGCTAAGTCACATAACAACAAATGAGCACAAAAGAAGCAATAAACAGGGAAATGAGGCTATAATTCTCAAAACGACTGGTCGGATCATTACATTCACCCCCTTGTTGCACCTATTCTGCACTAGTCAAAACAAGATTCAACTTGTAATTTCTCTTTTGTTGATGAAAGAGAGTCTCCACCTAATATTTAATGGTATATTGGTACCTATTTAAATACTAAAGGTCGCATTCTTCATTAGTCAACTAACCTGTGAGATTATGGGTAAGGGTTCTTGTTCTTCTAAGGGGAAGGTATTAGGCACCCCTTAAAATCTACCTGAGGTAGCTCCATAGGACTTAAACTACATTTAGGACTAACTGTTTGTACTATGCTTTAACTAGTGTTTAAAACTATAGCTTACTATATATTAGGGCATAATACCTATAAGGGAAGAGTGTAGTTTAAAGAGGTCTTGGTTTATAAAAGAATCTTAGCGAAACAATGTTAGTGCATATACACTTGAAAATAGCTTTTAAATGATATATGATTGTTAGTGTGAAAAATGTGTAAAAGAGAAGCTAAGCTAAAACACTTTGTTCTTAAAGCATGGAAATTCATATTTATCCTAACGAGATGTTATGAGAGAAAGCCTAAGACATACCTTGGTTCATAAATATTAAACTTGAGGAGATTGTTTGAAAATACCTTTGTTTGGATGACAGCACCTTGTTGTTTTCGAAAAGAGTTGATTTCCTTTTAGAAAATTGAGCTCATGATTCGGTTCTGGTTATCTTTTTTAAAGAGCAACTGTCGTCTCTTATTAAGCCGTTGGATTTCAAAATCTTAAGAGAAGTTAGCATAGCATGATGGATTAATGATGCAAACAACTTATAATTACTGAATATATGATTAGTTACTGACTAATGCTTCTTTTACTCCTGGGTTATTTAGGGCTTGCCTAAGTTATTTTATGAATTAAAAGATAAAATAAAGTATTCAATCCAATATATAATTGTTGTATACATACGAGATAAAATGACAGGAACACAGTAAAGAATAACGACATAGTGAAACTATTGAATAACGATAAAAGTAAATAAATGAGCGAAGGGAAAGAAAGGACTCTGGTGTTTAGGCCTCAAAGAGGCGGGCCCAGCAATACAGAGACGAGAAACAGCTTACTCTGGACCTTCTAAGACATAGCAAAGCTGGACTTGAGCATGAGTTCTTAAAGAAGTCAGTAGGCCCAAATCATGGTACATGTTTAAAAGAAAAGAGAAAGTCATTAGAAAGATAATATCATATACATGATCGTGCATGGGAACTTGCAAGCAAAGAATAAAGTAAAGATAACTAATAGTATTTAAGCACTAAGAAGGTTATACTAATATGGTGGTTATGTATAGTAAATGACCCACATTGAACACCTTTTATAGTCATTAAACACTAAACTCGAAGAGAATAATAAGTGTCAATGAATTAAGGGCTAAGAAGATAATTTCACTCAAGGCTGATGCCCTTTTTGAATCCCGTAACACTTCAATGTTCCCAAGGGTCTCAAGGCCCAGGGCAATGCTTGTGCCGGGGAGAGCAGCCCAACCTAAAGTAAAACTCGACTCCCAAATACCCCTAACCACTAACTATTCATTTTTCACTATAATTTTAAGTGTAAACGAGGCTCTTTCAGTGTGAACCAATCACCATAACACACCCTACCATAGAAGCATACAGTTTTCTTAATAGAATAACACAGAAACAACTTATTCTTCATGACTATGTTTCTAGTATTAGGTGAATGAAACACATATTGAACTTTTAAAGTCATGTTTCCAAGCACACGTGGAGACAAGAACACTTATACTATTGTCGCTAAAGAACCAAACAACTAGAGTCACATATCTTACAGAAAGATAAAAGCACATAATTTGGAGCTGCAACAGCTTAGGAATACAGATGCTATTGCCATAATAATTGATCAAATATTGGTTTAACATCAGATCTTATCATTAGAACACACATAGTTTAATAATACTACTTGGAACCTCAGTAAAAATTCAGACAATGACATAAGCAGAGTATGGGACTCAATCAGTAACAACAAGAGGTTTCTCTAAGACTAGATCCAATTTAGATTAACAAGGAAAGAGAGAACTGAGTGCAGCTTCAAAACATTGCTAAAAAAGTATGAATTTATAAGGGATAAACATAGATTCATGCTAAACATTTGTTCATCCACGTATATAGAGATTTCAACTAAAGTTATGACCTCACAAGATAGGATGAGTCTCAATCATTACAGAATCAGATTGTCAGTTTTATTAATGGTCTAAGAACAAAGAAACATCACACTAAGCAAACTTAACTCAGCTATACAGACCAAGGTTGATAGCTAGACATGGTGGAGTTTCATTCAACTTATAAAACAGTTAAACATTCAAATACAACAGACACAACTACAATCTAATTCATAATAGGTAGGCTAATCATAGCAAAACATGTGAAGAATGACCATTGATGTTCACAAAAGTTCATCCTAATAAGACTACTTCATACTTAGAGATGCAACTGACAATTAGACATGGCAAAAAAGCTTTTATAATGAAGATTCAAAGGATTCTTAAAAGTTAACAAGCATTTATACAAAGAAGTGGAGCATTTAAACAATTAAAATTCATTTATTTTACTTAAGTGATGAAGAGTTAAAATGTGGGCTTTTATGTATGTTCTAGTAAGTATTATAAGACAACTGCCCTTGTAATAAAATGCAGAAAACAATATGACAGGAGTAAGATCACAGCAGGATCATTAAATGTAAACCTAAAGCCTATACAAACACAAAAAGTAATTAAGGCATATCAAGTAGTTTAATCGCATAGGCTATTTAATAGGCATGCTTGATACAGAATATAAGAAAAAGTCATTCAGAGCACCTAGTAACTCAATCAACACTAATAAAATATAATAGCTAACGACAAATCAATAACAAGGCCTTGGTGAACTGAAATAAATAATTATAGACTAATAGCAAACCCTATTGATGAAAACACTTATCAGGAAAATAGAAGTATGTTCACGATTTTCGAATGAAGGCAGACAGAAGAGAAAGGGTTGAAATATAGTGACCTTTTCTAGCGAAGCTGACCAAACAAAGACTCTTTCTTAGCCGTATAGAATCAAAAACTCAAACTCTGACCAGTGTGACACTTAGAATCAGAAAGAAATTAGAAACTACTTAGAAAACTCTAGCTTGGTTTTTACTACTCAAAACTAAAATTTATATTTTCCTTTGTTTATTGAGTTATTTTGTGGTGTGTCTTCTGTTGTTAGGTGACAGCATTGAAGCCTCCTTTTATAGTGGTATTCATTGCCTCTAGGGTTCAAATAAATTCAAAATCGACAGTGAAAGATGACGATGAGTTGATGATGTGAGCAATAAGAGTGAAATCAGAGAAGAACATAGGGCAAAACAATGAGGATTTTTTTACCTAAGAAGTGAGGGGGTCGACCATTGAAGTCTTCGACTAGTGGCCAGACTCTAATGTCTTGAGATGATGATGAAGCTGAAGATATCAACCATGCATGCTCAGATTTGAAAGAAGAAGGGAGGAATCAGCCGAGGCAGTGTATTCATATCCTAGGGTCAAAGCGGATGATTATCTGAGTTAGGATCTGAAAGAGCGAAGACGAGGCAGTGTCTCGATGCTAAGGTCGGGATTGTAGTGATTCGGATTTGAAGAACACAAAAAGGGGATAGCTCAGCGGGATTCTCGGATAGTGAATCAGGAGAGGACGATTTCGTGAGAGGTTTCATGACCTTGCACGAAATTGTGCAAGGTCTGTTGAATGACATTCCTGAGAGATTGAGAGAAAGGAGAGGGAAAGAGGAAAGATAGGCAGCTGAAAGGGTCGTAAATGAATTAGGGCTAAGGCGTTTGGGGGCCGTCTCTAAGGTTAAGCTTGAGAGATTGGATCTGGGTTGTTGATCTTTTATATCAACGGTCCTGATATTTAGGGATTAAATTGATTTTTGTGGAAAATTTGGTGACCGTTGGATATTTGGGATCCAACGGTCAAGATTAAAAGCTCTAGGCATTTTAAAATTAAGGGGAAATAGAATTAAAAAATAATGGAACGTTGATCAAAGAAATGGATAGCCCAGATTTGTTGTGTTAGATTTATGAGGGAGCTGGATGGGTGACGTGGCACAATCTCATTGGTTCAATGGGAATGATCACAAAAGTGGAGAGGGAGGGAACTGGGCCTGGGTCATTTTCGGACTGAGCTTGTGTATTAAGCTTGTTAAATTTTAGAAATGGTCATTGTGTAATTAATTAATGAATTGCAAATGTAGCCTTTTAGTATTAAACCCTTTTAAAATTAAATTAAAGAAACTTAATTATTTTCAATAAAATACAGTAAAATTATTTATATCAAATATACTACTAACTATTGTTATTAATTATTTATACGTTTTTTTCTAAATTATAAAACTAGTTTCAGATTGTCAACATAGTAATCTAATTAATCAAAATTTGAGAAATTTGTTAAATTGATTATAAAACCTCTATGGTGTATTTTAAAATTATTTTAATAGTATTAAAATAATAGGTATATTTGTAATCACATAATACTAATCCTAGGTTATTAATTTTAAAACTAATACTTAATTAACTTATAAAAACAGGTAATTATTGATGGAAAATACTCTTATGACATTCGTTGTGAATATTTAAGTATAAATAAATCAATTTTAAAAGGTGGATCAAAATTTGACGTCAACAGCTGTCCCTCTTTGACCGGAGACGATGAAAGTGTTTTCGGGCAAAGTAATTGAACCAAAGCTAATTTTGTCCTGACCTTAGGCCTACATTGCAGAAATGGTATGAAGATTATGAGCTGCAGGATTGGGGTTAAGAAGATTTTGGGAGGATTTTTGGGAAGTTCGGGCCGGATTCTGGCTTTGAATTGCTTACATACCTTGGGCTTAACGAGGATCAGGCCTCATATAGATATGGAGTGATGATTTTGAGGATGCTATACTCGCAGGAACTGTCCCATCATCGTATTATGATAGTACTACGTGAAAGAGGGCACTCACGACAGCTTCAATTTTGCGGCTTTACTTGAAGGATTCGAAGATTTGGAGTTTCATTGGTTGTTTTGTGCTTGAACTTGGATCTGTGGCCTACTAGCGAGTTTGTTGTCCCTCATAGAATTGTAGTTTGGTCTGCTGCTTAAGAGTTCCACATTATAATATTTGTTCCTACAAAAATGAAATACATACATACCCATATAATGTAATGTAGAATATATTCAGATGTGATGTAAATAATGCAGGAGTGATGATGCCTGGCTGCCGGCGAGCTGTTATTTAGGATCGGGATGATGGGGTACTTGAACTTGACTCAATCTGTTAGCCGGGTTGTGTATTGTTTTTGAGTTGTCGAGGCATTGGAAAGTGTCTCCACTTGTTGGGAGAGCTTGATTTGTAGAGTGCGTCTCCGCTTGTTGGGAGAGCTTTACACCGAAAGATGTCTCCGCTTGTTGGGAGAGCTTAGTTTGTAGAGTGTATCTCCACTTGTTGGAAGAGCTTTGCACTAAAATGTGAAGTAATCTCCGCTTGGGAGTAATTGACATAAATTGTAATCATAGTTGAAGTTGCATGAGCAAAACGTCAAAACATTCAAGGTAATAGCAAATGAAAGAAAAAGTATGCCCAAGAGATACTCTTGACTGCGAAGCTAAGTTGCGGTCATCGATTGGCAGAACGTTGGTGACGAGGTTTGCGATAGTCTATTCTATCCCTGTTGTGATGGAGCGGCAGTGCAGATCATTTTATTGGCAGAATGAACAGTTTGCTATATACAAGGCTTCGACTGGCGAAGCCGATGTTTGATTTGTACGGGGCACTCTGATCAATTGGGCTGACGATTTGCTATATACGGGACTTCAATTGGTGAAGCTGACGACTCATTTTGTTCAAGGTGCTCCGATTGGTTGAGCAGGTGGTTTGCTAAATACATGGCTTAATTGGTGAAGCCAGCAGTCTGTTTTATACAAGATGCTCTGATTGTTTGAGCCAGCGGTTTGCTATATACAGGGTGCCTTTTCCGTATCATCGGTCTGAATCCAAGGTACCTGCAAAGGATTCAATGATGAGCTTTAGTCATATCAGAAATAATTTAAGTAAAGGAGAAAAGGTGATAATCTTGGGAAAGTGGCGGATCCGTCAGTTTCCTTAGCGTTTTCCCAACATTTCCTTGCTTCTTGTTGAACCTGCACTCAAAGAAAAATTCTTAGTGGAAGGGGGGGGGGGGGTTAGTTTTGCCAACCACAGTATCAGTTTTGCCCCGGCCCTTGATATGGCTACGCGATAAAGTTCGGTAGGTAGAACAAATTACTGTATTTTTAGAAAATATTTTGAAAATTTGTTTTAAGACAAATGCCGCCATTCTGGATTATGACATGCTCTGAAAGGTTCTCCAAATACGAGCATCGGTTCTTGAAAACGCTATCCTGTTGAAGTTGATCCTTCATGATGCTTTGTCAACGTGGCTGCTTGCCATTGCGATTGTGTCCTAATTCGAATTAATGCATTACAAAGGTTTTTTCTAAGGTTATGATCGAACCCTTTGAGGTTGCCTACGTATCCTAAATAGAATCAGGTCTGAACGTAGTTCGTGGATGATGATCACGAATATGATGAAGATGACCGAGCCTAACTCAGGCAGCCTACGTATCCAAATGGAATTAGGTCAAGATGTAGTTAAATTACAATAGGTACAAAATGATGAGATTAAGAATGAAATGGCTGAGTCTGACTTAGATTACCTACGTATCCAAATGGAATCAGGCCGAAACATATTCCAATTACAAAGATGACTGAATCTTATAAGGATTGCCTACGTATTCCTTCCTGAGCAAATAAAGTCGTCGTAGTTCCAAAGCAACATACAAAAATGAGATTTAGATTTCCTATTACAAAAGATTGGAGGGAGAGAAATCGAACCCTACGTAAGTTTCCTACATATCCCTCCGTGGGAAGTCAGGTCGAATGTAGTTTTGTTACAGCAAAACTTAACTTTATTGCCTTCAAACATAGTATCTCTTGATTGCGTCTGAGTTGATGGGCTTCGTGTTAATTCTTCCTTCCCTTTCTGCCAAGACTAGACCTCCACCCGACAACACTCGGTGAACCATGTAAGGACCTTGACAATTCAGTGCAAACATTCCTTTGGCTTCTTCAGGGGGGAAGATTCTCTTCAGGACTAATTGCCCCGTTGTGAACTGGCGACGCGTCACCCTTTTGTTAAATGCACAGGCCATCATGTTATGATATAGCTGACCATGGCATAGTGCATCCATTCTCTTCTCATTGATGAACATGCGTTGCTCCTGTTTGACCCGTATCTAATATGGATCGTCCAACTTTGCCTCTTGAATGACTCTTAAAGATGGTATCTCAACCTTTACGGGTATCACAACATTGGTGCCGTATACTAACATGTACAACGTTGCCCCAATGGATAATCTCATGGTGGTATGATAACCCAATAAGGCGAAGGATAGTTTCTCGTGCCATTGCCTATGATTGTCCACTATCTTTCGCAAAATCCTCTTGATAGTCTTGTTAGCTGCATCGACTACCCTATTCATTTGTGGTCTGCAGGCTACGGAGCTGCGGTGGACGATTTTGAACTTCACGCAGATTTCTCTCTTGAGTTTGCCATTGAGTTTAGTGACATTATCAGTGATGATCGATTCCGGAATTCCAAATCGGCAAACGATGTTGCTTCAGACGAAATCTGCCACTACCTTTTTGTGACAGCCTTGTAGGTAGATGCTTCGACCCATTTTGGTTAAGTAGTCGATGGCTACCAAGATGAAGCGATGCCCATTTGATGTAATGGGTTCTATAGTTTCAATCACGTCCATGCCCTACGTGGTGAGCATCCAGAGTGAACGCATCAAATTCAACTCATTCGGCAGAACTCGTATGAAATCCTCGTGGATCTAGCATTCGTGACACTTCTGTACGTAGCGGATACTATCACTTTCCATAATCATCCAAAAGTATCTAGCTCTCAAGATCTTGTTGGCTAATGTAAATCCATTCATGTGGGCTCCGCGCGTTCCTACGTGTATTTCTTGTAATAACCTGGTCGCCTCTGCGACATCTACACATCTCCACAAACCCAAGTCTGGGGTCCTCCTGTACAGGACTTACCCGTTGAGGAAAAAGTGATTCGCCAACCTCCTAGGTGCTCGCTTCTGACTATTAGTATCATTCTTCGGGTACTCTCTGGTGTCAAGGAATCTCCTAATGTCGTGGTACCACGGTTTACCATCTAGCGCTTCATCAACATGGAAGAAATAAGCATGTTGATCCCTGATCTATACCTCGATAGGGTCGATGTAGTTTTTTTCTGGATGTTGAATCGTGGACGATAGAGTTGCAAGGGCATCAGCGAACTCGTTCTGAATCCTGGCAATGTGCTTGAACTCAATCTTCTTGAATTTCTTGCATAACATTTTTGCGCAATGCAAGTACGAAATGATCTTGACATTTTTGGTGGACCACTTCACTTGGACTTGGTGTATCAATAAATTGGAATCACCTATGACCAGAAGTTCTTTGACGTTCATGTCGACTGCCATTCTGATTCCAAGGATGCACGCTTCATTTTCAGCTATATTATTTGTACAAGGGAATCTTATCTTCACCGATGCTGGGTAGTGCTGTCCGGATTTCAAAATTAGGACATTCCCAATTTCGACTCCTTTGAAGTTTTCTGCTCCATCAAAAAATATTCTCCATCCAGGGTATGACTCTGCAATATCTTCTCTAGCAAATAATACCTCTTCACCGGGAAAGTATGTACCAAGTGGCTTGTAATCCTCGTCCATTGGATTCTCTGCGAGGTCGTCGGCTAAAGCTTACCCCTTGACAGCTTTATAAGTTATGTACATAATGTCAAATTTGCTAAGGAGAAATTGTCATTTAGCTAGCTTTCCGAGAGGCATCGGCTTTTGGATGATGTACTTGAGCTAGTCGAGCCGAGATACCAGATGGGTAGTGTATGCTGACTTGTAATGCCTTAGTTTCTGGACGATCCAAGTTAGAGCACAACAAGTGCGTTCTATCTACTTAAGTAGTAGATGGCCGACTCCTTTCTCCCAGTTTCGTCATGCTGTCCTAACACACATCCGAAGGCGTTAACCAAGACTGACATATATAGTAAAAATGGCTTACCAGGCTTGGGGATACCAACATAGGTGGACCTGAATACTCCTTAGTTCTGTTGAATGCTTTCTGGCACTCTCTTGTCCATTTTGTGGCAGCATGCTTTTACCTCAACTTGAAAAATAGGTTCACAGATTACCGTGGATTGGGCTATGAAATGACCGATGTAATTCAGTCTACCCAGGAAACGCATCACATCTTTCTTACTTTTGGGCGGTGTCAATTAGTGAATGTCCTTGATTTTTGATGGGTCCAGTTCTATCCCTTTCCTGCTTATGATGAAGCCCAACAATTTTCCAGTAGAGAGTCCGAACGCACATTTTGCCGGGTTCAATTTCAAGTTGTACTTCCGCAGGCGGTTGAAGAATTTACTCAAATCATCCAAGTGCTCTAAACTCTTTTTAGACTTGATGATGACATCATCCACAAATACTTCGATCTCCTTGTGAATCATGTCATGAAAAAGGGTCGTCATGGCTCTCATGTAAGCGGCGTCTGCATTCTTGCGACCAAACAACATGACTCTATAGCAGTAAACTCCCCAAGGTGTGATAAAGGCTGTCTTTTATGCATCTTCCTCGTGCATCAAGATCTGGTGGTATCCAGTAAAACAGTCCACAAACAACTGCAGTTCATGCTTCGTACAGTTGTCGATGAGGATATTGATATTTGGTAAAGGGAAGTCATCCTTTGGGCTAGCTTTGTTGAGATCCCGGTAATCCACGTATATCCTGATATTCCCATATTTCTTGGGTACGAGGATGATATTTGCCAACCATCTAGGATAATTAGTGACCCTTACCACATTCGCCTCTATCTGGTTAGTTAGTTCCTCCTTATCCTCAGACTCAAATCGGGCTTGAATTTTCTGGGTTTTTTCTTGACCGGCGGTTTGGCAAAATCGGTAGGCAATCGATGCGAGACAATATCAATACTTAATCCAGGCATGTCATATATGACCATGTGAATACATCGATGTATTGTCAGAGGAGCTCAATCAATTTTTCCCTCTGCTCGCCTTCTAGGTGAATGCTGATTATGGTTTCTTTCATGTCTTCTTCACTTTCGAGATTGATCACTTCTGTTTCTTTGAGGTTGGGGTTTTTCTGGCTCTCCTGCTGTTCGATCTCTTTTGGGGGATCATTTGACATCATACTCTCATCATATTCCTCGTAATCTGGGTCGTTTCGCTCGACGGTTTCGTTACATGTCGCAATCGCGGAACACGGGTTTTTATCCTTTTGATTACTGAAATGAAAACTAAGATAAACTAAGTAGTAAATAAAGTTGCAATATTTTAAGAAAACAATCCTTTTTATTTCATCAAAAGAGGAACGTCTATGCGTTCAAAAGAGGAAAATGACAAAAAGTTACAAACACGGTGCAGGCCTTAATTTACCGGGTGCTTTTCAAAAGAAAACTTTTACAGTCCCACACTACCAAAAGTCTCGGCGAACCAAAGATGGATTGGCAGTCCAATTTCACAGCTTTTCTCCTGGTTCGGCATCCCTAATGGTCGATGTCTTGATGTCCGATCCTTCAAAGCATTTTTCAACCATATTCACGAACAACCTTCCTATTCCACTGATGATATCATCTTCTAGTGCTGAACTCTGGCCCACACCCGAAACATGCTCTGGCACAAAAGCATTTTCTCGAAGTTATCGATATGAAGTTTCCCCGTCGGATGCTAATATCAAAGGCCCACCTTTCCTTTCTGCCCATTCGGCTCAATTGGCTCTATAATCCCATCTGACCTGGCTCATAACCCGGTTCCTGGTCTGTATCTATATTTCATCATCTCCCTCATGGCCATCTTTGATCTATACGACGACTTTATTCATAAGTTTTGTTCCGTCTCTTCTATTTTGGTGGTCTGCATAATTTCCACTACATGGAAAGCAACTCCATTTAACCCTTCAATGAACGAGACAACATGCTCTAAATAAGCTGATTGGTCCCATTCGCCATGGACCATGATCTCTTGACTTCCCCACTAAAATTTCATGCATTGGTGTATGGTGGATGGGAAGTCCCCTTCCATGTGTGTCTAGGGCTTTCCTAGCAGCAAGTTGTATAAAGAAGAAATATCCATGACTTGAAACAATATGAGAAATTCAATCGGCACGATCTGCAAAGCCAATTAAATTTCTCCAATAACATCCTTCTGCGAACCATCAAATTACCTTACCCTCACTTGGCTTTCCTTGACTTCCCTCAGATGGATGGCCAACTCCCACAGAGTATAGAGCAGACATATGTTGACTCGTGACCCTCCATATACCAGTACACGGGACACCACATTGTCCCCATATTTGACAGTGATATGAAGAGCTTTGTTGTGACTTACGCCTTTGACAAGAAGCTCGTCTCTTATGAAAGTAACCATATTTACTTCGACCATTTTCCTAATTATTGCGGCCAACGCCTTTCTGGTGGTGTTGCTTGGTACACTTACCCCACTTAGTACTATCATTAGAGCATCCTTATGATTGTCCAAGCTCATCAACAAGTCCATGATTGATATTTGCACCGGAGTTTTTCTCAGCTGCTCCTTTGGTTGACATTCACTTCCAGAATTCTACGGCTTCTGGTCTGTTATGTTCCTTATTTGAATCTGCTCTCTTCCCAAATTCTCTCGATTTGCATCTGGATGAGCGTAATATCTCCCTGACCTAGATATACCTTGGTCTATTGTAGAGTCTGTCATATTGGCCTTCTCTTTTGGCTGGTATGTCCATAGGACAATTTTTTATTCCCGACTCTCTTCGTCCTCCATAGCAACGATAGGTTGTCGCTGATAAGTCGGAACTCTCACTGTGGGTCTCACTTGCACTGTGATCATCAGAATCAATTAAGGTGGGATCTTTGCAGCCTCTGCATTTCCTATTACGACAATAGTTCCTTTCAAATCATACTCTTCATCCAAGATGATCATGTTAACCCCCTAATTTTGATAATTTGGCAGCAGATTGCGATTCACAGTGGGTGGAGCCGAAGTGCACTGAATGTCTCCGTTCTTGATTAGTGTTTCAATTTTATTTTCCAGCTTAATACAATCTTCAGTATCATGCCCACACACGTTTGAATGGTACACACTCCTTTTTGTTGTATCAAAATACTTGGAGGGATAATCAGGAAATCTTCCCTCCACTAGATGTATCAATTGTTCTCTACTCAATCTCTCGAACAATTAGGCTAGAGGCTCAGCAATCAGGGTATAATTTCTGGGGGCCCTCTCTCCAAAATTGGGGTGAGGGTGTTGTGTATAATTGGGTCGGTTTTGGTGAGTGGTGGTTTAGACAGGAGCATATGGTCATTGTGGATTCGGGTTGTTGTGGGCTCAACGAGGGTTATATTAAGGTTGGGGTGGTAATATGGCTGGGTGTTATAGACTGGAGCGTAGGTGGGTGGTGGTGAATGGTTATTTGGGGGAATAGGAACTGTTTTCGTGATAGGGGTTATGTTGATAGTAAGGAATGACGGCTGAGAGCTCTTCTTGTTTCTTCTTTTCGCTACCGATTGACCCTTATTGTATTCCCTTGTTTGCCACTTGCGGTGCAGCCACTGATTGTACTTTGACAGATTTTATACCTTCTCTAAGAAATATCCCATCTGACAAGATTCAGGAATTTCTGTCCCATCTTGAACAACTTCATTCTCAGCTTATCGTTCCTTCCCACTCCAACTAACTTGTCACAATATACCCTCAAATGTGCGTGGGGATCACCCGTCCCGTTAAAGATATCAAACTTTTGAGGCTTATAACGTAGTGGCATATCCACTTCCAGATGGATACATAGATCCTCGTAGTCCAAACTTTCACTTCCCCGAGCGACTTGAAGGTTCTTCATTTGTTTTCTCAAGATTTATAGCTGATCAGACACTGACTCTTCTTCCTTATGCCTAGCTTCCCTTTCCATCTCAGCGTATTGGTCAATCTCATAAGGAACCCTAACCGTGATGGGCGCTATAAAGGTAGGTTCAGAAATGGCATATACATGAGGAACATATCGCTCATGGGCGACGGTATGTGCCATGGGTATGTGCTGATTTGGGTGAGTGGTAACAGTTACTACCTAACGAGGACGGGTGCGAGTTGTGTTAGTGGTAATAGGCGGGTTTTATGGTGTTTGAAAGTACTGTGGTACGTAGGGAGGGTACATAAGGGAATTTGGTGGGTTTGCGGGGGTTAATAGAGGTATGATTTTAGTGGTAGGACTAAAGTTAGGGTGTTGTTGGTTTGGTGTGATGTGGAAGGAAAGTGGTCGGGAATTTAATCCAAAGAAGGAAAGTGAGGTGGTTGAGGGAGCGTTTTCACGGCTAGATGTGCTCGTTCCATGATATTCTATACTTCCTCCTTTAAAGACTCCACCTCTTGGGCCATCCTGGCCACGTGTTCGTTATTCCTCGTATCGTCCTTCTCTCCCAATCGCCTCGGGCTATTGGCTATTACCAAAGAATTTTTGGTCAGGTTTTCTGTAGCAGATATCTTCCCCTTTGATCTTAAGTTGTACGATGGTTCTGCCAGTTTTGGGTCGACACAAACTAACTTTCTTTTGGGGAGTAATAATAAATTAAGAAACGAAAAAAGAAAGAAAGGAAAAGAAACAGAAGTCAGTTTCTTCATTTATACAAGTAGAAGATCACACAAAGAAATTAATCCACGTATTTAGGAAAGCACGTTTTCTTAGAATTCGTGGGACCTCTCATTGTTGGAGGTGGGCCTATATCGCGAATGTCAGAAAAACAATTACACTTGACATATTTAGATCCGAAGCAAGTTTTGATAATGTTTGGATTGAGACAAGTGGGTACAGAGTTTACATTACTGTTTCTAATATTCATAGAACTGCATGGGCTTAGAGAACTCGCCTTTAGGAAAATAAGAAAATGTGGGATAAGGATACAAAGCGGGAAAGAAGGGGAAATCACCAAAGTTCTAGTAACCATCCCCAGAATCATTCCCTATCTCCTCTTCTTCTTCTAGCTGTACCTGCAGATCTTCCTCTGGATCTTCTTCAAACTCCTCTTCGTCATCGTTGAACTCAGACTCCTTTCCTAGATCTACCTCTAGCCCTGTCTCAGATTCTATATGGATGCACTCTACTACCCAGTCATCGTCTTTAGCATGCGGCAGCATGTGATCGATTGATTCTGGAACCACTTGATTGTGTATCGAGGTAGTCACAAGCTAATGTGGCAGAATCTCATGGTAGATTTGCAAAGCAGCCACTGAGTTCTCCAGCCAGGCTATAGCCTCTCTGCTTGGTCGGGCTAACTCGTCTTCCTCGTTGATCCAGACATAATACTCCGGAGTGCACCACGAGTTTTGACCCATCGGCATTGTGACCAGATCATTCCACCCTTCTTGGAGCCTTCTTACCTTTAGATTGAAATTTGTCCATTGTACTCATCCTCATATAGAGTTGTCCTTGTCCATAGAGGCACATCCTGGATCATCCCGAACTGTCTAAGGACCTGCAAGGGTGAGTATGGTTGGACGCCCGCAAGTCCTATCACCTTAATAAAGTATTTCTGAGGATTTCTTAGGATTGCCCTCCCTCCTAATCATGAAAGCTTCCAATTAACCCACTTTCCACTTGGATTAGTCAGCATCTTACTCCACTTTTCTTGTCCATGTGCGAAGACCAAATGTCTCATCCTCTCATTGTTGCTGCGGATCATGTTGTTGACGCCCACAAAGTTGTTAATGGTGGCCTCTCGCTGGAAGAAATGTTATGTGGCCCAGATCTGAATTAGAAAGTTACAATCCTTAAAGAAATCATACCCCCATGCACATGCAGATAAAGCCCTTAGAATCTCAACTAGCACCATCGGCACTAGAGTAGCTTGGAGGTTTCCACGGAAGGTCGCCAGAATCACGAGTAATAAGTTGATGTTGATCCGACCCCTTCTCTGCATGAAGACTAACAATCCCAACAACGCTAATGAGAAAATGATAGTCCTGAGACTCTCCCACGTTGCTTGATCACACTAATATTCCCCTGAATACCACTCATAGCTTTCACGATGTCCGAACCTATCGAACAGCTGATCTAGGCTCACCCATCCGTCCTCGATATTTCTCAGACCTCGACTTTAAGCCAGAACCAAAGTATCTAGGAACCTACAACCAGGCATAGTGACTGGTAGTATTGGCCTCCTCCGTGTAAATGGAACCTCCATGAAACTAGTAATTTCTTCCAATGTGGGTACTAACTCAAAATCAGCAAACATTAACACCGCCTTAGCCGGATCCCAGAACTCTATCAACAAGAAAGTGAGCACCCTATCTGCTCGGATGTTTAGCAAAGCATCAGTGCCCCCAGGTGCATTCGGAACTCAACTCCGTGTTCTTGGTGGATGTTCCTCAACCACTGCTTCAACTTGTGTGGCGCTCCCATCATCGAATTGATCTCGGGGATGTTTTGGTTGATTTTCATTTTTGAAGTGGGTAAATAAAGGTTTTAGTAAGTGTTTGCTTAGGACCTTTATATGTCTCGCCAGGTTTGTTCATCATTCCACAAGCCATGTCGTTGGGTGCATGACCCGTTGACATTAGGGTATTTTTCCTAATTTTGTGTCGATGCCAAGGACCGACTCACCTAATTTTATGCAATATGACCTATTTTTTCTAGAGGAGAGTGTTTTCTACTTTTGATTTGGACTGAAGACTGCGAGAAGTTATGTCATTTGACCTGACAAAGCCAATCTCTGAAACATAAGAGTATTGAAAAAAATGTTCCGAGGGGTGTAAAAGATAGCCCTCGCATGCCATTGTGTGTGATAGTGTACGGCTAAGACTCGATAGGAAGAAGTATGATGATAGTATATGTAAAGTGGTAAACGATAAGGATGTAAAAATAATAAGCATGGTACTAAGCATAAAGGGCAAATAAGCAAGTAAGCATGTTTGAAAGTTTAAATATAGTTAAAGCAATATACAAACAAATCTAAGTGCCAAATTCAGTCTAAGTCTGCTAAGGTCAGAAACTAAATGTGAGTCCCCAGCAGAGTCTCCATGTTGTTGCACCCTATTTTGCACTAGTCAAAACAAGATTTCACTTGTGGTTTCTCTATTCTTGATGAAAGAGAGTCACCACCTAATATTTAATGGTATATTTGGGGTACCTATTTAATTACTAAAGGTCACATTCTTCATTAGTCTGCTAACCGGTGAGATTATGGGTAAGATTTTTTATTCTTCTAAGGGGAAGGTGTTAGGCACCACTTAAAATTCACCTGAGGTAGCTCCATAGGACTTGGACTACATTTATGACAAACTATTTGTACTATGCATTAACAAGTGTTTAAAAGTGTAGCTTAGTATATATTAGGACATAATACCTATAAGGGAAGAGTTTAGTTTAAAGAGGTCCATTTATGAAATATTCTTAGGAAAATAATGTTAGTACATATATGCTTGAAAAGAGCTTTCGAAAGATGTATGATGTTAGTGTGAAAAATGTGTAAAAGAGAAGCTAAGTTAGAACACTTTGTTCTTAAAGCATGGGAGTTCATATTTATCTTAACGAGAAGTTATGAGAGAAAGCCTAAGACATACCTTGGTTATTAAATATTAAACTTGAGGAGATTGTTTGAAAAAACTTTTGTTTGGACGGCAGCACCTTGTTCTTTTCGAAAAGACTTTATTTCCTTTTAGAAAACTGAGCTCGTGATTCCATTCTGGTTTTTCTTTTTGAAAAAGCAACTGTCGTCTCTTGTTAAGCCTTTGAATTTCAAAATGTTAAGAAAAGTTAGCAAAGCATGATGGAATAATAATGCAAACAACTTATAACTAGCGAATTGTTACACCCCATATTTTCGTACGAAAAAGTACGGCATAAGTAAATTGATGAAAGCTTGGAAATGAGATATTACATCTCGCATTTTCGTACGTTAAAGTTTCGTCGTAAGTTAATCAACGTAAGTTCGGGAATAGGATTATTTTGAGATTACAAGCATTATGCTATTTCAAACAAATGATGAGTAAATTCGTGAAGGTGAGAGGGTAGGCAAATCGAAGAAAATAAATTTTGTCGAAGTTTGACATTTTGGGATAAAACACGGCCCGAGTTAAAATACCCGATATTTATGGACTAGTACCATACAAGGTACCATATGGCCATGATAATAAGGTGTATATGGTATGTTAAAAGTGGGTAGTATTTTAAGTAATTTGAGATAATTCTTAATTATGTGGGTAATTGGTTAATCGGAGATTAACAAATTAGTCAAGTGATTCGTGGATAATTAATCCAAATATTTGGATAAGCGTACATCTCCAAACGTGGCAGCCAAGGCTTGATGGAAGTATGACTCTTAAAAACATATAATAAGGTGGCATTAAGAGAGTCTTTTTGGTGGCTTAGTCATTAAGAAAGTGGGGCCCACCTAAAAAAAATTTAATATAACTTTCCTAGTTCAAAAATCATTTTCATAACCTCTTAAGAGACTTTCAGCAAAGGAGTGTAGTAACGTTATTGGCAAAAACATTCTGCCTAGGAACATTTTGTGGAGTTTTGTGTTTAGTCTTTATTCTGCAAAGTAACTTTTGTACAAGTGAAAATTCATGTACACATAAGTAAACCGTGCTTCTTATGATGAGAATATGAAGACCTCAGTACCAACTGGCTACCTTAGCAAAAACTTTGTATTAAATGTACTAGGAGCTTTCATGGTAGTACTATATTCACATGCCTATGAAAGAGGAAATAATGTATCTTCGACCTATATGCATCATTTCATAATTTTTACTGATCAGGTACGTTAAGGTTATTCCTTCTTTATTTTTGGCATGATCTATACGACACAAGCAAAATGAGCAAATGCACAACTTCCATAAATTACTCTATTCGTAGAAAAGTTAGAGATGTTTATATTCTTATTCCCCTATGTGTCATATTACTGTATCATCTGTTCATAGGTCTCAAAAATTTGTAAATATGTAATATGGGGAATTCGGCCTCGTAGTTATGACATCGTGATCCTTGAGAAATATTTGGATAGGAGTTGAGGTAGTTAAAGGTACCGTATAAGTGTTAGGGAGATGAAGGAGAGTGCCACTGGGAAAATAGTCAAAATATCAGTTCATGAGCAACCCTACAAGCACAAGGGCGTGGAGGTAAGAACTACAGATAATTATAGGCGAGGAAGAACATCAAAAAATTCCATCGAGTATTCGATGTAATAAGCTCGCAGCTTTACGAGTGTCAGAAGGTCCTTAAGTACTACAACGAAAGACTAGCTGAGGATATAAGAAAGAAGGCTTCAACCTAAGCATAGTGATCTAAAAGAGGAAATGGTCTTGTAGTAATAGTCTCACAACAACATTGTATGCACTTCATAAGAAAGGGGCACCTATCGTGGCTAATGAGCGGGAAATGGTCCAAAAGTAATATTCGAGACCATATGAATTGCACAAAATTCTGGCATACGTGGGATCTAAGATAAGCTAAGTACGCACGCAACAAGGGGGCAGAAAGACCAGGAAAAGTAATAGCTTACGCTTAAAGAAAGCTAAGATAGAACGAAAGGAATTATTCGATCAATGAACCAGAGTTGGTTACGTTATGAACGCACTTAAGAGTTTCGATATTATCCATGCAGCATACATATTGACAATCATACAGTCGTAGAAGACTCCGGTTAAGTAAAAGAAAGAATTGACTCCAGGTTATTGACAAAGGATTGAATTGTTAGAAGATTGTACCCCAAATATTCCATAGTGTCCATAAAAGGCTAAAGTAATAACTAATACCAGAAGTCGCAGATCGGAAGATAGCTTAAGCCTAAATAAAGGTTGGTAAGAGGGAAAAGGAAACTAAAGAGTTACATCAACTATGTAAATCAGGAGTCTAATTATTGGACCCAGAAAATTATAGACCTCATGATTGAGAATATTGCAGGATCATTCATAAATATTAGAGGTACAAGAGAGATAGTTCAGTAGCCATATTCTATAGGGGCATCAGAAGAATACAAGCCTCATAAGAAGTCAGTATGAAGCTCTCACCGGATTATGCATACAGTAGAGGTGCAAGTATTATAATAAAGCTTTAAGTTATGGATATGAATTATACCTATATGGGAGGAAGGTCATGAAAGGGATACAAGATGTCATGCAAGATTTTAAGGTTAGTAAGGTAAAAGTGAATAACGTATGCGATATTCAACTGAAGAAGGTTATGAATTGTCCATACTTCAGAAAAAAGGCTAGAAACGTTGGGATTCAGTGTCCAGGAATGATAGCAGCGTCGTCAGTGGCATATCTTCCAACCTATGATTTTTAAATATCGAGAGATCTAGTTAAGAAAGTAAAGAGGAGTTAGAGACGATGTGATGTCTCGCTTGATGTTCTAAAATAACACAAGGAAATCTATGGTACAAGCAAGTTGAAGGAAAGTTGCAAGCTTAAGTATGATAGAGCGACAAGGGTTAAGGATGACAGGAGTAAGGATAAGAAAGGGCGAGTGAGAAGGTGACGAGAATGGATAAGTACTCGGGATTAAGCCCATGAAAACAAGAAGAGATGATGATTTCTCTAAGTTATTCAAGGCCCGGTATAGCCTGAATGAGCCCAATGGAGTCTAAGACTAATGACATTTAGAATAGATGGAATGTGCCCTAGTAGGAGAATAAGGGTGTAATTGTAGTAGATAAAGGATGACGTTTGGGCCTTCGACTGAGTTATAGTTTGAAAAGAAAAGGGGGATTTCATGAGTTGTACGAGATTAGAATAACCCCCAAAAGATGAACCACATTGGTATGCTATAAAGTACGATTATGGAAGCATAGTATCGCCCCCTGGTGGATCAGTCCAATTATTTCCGAGGTTCCCCGATGAGACATCAGTCCTAGTGATTACGTAAGAAGATTCAAGTTATCAGTTGTAGATTATAGATCAATATTGAGGTGAATCAACAATGGAAGGGAGATTAGGCCATCAATTTTAAGCATAAGAAATGAGAGTAACCTGTAATTTGGTAGCAGACCTCAGTAACGATAAATCATAGTAAGAGTCATGGTATAGTGACCTACCTAGATGCAGTAAAGTCATACGGATGGATAAATGGATCTACGAAATAAAATATAACAATATTCATAAATTCCACAAAGTACCGAGCAAAGTACTTCAGTACACCTATATATGCCAGAGGGACATCTTGTCAAGTTCTGTATATGTTCCCAAAAGTGAAGCCTAGAAATTGGCTAAAAGCTAAAGAGAAGAGTTGCATAGGCGCACATACAAGGAAAACGTCATACAGGCTGCATGACAGAAGATAGCAACAAATTCCGACCACAAGTTGTCGTGTGAGAAAGAGGCCTAAAGGGGGAATGGCTTGGTCTTTGAATTTATTCAAAGCACAGTTTCCTAAATGGCAAGAAGAGTATTAAGGAATTTGCAAGAGCTATAGGCTATGAAAATGATAAGTGCACCAGTCAACATTCGAGGACGAATGTTCCAAAGGAGGGAATGATGTTACACCCCATGTTTTCGTACGTAAAAGTACGACATAAGTAAATTGATGAAAACTCGAAAATGAGATATTACATCCCGCATTTTCGTACGCTAAAGTTTCGTCGTAAGTTAATCAACGTATGTTCGGGAATAGGATTATTTTGAGATTACAAGCATTATGCTATTTCATTCAAGTTATGAGTAAATTCGTGAAGGTGAGAGGGTAGGCAAATCGAAGAAAATGAATTTTGTCAAAGTTTGACATTTTGGGATAAAATACGGCCCGAGCTAAAATACCCGGTATTTATGGACTAGTACCATACAAGGTACCACATGGGCATGATAGTAAGGTGTATAAGGTATGTTAAAAGTGGATAGTATTTTAAGTAATTTGAGATGATTCTTAATTATGTGGGTAATTAGTGAATGAGAGATTAACAAATTAGTCAAGTGATTCGTGGATAATTAATCCAAATATTTGGATAAGTGTACATCTCCAAACATGGCAGCCAAGGCTAGATGGAAGTATGACTTTTAAAAACATATAATAAGGTGGCATTAAGAGAGTCTTTTTGGTGGTTTAGTCATTAGGAAAGTGGGGCCCACCTAAAAAAATTTAATATAACTTTCCTAGTTCAAAAATTCATTTTCCTAACCTCTTAAGAGACTTTCAGAAAAGGAGTGTAGTAACGTTATTGGCAAAAACATTCTGCCAAGGAACATTTTGTGGAGTTTCGTGTTTAGTCTTTATTCTGCAAAGTAATTTTGTACAAGTGAATATTCACGTACACATGAGTAAACCGTGCTTATTATGATGAGAATATGATTTGGGCAACAGTTCCAAGTGGCTACCTTAGCAAAAACTTTGTGTTAAACGTACTAGGAGCTTTCATGGTAGTATTATGTTCACATGCCTATCAAAGAGGAAATAATGTATCTTCGACCTATATGCATCATGTCACAATTTTTACTGATCAGGTATGTTAAGGCTATCCCTTATTTCTTTTTGGCATGATCTATACGACACAAGCAAAACGAGCAAACGCACAACTTCCATAAATTACTCTATTCGTAGAAAAGTTAGATATGTGTATATTCTTATTCCCCCATGTGTCATATTATTGTATCATCTGTACATGGGTCTCATAAATATGTAAGTTGGTAAAGTTTATTTCATGATATTAATCAGAGGCATAATGGTCGTATGATGTACCGAGAGATTGAAGTAACGTATTTCATATGCATTCTGTGCATTTATACATGCACATTGACCCATGACCAGATGGCGTTATATATATATATATATATATATATATATATATATATATATATATATATATATATATATATATATGTATGTATATGGGATATGGGAAGGTTATGGCATTATATACGCACCACCACCTGATCAGCTGGTATACGTTGATGATTTTTCCCATAGTGGCCGAGATGATATGATGGGATGCCCTCAGAGGCTTGATGATGTTATGAATACATGTACCTATGCACTACATGACATTCATACGCATATGCATGACACTAAGTATTTCATGATTTACAGAGTTATCCATACTTACAGGTTGAGTCATTTACTCTATATTTCTCCCATGTCTTTTATGTACTTATTTATGTGCCTTACATACTCGGTACATTATTCGTACTGACGTCCCTTTTGCCTGGGGATGATGCATTTCATGCCCGTAGGTCCCGATAGACAGGTCGAGAGCCCTCCAAATAGGCTATCAACTCAGCGGAAGATGTTGGTGCGCTCCATTTGCCTCGGAGTTGCTTGTTTGGTTAGTATGATTTAGACATGTATTGTTTGATATGGCGGAACTCTATCCCGACCTTTATGAAAACTATATATTCTTAGAGGCTTGTAGACAGATGTTATGTACGTAAAGGATTGAATGGCCTTGTTCACCGTACGAGTGGTTATTTTGGTCTTATAGGCTCGTATGTCTTATGTATAAGTTGGTAGCACATGTTGTATTCTACATATCTCACGCCAGCCTTCCGGCTCAGTTATCTATGATAGTATGACATGAAAATATACGTTATGTTGGTACTCGGTTGAGTAAGGTACCGGGTGCCCGTCGCGTCCCATCAATTTGGGTCGTGACACGATGGATTAGTTACTAACTAATGCTTCTTTTAATACTAAGTTCTTTAGGGCTTGACTAAGTCATTTTATGAATTAAAAGATAAAATAAAGTTTTCAATAAAATATATAATTGTCGTAAACATACTAGATAAAATGACAGGAACACAGTAAAGAATAATTACATAGTAAAACAATAGAATAACGAAAACAGTAAATAAAGGAGTGAAAGAAAGAAAGGTCTCTAATGTTTGGGCCTCAAAGAGGTGGGCCCAAAAATACAGAGACGATCAACACCTACATCTAGACCTATTGAGACATAGCAAAGTTGGGATTAGGTCTAAGTTCTTAAAGAACTCAGTAGGTCCAAATTATGGTACATTTTTGAAAGAAAAGAGAAAGCCATTAGAAAGATAATACCATATACATGATCGTGCATAGTGTGACGACCGGCCAGTCGTCTCATGAATTACCACTCTGTTTCCGCCATTTCTATTTCACTATGCTTCATTATCCGTGTTTTGTGGTATCGGGTTGGTCGGATCGAGTCCGGAATAATTTTGGTAAGGTTTGAGACACTTAGTCTCTTTTAAGGAAGCTTAAGTTGGAAAAGTCAGCCGGATGTTGACTTATGTGTTAGAGGGATCGAATGTGAGTTCCGATGGTTCGGTTAGCTTCGGGAGGTGATTTGTGGCTTAGGAGCGTGATCGGAATGGGTTTCGGATGTCCAGAGTAGATTTAGGCGTGAATTGGCGAAGTTGATATTTTGGCGATTTCCAGTTGATAGGCGAGACTTTTATCTAGGGGTCGGAATAGAATTCCGGGAGTTGCAGTAGCTTCGTTATATCATTTGGGATGTGTGTGTAAACTTTCAGGTCATTTGGATGTGGTTTGATTGGGTTTCTGATCAAAAGCGTATTTCCGAAGATTTTAGAAACATAGGCTTGAATTCAATGTGATTTGGTAGATTTGATGTTGTTTGAGGTGTTTTGATGAGTGGAACAAGTTTGAATAAGGTATTGGGTTATGTTCGTGCTTTCGGATGAGGTCCCGGGGGTCTCGAGATGATTTCGGGTGGCTAACGGGGAGATTGGAGATTTGTTGCAGTAGCTGATATTGCTACTTCTGGAAGAACCGCAGATGCGGTATGGGGACCGCACCTGCAGAGTCGCGGATGCGACTAGTTGACCGCAGATGCGGTATGTGGCCGTTCAGTGAGTTCCGCAGAAGTGGAGGAGTTTACCGCATATGCGGTACCGCAGAAGCGGATTTTGGACCGCAGATGCGGAAAGGCCTGGGCAGACCATATATGTTATTTCATTTCGCGATTTTGGGTTATTTCACCATTGTTGCCTTCGACCTTGGAGCTTTTTGGGCGATTCTGAAGAGAGAAATCAAGAGACTTCGTTAAGGCAAGGAATGTTGGACCTAAAACTCAATTCTATGGTTGTATTTCATGAATTTAGGGCTGTAATTAAAGGAATTATAGGGCAAAAATGGAGGATTAGGGCTTGAGTTTAAGAGGCCTTTAAATGGGGATTTGAGGGGTCATTTGGACTCTGATTTTAGTACTTTTGATATGTATGAACTCGTGGGGGGACGAGGAATCTATTGATGTGAAAATTTCTGAGTTTCGAGAAGTGGGCCCGGGGCTCGGGTTTTGCTAATTTCGGGATTAGTGCCCTTTATTGATTGTTTTCGCTTGGGCTTTGTTCCCTTGGCATATTTTGACGTCCTTGTTCTGATTTTGGATATATTCGACGCGCGTGGAGGCCGATTCGAGGGGCAAATGCATTGCGAGCTAGAGATGTAGCCGGTTCGAGGTGAGTAATGATTGCAAATGATGTTCTGAGAGTATGAAACCCGGATTTGCACATCGTAGTGCTATATTGACGTGAGGCACGCGCTTGACGACGAGCGTGGGGTCGTGCACTATTGGGGACTGTGACTTGGTCTGTCCCGATTGATGATTTTACCGCGTATTTGACTGAAATCTATTTGTTATCATCATTATTTGGATTGCATGCTTTATTTGGGCTTCGTGCCAACTATTTGAAACCTTCGGGGGTTTTTGTTGATATTTCCCCACTGTTTAGACTTATTACTTGCACTCAGTCATGTT
The DNA here is from genome assembly GCF_001879085.1 of Nicotiana attenuata. Lineage (NCBI taxonomy): Eukaryota > Viridiplantae > Streptophyta > Magnoliopsida > Solanales > Solanaceae > Nicotiana > Nicotiana attenuata. Next base: position 33,704,851 of record NC_031997.1, read on the forward strand.
ATTTTCCACTCTTTTCAATACTCAGCCATGTTCACTCAGTTTTAATACTCAAATAATATTTAAATGATGTTTTGGGCTGAGAAACACTGTTTTACTGTTGCCCGAGAGGCTTATGTGATTTTTGACTGAGTAAGGCCGAGGGCCTGTGTTGTGAGGACATCTTTTGGGTCGGGCTGCACGCCGTAGCGATGATACACTGATACTGATTTGAGGCCGAGGGCCTGAGATACGTACACCACGAGGTGGCTTGATATTGATATGAGGCAGAGAGCCTGTTTATGATGCCACGAGATGGCTTGTTATTGCGCTTGGGCCGTAAGGGGCCCCTCCAGGAGTTTGCACACCCCCAGTGAGCGGGGTACCCAGTGTGATGTGAGATATAGCCCGAGGGGATGGTACTGTTCTATGTGATTGCCCGAGGGGCTGGTACTGTTCTGAGATATTGCCCGAGGGACGGATTTGTTGATATTGTGCCCGAGGGGCGAACCTTATGTGTTTATCTTTCTTATTTGCCTGTCATTTACTTGCATAATTGTGTATTTGTGCCAGAGGGGCGGATTTCTGTGCTTATCTGCACTAGTTGTTCTGCATTCATTTGCGCAACTGTCGAAAAAGTTATTTTCAAAAGGGTTTAAACTGAGCTAAGATGTTTTAAAGGATTTTATAGTTTCATTGCTTTCTTACTGGTTTTGTAAGTGCTTCTATACAGCATGTTGATGCTCTTTTCGTGATTTCTTACCACTCAGTCGTTATTTATGATTATTACTCACTGAGTTGGCAGTACTCATTTTACTCCCCGCACCTTGTGTGCAGATTCAGGTATTTTCTGAGCTTGGTGGCAGTTGCCAGTGGAGTTAGCAAGGTAGCTGCCGGCGTTCGCAGCACTGCTTTCTCTCTCTTCATTCTATTAGACTGTACTGAGTATATTTCAGACCTTGTCAGTTGTATTTAGCTTAAGAGANGGTTTGGGTTGTGTTTGCGTTGTACTTCCGCATTATTATGATATTATCCGCTGTTTAGTGTTATTAATTCATGTTTTAGCCTGTTGTATTGCTGCTAAGCTGTTTAACTTTGAATTGGAAATGTGTCGGCTGGCCTTGTCTTCACGAGAGACGCCATCACGACCGGGTCTGGGTTTAGGGTCGTGACAAGTTGGTATCAGAGCCTAGGTTACATAGGTCTCACGAGTCATGAGCAGGTTTAGTAGAGTCTCGCGGATCGGTACGGAGACGTCTATATTTATTCTCCAGAGACTGCAGAACCTTTAGGAAAAGCTTCACATTCTTGAAATTCTTATCGTGCGTCCTTTATTCAGCTTGAAAAGGAACTCTTGAAATTCCTTCCACGCGTTCGTATACGCGCATGAGCGCTCAGTATCGGATGTGCATCGGTGGCTTGTGATTCCCTGATCGAGGGGTGAGATGTGATCTCTGTGTGTTGATGTTGGGCCAGTCTAGAAAGACTTGATGCCGGATTGTTACCAATAGCTTGAGCCCTGAGCGGTTGCTTGCGTGAGCACGTGTTTCCGGATCTATATGTGCTGTTGTGCCCCTATTAAGGGAAGTAATGACTGGTTAGTACGTGATGAGGGTGATGTGACTGCGAGATGTGATCATATGATTGGAGGGTCTGCTGGAGGATAGATGATCTATTAGGTGTTTGATTTTAATTGTGATTGGATGTATAGCCCCGAGTTATGGGTGTGTGAAGAATCTTTTCATGTTTTCTAGTTGGGAGTGAAGTAAATTTCATGTTAGGTATGAGTTCAGACTCAGGAAGACTAGGTGACTGCGTAATGGTTATGACGGTGGAAGGTATACAGAAATGCCAGTTTGAGGCAAAGCAGGTGGGTTATCTCTTGCGAAGTGTTCTGGAGTTGGGTGATCCTTATGTTGTCTGTTAGAAGATCCCATTTACAAGTGAAATATATGTGTTGAAATTTAATTCGGGTCGCTTAAGAGAGTGGGTTTAATTGTTACGTGAGGAAATGCGAGAGTTGCAGAAGATATGGAATACCAGATGGTCTGTGTTCCACGAGCTTATGAAGGATTGAGTTAATCTCACTGTGGTATTCAGCAATTAAGTATATGCGTTATGGGTTATTGTGTGTGTTTTGATCTATGGCTTCGAGCCAAGTGGGGGAGTTTGCTATTGATTAGCTGATTGCACGGTTATGTGCTATGTTGGTTCCAGTTTGAGGCATGCTGGTGAATCAGTTATGGATTGCGAAGATTGAGCTCGAGGATGGTTCGAGTAAAGGAAAAATTTTCGACTAAGGTAAGGTTATATCAAGCTTCATAGGTGTTTGAGAATCACGGAATGTCTTGAGTTGTTGTTGATAAAGAATGCTCAGTGCATAGGAAAGGGAGTGGCTTGGTAGCATCAAGGTAAGGTTATATGCTGCAATGTCAGAAGTGCTAATGAGGCGTAGGTTGTTCGGTTCTTTTGATCGGGCTAATTGCAGTTTGGGTAGAGTGGGTGACTATAAAGAATGGTTCTAATGCGTTTTGGGTTTTACATGTAATAATGGGAAATTTTCAGGTGTATAATTTGGCTAGAAATTGAGGTTTTGCATTTGGAGGGTGTCAAGACTTGAGTCATTTCTATATCAGTTATGGGATTCTATACATCAGTAATAGGAAAGTAATATCTTCAGATTTGCAGGAAGCCTTTTTAGGGTAGGTATTCTGAATGTGGTGCTTTTGGGAACATTTAAAAGAGTATTCAGCGGGTTATGAGCCTTAGGCCGTGTGGTATTATGCTTGGGTCTCGTATAGCAAGGATGTGATTAGTTCTTTAGGAGTTTACGAGATAATGAGTTTCTTCAAGTATTTCACGATAATGCTCTTAGGTTTTAGTGGCCTGCGTAGGTTGGTTGAGCTAGGAGGATTCAGTCCTGACAGGCTTGTTTGTGCAGAGGGGAGTCAGAGAGTTCTTGTTGTTTTCTAACGTGGCTAGAGATTTATATTTTCTGCTGGCATGAGGAGCAGGGAATGTGTAGTGATTTTCTTCTGAATGGGATCAATGGAAAGTTCTTAGTTGATTGAGTACATAGTTGCTTGTGGCTCAGAAGGTATATGGAATTCTCATGGTATTTTAGGATGGATTGGTATATGCGGTATGTGTGGAGGATTGAGATTTGCGTGTGTAAGGTTGCGGTTCAGTCCTAAACAGAAGGCCAAAAAATTCTTAGGCAGCGGGCAGTTTCAGATAATTACAGAAAAGATCTTCAGATGATTAATGAAATGGTATTGCTAGTTGGAGGTAATTTGACGAGGGTATATATTTCAGAAAAAGGCAATGCGATTAAGTTGATGGTACTTCGGTAGTATTGCGGCACTTTCTTGTAGACCGACTGCTGATATCCGAGTTTGCTTGGAGGCACAGAAGAATGTTAGAGTATCTCTCGTGGAATGATTGGGTATTAAAGATGTGGTATGTATTCGGACGGCGGAACTTGGATCAGGTATGGTGATTCGTGTGCTATATGGAGTTGGAGACTGGAAGTTCTCATATTCAGGTTATGTTGTGACGTCGATTCGTGTGTATCGGCACTGTGTAGTGACTATCGGGGTCTGGAGACCCAAGCGGATCTTTTGTGCTTGGTATGTTAGATTTTGGATGTGATATTGGGTTCAGACTGGTTGTCTCGATGTTGTGTTTTTCTGGACTATTGTGCTAAGGCGGCGCTGTTGGCTGTGCCGGGAATGCCACGGATCGGGTGGCGAGGTTCTACGGATCATGTTCTTGGTAGAGTGGTTTCATATTTCGAAGACCAGCGGATGGCTAGGAAGGATTGTCTTTTTATTTGGGCTCTCGTGATGGATGTCAGTGCAGAGGCTCCTCATATTGATTCAGTTCCGGTGGTGAGGGACTTTTCGGATGTGTTTCTTGTGGCCGAGCATGTCACCGGGCAATGTTGTTGATATTGGTATTGAATTAAAGTCGGGCACCGTATCGTATGGCACCGGCAGAGTTAAAGGAGTTGAGAGAGCAGTTCCAGGGTCTCCTTGATAAGGGGTCTGTTGGCAGGCCAATGTGGATGTGTGTTCTAACTTTAGTCGGCTTGGTCGGCCCCGAATTGTATTGTTGAGGGAAGTGTTGATTCGACTGTTAGTGAGCTTATTAGTAATCTAGGGAGATCTTTGAGTTACCTTTCAGTGTTGCGAGGAGTTATGATTTGTTGGTTACAGGCACATATGGTGCGGTTCTATTAGGGTTTCATAGTGGAAGTCGAGCGGAAAGAGTAATTGGGTGTTGCTCGGTGAATGGCGTATCCGTTGTGTCGTTTTGGGTTTGTGCGGTGTATGTTATTTGCTTCACCGTGGGTATGATGATTTGCTTTGGTTCCAGACATCAAATTGCGCATGGTTGTCGATTTCGAGCATAGCGACTAGAGGTGTTTCATGTGGACCAGTGATTGGATAGGGTATGACCCTTCGGGTTAGATTCGCGTATTCTGTTTCTACGACGTGTGATGGGTTCTCAGCATTTTGTTGTGGTGGTACTGGTGATTTGGTGGTACAGCCCTTTCGTTCTAGTCATCTTCATGATTGGAGTACATTCAGATTGTTGTTTATTGGTGCACGGATTGCATGAGTTGTGGCTTTAGATTGTATTGATGTGTCATGTCACCAGAGTAGTGGTGTTGGATTAGATGAGATAGTTGGGATCTGAAATGAGTACAAACTGATTCGATTTCAGCATGTTGAAAGGATAATATCAAGGTTTGGCTCAGAAATTTGCTATGGTCCTTGCTAAAAGAGAAGTGGATTCATGAATGGTTGATCTGAGAAATGGTTATGGTTTACTGCGTGTTTCATTTATCATTGGCAGTATATGGAAGTGTTGGAATGAGACTTTAGTTGATAAGAGGTTTCCTATCGATATTCGGTTGTTATGTGCAGCTGCTGTGATTAGAAGTTATCGCAACCAATGTCTGAGTTATGTGGTATATCATGTAATTGCACCTAAGGTTGCAGGTATGGGTTATTAAAGCTTGTTCGGGCTTATTTAGTGTATAGATATGAGATTCTGATCTTGTGGATGATTTCGGAAGTGGAAACGTGGTTCTAAGGTTTATGGGCTAGGTTGGATTGTAAAAAAAAAAATTATTTCAGTTGCATTGTGCTATCGGACCTATAGGGGATAGGGTAACGTGGGATCACCCCCGGGTATATGCATGGTAAGTTTATTCAGCGATTGGTTGGCTTTTGAAACAACTCTGTGCACGTTCGAGGACGAAAGTTTCTTTAAGTTGGGGAGGATGTGACGACCCGGCCAGTCGTCTCATGAATTACCACTATGTTACCCCCATTTCTGTTTCTCTATGCTTCGTTATCCGTGTTTTGTGGTATCGGGTTAGTCGGATCGAGTCTGGAATGATTTTGGTAAGGTTTGAGACACTTAGTCTCTTTTAAGGAAGCTTAAGTTGGAAAAGTCAGACAGATGTTGACTTATGCGTTAGAGGGCTCGGATGTGAGTTCCGATAGTTCGGTTAGCTTTGGGAGGTGATTTGTGGCATAGGAGCGTGATCGGAATGGGTTATTGAGGTCCAGAGTAGATTTAGGCGTGAATTGGCGCAGTTGATATTTTGGCGATTTCTAGTTGATAGGCGAGATTTTGATCTAGGGGTCGGAATTGAATTCCGGTAGCTGCAGTAGCTTCATTATGTCATTTGGGATGTGTGTGTAAAATTTCAGGTCATTTGGATGTGGTTTGGTTGGGTTTCTGATCAAAAGCGTATTTCCGAAGATTTTATAAACTTAGGCTTGAATTCGATGTGATTTGGTAGATTTGATGTTGTTTGAGGTGTTTTGATGAGTGAAACAAGTTTGAATAAGGTATTGGGTTATGTTCGTGCTTTCGGATGAGGTCCCGGTGGCCTCGGGATAATTTCGGGTAGCAAACAGGGAGATTGGAGATTTGTTGCAGCAGCTGATATTGCTGCTTCTGGTGTTTTCGCACCTGCGGTTTGGGGACTGCAGGTGCGGTGTCGCACGTGCGGAAAGGGAAGGCGCAGATGCGGTATGGAGAGGTAGAGTCAGGAGCCGCAGATGCGGTATGGGGACCGCACCTGCGGAGTCGCAGATGCGACTAGTTGACCGCAGATGCGGTATGTGGCCGTTTAGTGAGTTCCGCATAAGCGGAGGAGTTGACCGCATATGCGGTACCGCAGAAGCGGATTTTGGACCACAGATACGGAAAGGCTTGGGCAGACCGTATATGTTGTTTCATTTCGCAATTTTGGGTTATTTCACCATTGTTGCCTTCGACCTTGGAGCTTTCTGGGCGATTCTGAAGAGAGAAATCAAGAGACTTCGTTAAGGTAAGGAATTTTCGACCTAAAACTCAGTTCTACGGTTGTATTTCATGAATTTAGGGCTGTAATTAAAGGAATTAAAGGGCAAAAATGGAGGATTAGGGCTTGAGTTTAAGAGGCCTTTAAATGGGGATTTGAGGGGTCATTTGGACTCCGATTTTAGTATTTTTGATATGTATGAACTTGTGGGGAGATGAGGAATCTATTGATGTAATAATTTCTGAGTTTCGAGAAGTGGGCCGGGGCTCGGGTTTTGCTTATTTCGGGATTAGTGCCCTTTATTGATTGTTTTCGCTTGGGCTTTATTCCCTTGGCATATTTTGACGTCCTCGTTCTGATTTTGGATAGATTCGAGGCGCGTGGAGGCCGATTCGAGGGGCAAAGGCGTCGCGAGCTAGAGATGTAGCCGGTTCGAGGTGAGTAATGATTGCACATGATGTTCTGAGGGTTTGAAACACCGGATTTGCACATCGTAGTGCTATATTAAGGTGAGGCGCACGCTTGACGACGAGCGTGGGGTCGTGCATTATTGGGGACTGTGACTTGGTCTGTCCCGATTGATGATTTTACCGCGTATTTGACTGAAATCTATTTATTATCATCATTATTTGGGCTGCATGCCATATTTGGGCATCGTGCCAACTATTTGAACCCTTCGGGGGTTATTGTTGATATTTCCTCACTTTTTTGACTTATTACTTGAACTCAGTCATGTTATTTTCCACTGTTTTCAAAACTCAGCCATGTTCACTCAGTTTTAATACTCAAATGATATTTAAATGATGCTTTGGGCTGAGAAACACTGTTTTACTGTTGCCCGAGAGGCTTATGTGATTTTTGACTGAGTAAGGCCGAGGGCCTGTGTTGTGAGGACATCTTTTGGGTCGGGCTTCACGCGGCAGCGGTGATACACTGATACTGATTTGAGGCCGAGGGCCTGAGATATGTACGCCACGAGGTGGCTTGATATTGATATGAGGCCGAGAGCCTGTTTATGATGCCACGAGATGGCTTGTTATTGCGCTTGGGACGTAAGGGGCCCTTCCAGGAGTCTGCACACCCCCAGTGAGCGCGGGTACCCAGTGTGATGTGAGATATAGCCCGAGGGGACTGTTCTATGTGATTGCCCGAGGGGCTGGTACTGTTCTGAGATATTGCCCGAGGGGCGGATTTGTTGATATTGTGCCCGAGGGGCGAACCTTATGTGCTTATCTTTCTTATTTGCCTGTCATTTACTTGCTTAATTGTGTATTTGTGCCCGAAGGGCGGATTTCTGTGCTTATTAGCACTAGTTGTTCTGCATTCATTTGCGCAACTGTCGAAAAAGTTATTTTCAAAAGGGTTTAAACTGAGCTAAGATGTTTTAAAGGATTTTACAGCTTCATTGTTTTCTTACTGGTTTTGAAACTGCTTCTATACAGCATATTGATACTCTTTTCGTGATTTCTTACCACTCAGTCTTTATTTATGATTATTACTCACTGAGTTGGCAGTACTCATTTTACTCCCTGCACCTTGTGTGCAGATTCATGTATTTTCTGAGCTTGGTGGCAGTTATCAGTGGAGTTAGCAAGGTAGCTGTCGGCGTTCGCAGCACTGCTTTCTCTCTCTTCATTCTATTAGACTGTACTGAGTACATTTCAGACCTTGTCAATTGTATTTAGACTTAGTAGATGCTCATGACTAGTGACACCCCGGTTTGGGCTGTGTTTGGGTTGTACTTCCCCATTGTTATGATATTATCCGCTGTTTAGCGTTATTAAGTTTTAGCCTGTTGTATTGCTGCTTAGCTGTTTAACTTCGAATTGGAAATGTGTCGGCTGGCCTTGTCTTCACGAGAGGCGTCATCATGACCGGGTCTGGGTTTAGGATCGTGACACATAGGAACTTGCAAGCAAAGAATAAAGGAAAGATAACTAATAGTATTTAAGTACTAAGAATGTTATACTAATGTGGTTGTTATGTATAGTAAATGATCCACATCAAACACCTTTTGTTGTCATTAAACACTAAACCAGAAGAGAATAATAAGTGTCAAGAATTAAGTACAAAGGAGAGAATTCCACTCAAGGCCGATGCACCCTTTAACTCCCCCGACACTTCAAAGTTCCCAAGGGTCTCAAGGCCTAAGGCAATGCTTGTGCTGGTGAGAGCAGCCCAACCTAAAGTTAAACTCGACTCCCGAATACCCCAAACCACTAACTTTTCATTTTTCACTACAGGTTTAAGTGACAATGAGGCTCTTTCAATGGGAACCAATCACCACAACACCCCTTACCACAAAAGCATACCCTTTTCTTAACAGAATAACACAGAAATAGTTTATTCTTCATGACTATGTTTCCAGTATTAAGTGAATGAAACACGTATTGAAAAGGTTTAAAAGTCAAGTTTTCAAGCACACATGGATACCAGAACACTTATACTATTGTCACTAAATAACCAAACAACTGGAGTCACACATCTCACAGACAGATAAAAGCACATAGTTTGGAGTTGTAATAGCTTAGGGATACAGATGCTATTGCCATAATAAATTGATCACATATTGGTTTAACATCAGATCTTGTCATTAGAATACACATATGTTAATAATAGTACTTGGAACCTTAATAAAGATTCATACAATGACATAACCAAGTTATTGTACTCAATCAGTAACAACAATATTTTTATTCTAAGACCAGATTCAATTCAGATTAACAGGAAAAGAGAGAACTAAGTGCAGTTTCCAAACAATGTTACAAAAGTATGAAGTCATAAGGGATAAATAAAGATTCATGCTAAACTTTTGTTCATCCACACATATAGAGATTTCAACCAAAGTTATGACCTCACAAGATAGGATGAGTCTCAACGATTACAAAATCAGATTTTTTGTATCATTAAGGGTCTAAGAACAAAAAAACATCACACTAAGTAGCCTTAACTCAACTATACCGACCAAGGTTGATAGCTAGACATGTTGGAGTTACATTGAACTTATAAAATAGTTAAACATTCAACTATAGCAGACACAACTACAGTCTAATTCATAAGAGGTAGGTTGATCTTAAAAAAATATGTGAAGAATGACCATTGATGTTCATACTTAAAGATGCAACTGACAATTAGACATGAATATAAAGCATTCATAATAATGATTCAAAGGATGCTTAAAAGTTAACAATCATTTATATAAAGAAGGAGAGCATTTAACACTTAAACTTCATATATTTTAGTGAAGTGGTCAAGAGTTAAACTGTGAGCTTTCATGTTTGTACTAGTCAGAATTATCAGACAACTTCCCTAATAACAAAATCCAGGAAATAATATGGCATGAGTAAAGATCATAGCAGGATCATTAAAAGTAAACCTGAAGCTTATACAAACACGAAAAGTCATTAAGGCATATCAAGTAGTTTAATCACATAGACTATTTAATAGGCATGCTTGATACAGAATATAAGCCAAAGACATTAAGAGCATCTGGTAACTCAATAAACACCGATAAAATATAATAGCTAACCACAAATCAATAACAAGGGCATGTTCAACTAAGATAAATAATTATAGACTAATAGCAAATGCTATAGATGAAAACACTTAATAGGAAAATAGAAGTACGTTCATGATTTTCGAATGAAGGCAGTCAGAAGAGAAAGGGTAGAAATGTTTAGACCTTTTCTAGGGCAGCTGAATAAACAAAGACTCTTTCTTAGCCGCATAGAATCAAGAACTCAAACACCGACCAGTGTAAGGCTCATAATCAGAAAGAAATTAGAAACTAATTAGAAAATCATAGCTTGGTTTTTACTACTCAAGACTAAAACTGATATTTTCCTTTGTTTGTTAAGTGATTTTGTGGTGTGTCTTCTGTTGTGAGATGACAGCACTGAAGACTCCTTTTATAGTGGCATTCAATGCCTTTAGGGTTCAACAAATTCAAAATTGATAGTGAACGATGACGAGGAGTTGATGATATGAGCAAACTGAGTGAAATCAGAGAAGAATAGAGGGGGAAAAAGTAAGGATTTTTTTACTTGAGAAGGGAGAGGGTTGACCATTGATGTCTTCGACCAGTGGTCAGACTTTACTTTCCAGAGGTTACTGCGTTTGACCTATGAAAAAAGAATAATGATGATGAAGCTGAAGATATCAACCATGCATGCTCCGATTTGAAAGAACGAAGGGAGAAATCAGGCAAATTGAAGTTTCGTCCTTTAGGTCTAGGGTTTTAGATTGAGGATTTTGAATTTAATGATGGAAATGGAAAATAAATATCAGGCTTCATATCCTAGGGATAAAGCGGATGACTTTCTGAGTTTTGGATTTGGAAGAACGAAGACGAGGTAGTGTCTCGATGCTACGATCGGGATTCTTGTGATTCAGATTTGAAGAACATAAAAAGGGGAAAGGCCAGCGGGATTCTCGAATAGTGAAACAGGAGAGGACGATTTGGTGAGAGGTTTCATAACCTCGAGCGAATTTGTGCAAGGTCTATTGATTGACATTCATGAGACATTGAAAGACAGGAGAAGGAAAGAGGAAATGGAGGCAGTTGAAAGGGTCGTAAATGAATTAAGGTTAAGGGGTTTGAGGATGTTTTTAAGCTTAAGCTTGAAAGATTGGATCTGGGCCATTGATCTTTTACCTTAACGGTCCTGATATTTAGGGATTAAAATAATTTTTGTGAAAAAAAGGGTGAACGTTGGATATATGTGATCCAATGGTCACGATTAAAAACTCTAGCATTTTAAACTTAAGGGGAAGTAGAATTAAAGAATCTTGGGTTGTTGATCTATGAAACGAACGGCCCAGATTTGTTGTGTTAGTTTTGTGAGGGGTTTGGATGGGTGGCGTGACACAATCTTACTAGTTCAATGGGAATGACACGGAGCCAAAGGGGAGAGGAAGGGAATTGGACCTGGGTAATTTTTCGGACTGGGCTTGTGTATTGGGCTGGTTTAATTTGAGAAATGGCCATTGTGTAATTATCTAAGGAATTGCAATTGTAGCCTTTTAGTTTTTTACCCTTTTAAATTTAACTTAATTATTTTCAATAAAATTTGGTGAAACTAAAATTATAAATATACTACTAAATGTTGTAATTAATTATTTATAAATACTTTATTTTCGAAATTATAACACTGGTTTCAGATTGTCAACATAGTAATCTAATTAATCAAAAGTTGACAAGTACTTTGTTAAATAAATTATAAAACCTCTATGGTGTATTTTAAAATTATTTTAATAGTATTAAGATAATAGGTATATTTGTAATCACATTCTAATTCTGCTAGGTTATTAATTTCAGAACTAATACTTTATTAACCTTTAAAAAAAGGATAATTATTGATGGAAAATACTCAAGAATAAATAAATTAATTTTTAAAGGGTGGGTCAAAATTGCCCGGCAACAACTTCTCCTCTTTGACCAGAGACGATGCAAGAGTTTTCGGGTTAAAAAATTAAACCAAAGCCAATTTTGTCCTAACCTTAGGCCTGCATTGCAGGAAGGTCATGAAGATTATGAGTTGTAGGATTGGGAGTTAAGAAGATTTCTGAAGGATTTTTTGAAAGTTGGGGCCGGATTCTGGCTTTGAATTGCTTACATACCTCGTGCTTAACGAGGATCAGGCCTCCTATAGTTTTGGAGTGATGATTTTGAGGAAGCGATACTCAAAGGAACTGCCCCAGTATCATATTATGACAATACTGTGAGACGAGTGATTGGGCACTCACGACAGCTTAAATTTTGCAGCTTGACTTGAAAGATCTGAAGATTTGGAGTTCCACTGGTCGTTTTGTTCTTGAACTTGGATCCTTGTCCCGCTAATGAGTCTGTTGTCCCTCATAGCGTTGTAGTTTAGTCTGCTTCTTAGAAAGAGTTCCACATTGTGATATTTGTTCGTGTAACGATTAAATACACACATACCCATATATTGCAATGCAGAATATATTAAGATATGATATAAATGATGCAGGAATGATGATGCCTGATTGCCGGCAAGCCATTATATAAGATCGGGATGATGGGGTACTTGAACTTGACTTGATCTGTTAGCCGGGTTGTGTATCATTTCGCAGCGATTGGAGCATTGAAAAGTGTCTCTGCTTGTTAGGAGAGCTTGATTTGTGGAGTGCGTCTCCACTAGTTGGGAAAGCTCTGCACCGAGAGATATCCTACTTGTTGGGAGAGCTTAGTTTTTAGAGTGCGTCTCCACTTGTTGTGAGAGCTTAGTTTGTAGAGTGCGTCTCCACTTATTGGGAGAGATTTTCACTAAAATGTAAAGCAATCTCCGCTTGGGAGTGATTGACTTGAATCCTAATCATGCCTGAAGTTGCATGAGCAAAACGTCAAAATATTCAAGGTAATGGCAAAGGAAATGAAAAGCTTGTCCAAGAGATACTCTTGTCTGCGAAGCAAAGTTACGGCCATCAATTGGTAGAACGTTTGTGACAAGGTTTGCACAGTCTATCCTGTCCCGTTGTGATGGAGCGATGGTGCGGATCGTTCTATAGGCGGAATGAACAATTTGTATATAAGGCTCCGACTGGGAAGTTGATGTTCAATTTGTACAAGGCGCTCCAATCGATTGAGCTGACAATTTGCTATATAGAGGACTTCAATTGGTGAATTCGACGACTCATTTTGTACAAGGTGCTCCGATTGGTTGAGCATGTGGTTTTCTATGTATTGGGCTTCAATTGGTGAAGGCAGCAGTTTGTTTTGTACAAGATGCTCTGATTGTTTTAGCTGGCGGTTTGCTATATACAGGGTGCCTTTTCTCTATCAGCGGTTTGACTCTGAGTTACCTGCAAAGGATTCAAGGATGAGCTTTAGCCGGACCAGAAATAATTCAAGTAAAGGAGAAATGGTGATAAGCCTGGAAAACTAGCAGATCCGTCATTTGCCCTAGTGTGGTCCCAACTTTTCCTTGCTTCTTGTTGAACCTGCACTCAAAGAAAAATTCTTAGTAGAATGGGGTGGATGATGATTAAGAATATAATGAAGATGACCGAGCCTGACTCAGGCAGCCTACATATTCAGATGGAATTAGGCCAAGACGTAGTTCAATTACACTAGGTGCAAAATGATGAGATTAAGAATGAAATGGCCGAGTCTGACTCAGATTGCCTACGTATCCAAATGGAATCAGGTCCGAATGTAGTACACATACAAGAGATGACTGAATCCGATGAGGATTGCCTACATATTCCTTCATGAGGAAATCAAGTCGGCGTAGTTCCAGAGCAACATACAAAAATGACATTTGGATTTTCTATTACAAAATAAAGGAGGTAGAGAAGTCGAACCCTATGTGGGTTGCCTATGTATCCCTCCGTGGGAGTCAGGTCGAACATAGTTCTATTATAGCAAAACCTAACTCTAATTGTCTTCAAACATAGTTTCTCTCCCTTGCACCTTTACTAAAGTTATATTCTTTGACCTTAACTTTTGAACCTGCCGATACAAAATGGCCACCGGCTCCACATCATAAGTCAAATCACCATCTAACTGAACCGTGCTGAAGTTCCAAAACATGAGACGGATCTCCGAAATACTTCCGGAGCATGGAAACATGAAATACTAGATGGGCACTCGATAGACTAGGCGGCAATGCAAGCTTGTAAGCCACCTATCCAATCCTCTCAAGCACCTCAAAAGGGCCAATATACAGAGGGCTTAACTTGCCCTTCTTCCCGAACTTCATAACTCCTTCATGGGTGAAACTGTGAGAAATAGCTTCTCTCCCACCACAAAAGCAACATCACGAACCTTCCAATCGACATAACTATTCTTTCTCGACTACGTCGTGCGAAGCTGATCCTGAATTAACTTAACCTTTTCCAAAGCATCCTGAACCAAGCTAGTACCCAATAGCCTAGCCTTGCCCGGCTCAAACCAACCGACCGGAGACCGACACCGCCTCCCATACAAGGCCTCATACGGAGCCATCTGAATACTCAATTAGTAGCTTTTGTTGTAGGAAAAACTGATCCCAAGAACCTCCGAAATTAATGACACAAGCATGTAGCATATCATCCAATATCAAAATGATGTGCTCAAACTGTTCGTCCGTCTGAGGGTGGAATGTTATACTCAACACAATCTTTGTGCCTAACTCTCACTGCATAGCCCTCCAAAATAGCGATGTGAACTGCGTGCCCCCATCTGAAATGATGGACACCGCCACACGTGAAGGTGAACAATCTCGCGGATAAAGATCCCAGCCAATCGCTCCAAATAATAGGTAGTCCAAACTGGAATGAAATGTGCAGAATTGGTCAACCGATCCCCAATCGCCCAAATAGCATCAAACTTCTTCAAAGTCCGTGGGACCCTAATTACGAAGTCCATGGTGATACGCTCCCTTCTCCACTCAGGAATCTCAAGCCTCTGAAGCAAACCACCTGGCCTCAGGTGCTCATACTTCACCTGCTGATAATTTAGGCACCAAGCTACAAACTCTACAATGTCTTTCTTCATCCTCTTCCACCAATAATGCTGCCTCAAGTCTTGGTACATCTTTGCGGTACCCGGATGAATTGAATACCGCGAACTGTGGGCCTCCTCCATAATCAATTCACGTCACACATCTATATTGAGCACATAAATCTTACCCTGTATCCGCAACACCCCATCATCCCCAATAGAAACCTCCTTAGCATCACCCGTACTGAATCGTGTCCTCAAGGACAAGCAAATGGGGGTCGTCATACTCACGATCTCTGATGTGATCATATAAGGAATAACGAGAAACCACACAAGCTATAACTGGAATAAGCTCTGAAACATCTAACCTCTTGAACTGATTGGCCAAGGCCCGAACATCTTATGCAAGCAGTCACTCACCAACAAGAATAAATGAAAGGCTACCCATACTCACTGCCTTCCTACTCAAGAAATCGGTCATCACATTAGCCTTCCCGGGATAATACAAAATGGTAATATCATAGTCCTACAGCAGCTCCAACTATCTTCGCTGCCTCAAATTTAGATCCTTTTGCTTGAACAAGTGTTGAAGACTCCAATGATCAATAAATACCTCACAAGACACACCGTATAGATAATTCCTCAAAATCTTCAATCATGAATGATGGTTGCCAACTCTGAATCATGAACTAGGTAGTTTTTCTCATGAGGCTTCAACTGGCGTGAAGAATAAACAACCACTCTATCCTCCTACATCAAGACACACCCAGTACCAATCTAAGAAACATCTGAATACATTATATAACAACCCGATACTAAAGGCAAAACTAGAACTGGAGTTGTGGTCAAGGCAGTCTTGAGCTTCTGAAAGCTCTCCTCACACTTACCCAACTACCTGAATGGAGCACCCTTCTGGGTCAACCTAGTCGAAGGCGCTACAATGGACGAGAAACCCTCAACGAAGCAACGATAATATCTGGCCAAGCCGAGAAAACTCCAAATCTCAGTAACTGAAGACGGTCTGGGCCAAATTTGCACCGCCTCAATCTTCTTTAGATCCACTTTAATCCCCTCACTGGACACCACGTTCCCCAAGAATGCTACTGAACTGAGCCAAAACTCACACTTGGAGAACATGGAATAAAGCTTCTCCTCCCCCAAACTCTGTAGTACAATCCTCAGATGATGTGCATGTTCCTCATGGCTACGTCAGTACACCAGGATATCGTCAATAAATACCATGACAAACGAACTAATATATGACTGGAAGACATTGTTCATCAGATGCATGAACGTTGTTGGGGCATTGATCAGCCAAAAAGACATCACAAGGAACTCATGGTGACCATAGCGGGTCCTGAATGCCGTCTTCAGAATATATGAGTCCTGAATCTTTGACTGGTGATGCGTAGACCTCAAATCAGTCTTAGAGAACACCCTAGCTCCCTGAAGCTTGTCAAATAAGTCATTAATGCATAGTAAAGGATACTTGTTTTTAATTGTAACTTTGTTCAACTGTCTTTAGACAATGCACATCAGCATAGTACCATCCTTCTTCTTCATAAATAGAACCGGTGCACCCCAAGGCAACACACTTGGCCTAATAAACCATTTATCAAGAAGCTCCTAAATCTACTATTTCAATTCCTTCAACTCTGTTGGTGCCATACGGTACGGAGCAATATATGGGCTGAGTGCCCAGCACCAAGTCAATACAAAAATTAATATCCCTGTCAGATGGCATGCCAGGCAAGTCTATAGGAAACACATCCGAAAAGTCTCGCACTACCGGAATATAATCAATAGTAGGAGTATCAGAACCAACATCCCTCACAAAAACCAAATATGACAAACACCCCTTTCCAACCATCCGTTGGGCCTTTAGATATAAAATCACCCTACTAGGAACATAGTCTAGAGAACCTATCCACTCGATCCTAGGTAACCCCAGCATCGCCAACGTCACGGTCTTAGCATGACAATCCAGAATAGCATGTCATGGGGACAACCAATCTGATGTACTTCAAGGTTTTCCACCTCTCAAGCACAAAGAAGAGAGAAAAACAAAAGCGCCCCGCTAAAGTTTTTTACAAAAATAGCGAAAGCATTCTTCAAACTCACATTAGAACAATGTAAGATGGAAAAAACCTTACCCACACGTTCCTCAATCCCGCAAGATTGCAAGAAGCGTTGAATAAAGGAAGAAGAATAAAATAAAAGATCAATCACGTTTTCGAAGCTAATGGTCGAAGAAACTAATCACCAATGTTTATTTTCAACATATTAAGCCCTTTAAATAGTCCTTACAATGAGTAAAATGATAAGGATAAGAAAAACTAATCCTACCTAAACTAGAATAAGAATAAGGCTAAGAAAACCTATCCTAACCAAATTAGGAAAAAGAATTCTAGTGGAAATGGGATGCCAACTAACAATCCTAGTTTGACTAGATCTACAAATATAATCCTACTAAAATAAAAATTAAATTACTAGGAATAAGAAATCCCAATCCTTAAGAAAAAAAAATCCTAATCTTGAATGGATTCTTAGACTTCTTCAATTTCTTGAAATTCTTGGGCCTCAATTGGACTAAGGATAATTAGTGTAAACATTTTAAATTCGTGACCCAATTCTCCAAATCTATTGGCACCATCATGATCCCAATAGGCCTCCATTATTGTAGAAAACATGGCCTCCGTATATTTATGATTCCCCTTGTTGAAAAGGACTCGCCCTCAAGTCATCGGAATAGTAGGGAGCAAGATCTTACATTGAAGATAGGTGATATTTCAAAGTCATTGGGAAGCTCCAAGCGGTAAGCATTATCACCAATCTTTTGCAGTACCTTAAAAGGTCCATTAGCTCGCTACTGTAATTTCGAAAACTTGTGGTCAGGAAATCTCTCCTTGATCAAACAAACCTAAACCAGGTCTCCTTCCTTGGACACCACATGTTTCCTACGTGTATTAGCCTTTTCTTTATATTTAGCATTTTGCTTCTCAATATGTGCCCGAACTTTCTCATGTTGTTTCTTGAGTTGCTTCACTCGATCAACATCATCTACACTAAAAGAATGAGTAACTAGAAGAGGGGTAAGATCAAGTGATTCAAAAGGATTCTTGCCATAAAAAACATCAAATGGACTCCTTACTGTAGTGCGGTTGGTTGACTTGTTAAAGGAAAACTCAGTAGTAGGAAGTAACGTGTAAGGCCCCGGAAAATTTCGCTAAGTAACCTGGGATCTCGTGGTGCCACGTAGGCTTATTATAATATTTTTTAATATTTTTATGTTCTATTAACATGGTGTACATAAATTAAATTTGGTAAATATATGTATAAGTCTTATGGTAAGTAATTTGGGGTCCAAGGAAAGGCCTAAGTCTAAGAAAAATTGGAAAAGTTCGTAATAGGCTAAAATTCCAAATGAGCTTGCACTAGTCCATACTTTGAACGACCATATCTAAATAAGTATAAGGTTTTATGTGATGAATAACCTATCAAATGAAATATCTTCGAGTCTAGTTTCCAACGCTTCAAACCGTTCGTCATTTGGATATTCCTACGCAAAGTTATGATCAAATTACCAAAGGCTGGAAAATGCGATCCCATGTCAAATCTGCGACCGCAAAACCAGTCGCATTTCTGACTTTGCGGTCGCATTTCTGTCGCAGACTGGGCNCAAAGGAACATCATTTCTTGCAACTCAACATCGTCATCTACAACTTGCTTATCTTTCGAGGCATGCACATCACCGCCTCTCCACTTCTTGTTGTAACCGCCATCACATGATTGTTCCCACACTTAGGGTTCACTACCGTATCACTTGGTAGAGCACCCTTTGGGCGAGTATTCAACGATTGAGAGATTTGGCCTAATTGCACCTCTAAATTCCGAATGGAGGTATTATGGGAAGCTAATTGAGCATCGGAATCTTGGTTCTTCTTCATCATTTGTTCGAACATCATTTCTATTCTTCCCATATCATTACCCGAAGAACTAGATCCTTGAGAAGGTAACGGGGGTGGATTGTTCGGTTGTTGGTACATGGGGGCATTTGAAAGCCTTGCCCCCTATTGCCTTGGTTTCAATTGTTATTCCAATTGCCTTGACCGTTGTTGTTCCAATTATTATTATTTCCATTCCACTACCCTTGGTTGCCTTGATTGTTGTTCCCCCAATTACCGCCTTGGTTGTTGTTGTTCCAATTACCATCGACTTGGTGTTGATTACCCCAATTACCTTGAGGTCGCCATTGTTGGTTTGAAGGGTTGCCTCTATTTCCTTGATAGTTGTTAACATATTGTACCTCTTCATTTTTTTCATCATTGCCCTCATTTTGAAACCCCTCACAATCATCATCAAATTGTTTGGAATTCCCTTAATTTTGTTGCCTTCTTTGCCTTCTCTTGTTAGTAAGCAAATTAACACTTTCCTTGCATTCACTTGGCGAGGGTTTTAGACTTGTTGCAACTGTGCCTTAGCCATTTGGTTCATGGTAGTTGTCAACTCCGCTATGCCTGTCCATGGTCATGTAGCTCCTTATGCAAATGAATAACTGTAGGGTCGCCTTGAGGAATATTGGTCCTACTTTGCCATGCGGAAGATGTGTCTGCCATCTCATCAAGAATCTCACAAGCTTGGTCATAAGTCAACCTGATGAAGTTACCCCCGGCAAATTGATAGACTATGCATTGATTTGTTGTATTGATGCCCCGATAGAAGGTTTGTTGGATCATCGCCTCCGTCATATCATTATTTGGGCATTCTTTCACCATTGTTCTAAACCGCTCCCAAATCTCATGCAAGGGTTCCGTGGGTTCTTGCTTGAAAGCCAATATCTCACATCGAAGTGCTGCCATATGCCTGGGTGAGAAGAATTTAGCAATAAATTTATCCGTCAACTCATTCTAAGTTGTGATGGAATGATTGGGGAGTCTCTCTATCCAATCTAATGCCTTTCCCCGGAGTGAGAACGGGAAAAGTCTCAACCTAAGAGCATCTTCGGACACATTCGTTTGCTTGCTACCCCAACATGTATCCACAAACCCTTTTAGATGTTTGTAGGCATTTTGATCCGCAGCGCCCGTGAAATAGCCACGCTGCTCAAGTAGGGTCAGCATCACATTAGTTATCTGAAAATTGCCCGCCCGGATTCTGGGAGGGACAATCGCACTCGCATATCCTTGATTTGGTAGCACCCGAGGAACCACTCTTGTAGGTGGCGGAGGAGGGTCTAGAACATTGTCATTTGCATTAGCAGCACGGCCTCGTCCACGTCCGGGAGGTACAAGAGGCACCTCATCGTCTCCAATTTCATCTACCTCCCCCCCCCCCCCCCAAGCACGTTTCCAAGAGGGTCATTCGCGTTTAAAGCCAAAAGGTACCTGTAGTAATCACACACACAAATTAGTAAATAAGAAGGAAAGAAGAACAACACACAAAACTAACTAAATAGATAGCCAAAACCGTTAGCTCCCCGACAACGGCGCCAAAAATTGATCACTGCCAACTCCACTCTACTATAAAGTAGGAAGAGAGGGTCGCAACAGTTTTTACCCAATATGAGGGTCGGGATCGAATTCCTCATAGATGTTACTAAGGTTCTATTGACATAATTGGGGCTTATGCTATAACTGTTGCACAATTTTACCCACTCTCACACCTCTCGGTAGAGAGAGTGATTTTGCCCACTTAACTCTCTCGAGATCAAATGGGTAGGCAAATTAGATCAAGCAACATTGGTTCAAGTAGGGTGATTACTCTCTCGAGGTTTAACCCGTTCATCGGGACTATCATTTCTCATGAGTCCATCCCAATTCCTTGATAGGTCAATTTTGGAGACTTAGACTCTCTTTCTCAAGAAGAGTCAAATCCACAAAGCACAAATCAGTGTTTGCAACCACCAATTTATAGATTAAAACATAAAATCAACCCAAATAGCAAACACCCATAGTCAATCTAACCCTAGATGACAACACCCATCAATTACCCACACTAGTGTTGTTGAGCCACAACCCTAGCTAATGGGTTTAGCTACTCATGCATGAAGGAGAAAATGAAGAAATAGATGAAGAACAAGACATATTAATTAAATACTAATTTAGAGTACAAGAATCTATTGTTAATTTGAAGCTAAGATGCCAAAAATGGCTACAAAATGAGTCTCACGAGCGCAGCTCAAAATCTGGAAAATAACTGATGACCTAAATATGGTAAAATGTTCTATTTATATTAGGCTGGAAAAACTGGACAAAAATACCCCAGCGGGGTCAGCGCGGGCCGCATGAAATGGACCGCGGCCGCGCTAGGCTCTTTGACTTCAATTCTGAGATCTCTGAACTTGGGCTCCGCGGACCGCGTGAAATGGACCGCGGCCGCGGAGGCAGCTGGCGCGGACCGCATTTCTTGGACTTGGCATAATTCTATCTCTCTGAATCTCTTGTCCGCGGACCGCACAAAAAGTTAGTGTGGCCGCGGAGCCTTCACTGCGGACCGCGCTATGTGTACCGCGACCGCGCCGCCTGAAGCCTGGTTTTACCAACTCTCTGAACCATCTAGTGCGGTCCGCACTAGGCTTGTTTGCCCTCATTTTACTTGGCCTTTGATACTTGAGCAAGTTTCACTCCTTTTGAGCCAATCCTTGACATTTCGTCACTTTGTCGATCAAACCTGCAATCAAGCACGACTTATGAGCCATTTGGGATTATTTTGTAACAATTTATAACCAAAGCGTAAGCAAGAAGGAGCATAAAACACTACAAATTCCCTAGTTATCAGATAGCCGCGCCGATCCCAATGGCGATGTCTACCATGCCACCATTCTATACAAATGTTGTACCCTGGGATTATACAGCGGAGGCGAGAAGGAAAGGCAAGGTCAGGATTGAAGAAACTATTGCAGCACAGGGTATGACAAGAACTGGCAGAGTCTATACCCCAGAACATCTAGCAAAATCAAGCAAGCAGGCCTCCAATCGGTCGCCCCTAATTGAGACAGGTCCGGATGACCTTTGGAGGAAAATACAGGCCAAGGAATATTCGGTCATCGACCAGTTAAACAAGACGCCAACACAAATGTCCATTCTCTCTTTGCTGCAAAATTCCAAGACCGCACAAGAATGCTTTGTTAAAGGTGCTAAATGAAGCATACTGCCAAGTAACATCACTGGCGGGGAAATGGCTAATATGGTAGACAAGTGCTGGAAAGCCATAAGATCACCTTATATGAGGACGAGCTGCCACCTGAAGGGCTGGGGCACAACAAAGCACTGCACATCACCGTGCAATGCGAAGATTATTTCATCACCAGGATCCTGATCGATGGAGGTTCAAATTTTAACATTTGTCCGCTTGTAACACTCAAGAAGTTGGGCAAAGGGCTGCATGAGATAAAGGATGGAGCAATCAATGTGAAAGCCTTCGATGGTTCTTAGAGGTCCACCATTGGTGAGATTAGTCCATGCCTGCAGATGGGACCAACCTGGTTCGAGGTCGATTTCCAAGTAATAGATGTACTAGCGTCTTATAACTTGCTGCTGGGATGGCCATGAATTCATGCTGCTGGGGCCGTAGCATCAACGCTGCATCAGGCAGTAAAGTTCGAATGGAATCACTAGGAAGTGATCATTCACGGCGACGGTAGCAACCCTATATACAGTCGCCAGACCATTCCGGCAATCGGGGGAAGAAGGAAGCTGGGTGGAGAAACTTACCACCACATCGAGCGGGTTAATACTGTCGACAAAGACAAATGGTGGGATAGCAAAATCGAGAGTATACTGAGTTGGAGTGGGTACGAACCTGGCAAAGGGCTCGGCAAGAACCTCCAAGGAATCTCTAAACCCATAAAACTCAAGAAACATGGCACTGCCTTCGGTTTGGGATATGAATACACCTGGGAAGAGTTCAATAGCTGGTCGTCACCATGGCGCTGTCCTTACTACCCACTAGAGCAGCCAATACTGCATCTGGAGCAGACCTTCCAACAGGCTGACATTATTTATAGGTCAGATGAAAAAGAAGCACTTGCAGCAGTGAAGAACTTGTTTCAAGAGGACAGTGATATGGACTATTGTGTTATTCTCGAGGAGGAGGGGGAGGAAGGCCCTTCCATACAGGTTGTGAGCAGAGGGGCACATCTCAAGAATTGGACCATCAGGACCACCAGAGCCCGACGAGCCTCGGGGTAGCAAGGCTAAAACAAGCATTATTCACTGCTTTATTTACTAAATGATTTTCTTTTCGTATTTTTCGATTTCCGCAATAAGATCTTCAATGTTCAAAACAGTTATTCAATCTATCAAAAGCATGTTTGATTTTTCTTATCATTTTCCTCCTTACTTTACCAATATAGCATTACCATTACTTATCTTGATAAACCAATGACTGTGACATGCAATGAGACAACGCAACATACGGACATTGATTCAGAGGAAGATGACATACCTGACGAGATTGTCAAAGAAGTTAAGAACTTTGAAAATAGATCTAAGTCCAACCTGGACGAGACCGAAATTGTCAGCTTGGGAGATGCAGAGAACGTCAAGGAAACACGAATCAACATTCACCTTTCGCAATCAGAGAAGAAAGAATACACATAAGTTCTAAAGGAGTATGAGGATGTATTCGCCCGGTCGTATGATGACATGATTGGTCTGAGTACGTCTACTGTGGCTCACAAACTGCCAACCAATAAAATGTATCCATCGATAAAGCAAAAGCGTAGAAAGTTCAAGCATGATATGAGCTTGAAAATCAAGGAATATTTGGCAAAAGGAGAGTTCCCAGAGCTTGCAATCCTACTCAGAAACGCACACTTCGGAGATTGTCCAACAACTTATTTCACGGCGGAGGAATCCTGTATAGGAGGACTCCCGATTTAGGATTATTGATATGTGTCGACGCAAAGGAATCATCCAAGCTACTAAAAGAAATTCATGCTGGGACCTGTGGCCCACATATGAACGGTTTTGTCTTAGAAAAGAAGATACTTCGGGCTGGTTATTTTTTGATGACTATTGAAACAGACTGCATCTAGTATGTCCGGAAATGCCACCAATGTCAGATACATGCATACATGATAAAGATACCTCTAAGCGAGCTCAACACAACAAGCTCACCGTGACCAATC
Organism: Nicotiana attenuata; assembly: GCF_001879085.1. Taxonomy (NCBI): domain Eukaryota; kingdom Viridiplantae; phylum Streptophyta; class Magnoliopsida; order Solanales; family Solanaceae; genus Nicotiana; species Nicotiana attenuata. The sequence continues at coordinate 33,728,722 of NC_031997.1, forward strand.
GCCGCCTGGGGAATGGACGTTATTGGACCAATTGAACCTGCTGCTTCCAACGGACACAGGTTTATCCTATTAGCCATCGACTATATCACCAAATGGGTCAAACCAGCATCTTACAAAGCACTGACTAAGAAAGTCATGGTAGATTTTGTCCGCGAGCGCATTTTCTGTCGATTCGAAATTCCAAAGTCAATCATTACTGATAATGGCTCCAATCTCAACAGCAACTTGATGAAAACTATGTGCAAAATTTTCAAGATCAAACACTAGAATTCCACAGCCTACAGGTCAGATGAATGGAGCTGTAGAAGCCGCCAACAAGAATATCAAGAAGATATTGAGGAAAATGATAGAGAAGCATAAACAGTGGCACGAGAAGTTATCATTTGCTCTACTGGGGTATCGCACCACAGTCCACACATCAATTGGGGCAACCTCCTACATGCTGGTTTATGGTACAGAGGCTGTCATTGTAAGGCCCCGGAAAATTTTACTAAGTAACCTGGGATCTCGTGGTGCCACGTAGGCTTATTATAATATTTTTATGTTCTATTAACATGGTGTACATCAATTGGATTTGGTAAATATTTGAATAAGTCTTATGGTAAGTAATTTAGGGTCCAAGGAAAGGCCTAAGTCTAAGAAAAATTGGAAAAAGTTCATAATAGGCTAAAATTCCAAATGTGCTTGCACTAGTCCATATTTTGAACGAGCATATCTAAATATGTATAAGGTTTTATGTGATGAATAACCTATCAATTGAAAGGCCTTCGAGTCTACTTTCCAACTCTTCAAACCATTTGTCATTTGGACATTCCTACGCAAAGTTATGATCAAATTATCAAAGGCTGGAAAAATGCGACCCTATGTCAAATCTGCGACCGCAAAACCTGTCGCATTTCTGACTATGCGGTCGCATTTCTGTCGCAAACTGGGCCAGTGTAGCCCAGTTTTGGTCGCCGATTTTGCGGTGCATTATGCGGCCAGCATTCTCATTTTGCGGTCCTTTTTGCTATAGCAAACCCGACATCGGAGGGTTAATTTTCCAGTTTTTATAACCCGACCCCATTTTAATATATAGGCTTTGGGGTTCATTTTGGGGTCATTTTTTACTGATTTTAGAGAGAGATGAGAGCATATAGAGAGAGAAAGGAGAGGTCTAGCTTCATAATCATCCAAACCTTGCATCAACCTTCAAGAATCAAAGAGCCCAATCCTAAGTTCTTCATCCAAGAGGTAAGATTCTATACATTAGGCTTTAATTTCAAGTTTGGGGTACGGGATGGGGTATTGAGGTATGATTCTTGGGTGTAATACTATTGTGTATACATGCATGTACAAGTTAGGTTGTGGGAAGATTGTTTAACATAAATAAGTAAAGATTTGGTTGGGGAATGAAGGAAAAACCTTGAAAAAGAGATTTGAAATTATGATGCTCAACTAGTATTTGATAAAATGCTCAAATGAGCTGAAACCATGAATACCTTTCTAATTTGTGTTCAATTTTTTATGTCTCATAGTAGATTGGAATTGCTAGAATTTCCGGAACGTGGTAGTAACTTAAGGAAAGCCTAATCGAGGTATGTATGGCTGACTTTGACCTTTGTAAAATCACCTTGTTTGGTGTACGAATATTTGGTATGTGATATCTACGTGGATTATGTGTGAAATTCTTGTGATTGGTATGATCTGAGTGTTCGTGATTAAGTCTCCCAATATAATGGTGTAAGTAATCGGCAATAAACCAAATGTGTGATTGTGAAAGTGTTATGTGGTATGAGCTGAGAAACAATGATGGAAGGAAATCGTAAATGATGCAATTGGAACAACTGTGGTAGTAACATATATGGCTTGTCGTGGGCAATTATCGTTGTTACATAAAATGCATATGAGTTATCGAATATGATGGAAATGGTATTGATGGTTATGGAAATTCTTTGTGAATTGTTGTTGTTATTCCTTGAGAATTGTTGTTGTTATTTCTTGAGAATTGTTGTTGTTGTTCTTTGTGAATTGTTGTTGTTGTTGTGTTGTTTGTGAATTGTGATTGTTCGGTGGGATCTGGTTGCGCGCCGCAACACGAAGTAATAAGGTGTGGGTTGTGGTGATAAGGGTGGCCGAGGTAATAAGGGTGGAAAGTGATCGAAATCACTACTGAAATGAAAATATGAGAAAGTTGTGAAATCATTGATGTGAAAATGTTGAAGGGGAAATGGAGAGATTGTAAACTTGCTTGGCTTGATTATTTCCATTCGTGTGTATTTGATTGTGGATTCCATTACTACTTGTTACTTGTGTATGGTTTGAGTTTTTTTAGGGCAAAGTTTGTTCATACATACCAGTACCATTCAAATGTACTGACGTCCCTTTTGCCGGGGGCGCTACATTCGTGTTATGATTGTAGGTGGATCCATAGCAGGTACTCCAGCCCACCGACCGTAGCTCCCCTTCACTTTCCCTCAGCTGTATTGGTGAGCCCCTTTCCTCCCGGGGCCCTGCATGGATCATGTCGCTTTTATTCCGGAGTCATGTTTTGGGTATTTGTGTAAGGTATAGCCGGAGCCTTGTTACTGGCAAGTATTGTATTATCCTTTGTATCCTTAGAGGCTCCATAGACAGTAAATGTGGGTTACAAACTTATGTAAATATGTATTTTGTATGTTGGGCGATGTAAGTTGCAAACCTCATTAACTAACCATGTATGTTATGTATGTTTTGTAAAAAGGTGTTTTAATTATAAATGGCTAATTTCCTTGATTAATGAGCAATGAAAATACGGGGTAACACGTGAGATAGGAAAGGCACCCAGGTCCGCTTGACTGGGGCTACCCGGTCAGGCGCCGGTCATGTCCCTCGGTTTGGGGCGTGACAAACTTGGTATCAGAGCCTAAGGTTTTAAAGTGTCCTAGGATGTCTCGGAGCCGTGTCTAGTAGAGTTCTTCTTATCGGTGTGTTGTCGACCACATCTATTAGTTGGGGGCTATTCAGACATTTAGGAATTTCACCCTTCTTTGATACTTCAATCGTGCGATAGAGCTCAAGTTAGGGAGCTGATTTCCTCTCTAAGTCTTATTCTCAAGATTGGTAACCTTGATACCATAATCCGCGAATTTGAAGCATGTAAGGAGGGATTGATCCCACCATTGAGTCCGAGTGGATTGCCCAAGGACTTGTTAGGAGAATGTATTGAGTTGTGGATGGATTGGTAAAACATATCGCTAAGAGGGGAGTGTCCGTATCCCTATTGATGTCTCTGCACCACCAGATCATGTAGTATATCAGTATGTTACCTACGTACGTTAGGGATGTGGAGTCGAGGGGTATCGATTAAGCTATTGCCCTATCAACCTAACGTCATTAAGGAGTCAAATGAAAATTTCTACTCATTGTGTATGTACATCCATATTGAAGAATTCTCATAAACATGGTCTTAACAAGGTGTTGAATAACAAAACATGGCATGTATCGACTCTTTGAACGAGACGCACTATTCGTGAATCTACTCTATTGTGAATTCTCTTATTTACATTCTTGTGGAATTAAGTTCTATAATTATGCCCTTGAATTGAGTTATAACTCTAGGATTGATACTTCCCACTTGCTCTTCCTAAATTCTCACCAAGGGACTATATCCGATGAATTTCTTACAGAATCTTTTTATTTAATTGGACAAAATCTACTCGCTTGTGCCTATACATGCACCGTCGTAAAATTTACCTATGTGGTGTCAAGTTCCATGCAAAGCATCCCAGCGTTGCGATCCTTCTCGAGTCACTCTTTTACTCAGTTGTGTATATGGCTTATATGGTTTGAACAGTCAATCTACTCTCTTGCGAATATCATCATGAAAGCTTCTCACTGCCTAGTAACATAAGAGCATACCTTAACACCTATCACATGAGTGCATGTCAATCGAAATGGTCACCGTGTGCATAAAGTCTCTCTGAAAATTGGGATCCTCACATCCCCGTCATAGGAAAATATTGTGTTGCCATAACTTTCGTGTCCACTTGGGACATCCCGCAGTAAGTAGCTCACGTTGTCCTAGTATTGTGGTTGCTCGTGGCATGGTCGTATATTGCAGTTGGGAGTTAATATAGCAGAAGCATGTCCAGCTCATAACAAATGTTTACTTTCTCTTTACACCTCCATAACATGTGTTCATTGTGTTCTTTAGTTAGTGAATCCATTGTGCCAGTTTCCCCACACTTGTTCGATAACCATGAGAGAACATATCCTTCCATGAGTCATTGTAACACTTCCTTTCTCGTAAGGACCCCTACTAGGCTCTCTGTCAAGACCAAGCACACCTTCGGGGGTTATTATAGCACAACGTCTGTTTCTCTTGTTTTTCTGTATTTCATTAGCATCTGGGTAGTTCTCAAGTCAAAATCCATGAAGAACTCATTATGAACATCTGCAAACCCTCCATGATTATTCTATACTATCTCATTGGGTTCCCATATCACTTCAAGTTCATCAAGGGTTGATAGCATGTCGCAATTACTGAAATTGAATGATCTCTTTCCGATAATGGATTATCTACACTTGTGCTAGTCCAACGATCTGCTTATCAGTCTAACTCTCGCCTTTAGGTTTTGGGTTGACCAAGGAGAAATACACCTAGTAACACATTCATATGTCAAAGCCTTTCTCTCCGTTAAGTCTTATAGCATCTCCCAATGTGGTTTGCAATAGCTGGTTGTGTAGAAGTGTGTTGTAGTGCTTCATTATGAAGTAGAGTTGCTAAACATAATTGGATTATTTTGAATTCTAGAGCTTATATATCACGTGACTTCATACAGAGATCTTCTTTAAAAAAAAAAAGGGGTAACATCTCGTAATCGCTTTATATTACCACCCTTCCTAGTGGATACAATGTAAAGGTTACTTCCATAAGGCTCTTTCACTTTCTTTTCATTCGTTCTGCATGGTGTGTTATTTACCCGTAATCTTCAATGCGATATTATCTCAATGTCTTGACTAGTCATCCAACTATACGATCTAATTAAATTCACCTCATTTTTATACTCTCCAAGTACCATTTTCTAAAAAGACACTGAAAGTGGGTAAATCCCCCTTTACTATGGACGTCTAATATCTTCGACTTAGTTTAAGTTTGTTGGTTCCAAATGGTGCTCATTAGTTTTGCTACACTACTATCTATTTCATCTGATAACTCTCATTGTAGAAAATTCATTTACGTCTCATGGCATCAAAGGGGAAGTCTCGTAGCATTAAGGAAGGGGACATATTCTTTTTGTTAGAATAAATAAATATTGCTAGTATTCTTTGTAGATGTTCTTCTAACAACCACTTATCTACTCTGCTTATCCATGTGACTAGATAACCCAGGTTACTTCTCCTCGATAAATGCATTAAGACGTCTCATTCTTTCGAACGTATCCATGTGAGCACTTTGAAGTCTTGTTTTATACCAACTCGTGATGGTTTTAAGTACTTTCTCGTCATTGTTAATGATTTTCTAGGACCACGAGGGCATATCTATTGGGTTTCAAAAAGTAATGATTTTTCCTCAAGGCTCAAGATTTAGTTGCCATGATTTCAAACCAAAGTGTATGTCATTTTCAAAAGTCTTAAATGGGTCGGATTGAATGGGTTACGTGTCCTCCTTCTCACTCGACTTCTAGAATAATTGACTATATCATTTTCATGTGAGGGGAGTTTTGCTACCCTTGGTATTCCACCTCTTTGGGTGGATAGGAGTGTCATTTGTCTTTCTCCCCGGAGCATCATGTTAACTATTAGAACGCCTCTAACCAATACATGATTTCATCCCAACATTTAGATGTCCGAGCTATGTGGTTTTACTCGTGAAAGGGGTGAGATTAGATGCCTTCAAAATTTGTGCACATTTCATGAGCATATTGATTTGAAAGACAAGTGTCCATATCTTTAGTTCTCACATATATGATCAACTATCAGGAAGGGTTAAGCTGTCTGAAATGTGATAGCCTCATAATTGTTCAACTTCTTTTCATTCTCATGGGCTCACGGCATAGATTCCTTGTGTCAGCTAACGTCAGGAGTGTAATTCCACTTCATGTATTTTAAATCCCATGTCGCATTCAAGGTACCAGAGCATGAATTGATTTTCCCTTCACTCTAGGAAACGACTGGGTCATGTACTTGAATATTTCTCCTTAATGATTCCTATTGCCAATGTACTACTTACCCCTATGCCTCATTTGTGTAATAATTGACGTCGTCACAGTGATTAACCATGCCAGCATTGTTAGTTGTAACTTTCGTGTCCCTTAGCATATAACCTCAGAAAGTACTCTACTCAACGCATTTACGGATTCCTGAATAACTCTAGCCTGATCTTGAACTCTGTTGTTCCTCATTAGATTCATTGGGTATTGTAAGTTCAGACGAGTCAAAGATGAAGCTTCACAGTGTGATCACATGTATATTTGATAGGTAAATTTATGGTCAGTGTATGATAGCACATCTTAGAGTAATTATTGAAGGTCATCAAGGGTTTAGTGTGAGTGTTCGCCTAGAGATTTAGAGTTTGGAGGGTGAGCAGGCTATTCTCAATATTTTCCCCTGAAGATGTTATGTGGGTTGATAATAAAGGTTGCATAAGTGTATTCCACATTAGGCCGCACTAGGAGTATGAAGTGTCCCCATAGTTGTTTGCCATATATTTTGTGGATTCACATGTCTATGTCTAAGAAAGTAGGTGGAGATCAATTGTGTATCATTCCGGTGGAAATTATTGAAGGTGAAGTTAGTGGATAGTTAGCTTATGCGAGATATCTACTTGTTATCCTTGTAAAGTAAGTTTAGGGGTCGAAATTGCTCCCGTGAGTGTGTTCTAGCGAAGTCTGTAGATATAAGAGGCCATTGAAGGCCGAGAGTGTTGTGGAAATAAAATATTTTCTCTTCATTGCATAGCAGTTGGTTTTGATTTGAAAGGTACCTTCTAGGTGATATGATTTAAAAATGTGCAGTCCATGCCCAGGTATCATCGTGATAAAGTAGTGTTTGTAATGCTGAGGTTCTTGTCATTGATATATAAATATTGTGGTGCTTTATCAAGTTGAGGAAGCCACATGGGAAGTGGAAGATGAAATGAAAGAAAAATATCCCCATCTGTTTGAACAAGTCTAGTAGTGATCGTGCGAACTGTTATCTCTAAGCAAACTAATGTTGTGTTCCATTTGGTGCAAAGACACCCCATATCTCCCCTAAATGCTTTACTATTGTAACTCCTCAAGTTGTGCAAGAATTGTATGTGTTATGATTATTTGAGTCATGTACAAACCCTTATTGGTAAATGAAATTTTTGTAAGACCTCTTGTGATAAGTGAATGATTAATTGAAATGTGTATGGTGTATTTGGTTGAACTGTATGGGACTCATTGAAGTGACCAAACTATGTGCAAAAAAACGTGTCAAGTGATTGAATATGTGCAAGTGTTGAGGAAATGAATTGTATACCNCACTAGTCCCTACTTTGAACGAGCATATCTAAATATCTATAAGGTTCTAGGTGATGGATAACCTATCAAATGAAAGCTCTTCGAGTCTAGTTTCCAACTCCTCAAACCGTTCGTCATTTGGACCTTCCTACACAAAGTTATGATCAAATTACCAAAATCTGGAAAAATGCGATTTTGTGTGAAATCTGCGATCGCAGATTTAACTCTGCGGACCGCATAACCATTCTGCGATCGCAGAATGGTCGCAGATTGAGACAGAACATCCCAGTTTTGGGCAACGAGTTCTGCGACGAATCTGCGGCCCGCATACCCATTCTGTGGTGGATTCTGCTATAGCAGACTTGACATCCGAGGGTTAATTTTCTAATTTTTATACCCCGTACCCCATTTTAATATATAGGCTTTAGAGTTCATTTTGGGGTCATTTTCTACTGATTTTAGAGTAGAGGTGAGAGCATTTTAGAGAGAGAAGGAAGAACCCAACATTTAAATCATCCAAACTTGCATCATCTTCAAGAATCAAAGATCCCAATCACAAGTTCTTACATCTAAGAGGTAAGATTCTATACCCTAGGTTTAACTTTGAGTTGGAGTATAAGATAGGTTATAGGTATGATTCTGGTGTATAATATGTGTATACATGCATGTTCAACTTAGGTTATTGGANAGTTTTGGGCGCCGATTTTGCGATGCATTATGCGGCCAACATTCTCGTTCTGCGGTCCGTTCTGCTATAGCTGACCCGACATCGGAGGGTTAATTTTCTAATTTTTATAACCCGACCCCATTTCAATATATAGGCTTTGGGGTTCATTTTGGGGTCATTTCTTACTGATTTTAGAGAGAGATGAGAGCATATAGAGAGAGAAAGAAAAGGTCTATCTTCCTAATAATCCAAACCTTGCATCAACCTTCAAGAATCAAAGAGCCCATTCATAAGTTCTTCATCCAAGAGGTAAGATTCTATATATTAGGCTTTCATTTCGAGTTTGGGGTATGAGATGGGGCATTGAGGTATATTTCTTGGGTGTAATACTATTATGTATACATGCATGTACAACTTAGGTTTGTGGGAAGATTGTTTAACATAATTAAGTAAAGATTTGGTTGGGGAATGAAGGACGACTTTGGAAAAGAGATTTGAAACTAAGATGCTCAACTAGTATTCGATAAAATGCTCAAATGAGCTAAAACCATGTATACCTTTCTAATTTGTGTTCAATTTTGTTATGTCTCATAGTAGATTGGAATTGCTAGAATTTCCAGAACGTTGTAGTAACTTAAGAAAAGCCTAATCGAGGTATGTATGGCTAACTTTGACCTTTGTAAAATCACGTTGTTTGGTGTACAAATATTTGGTATGTGATATCTACGTGGATTATTTGTGAAACTAAATTCTTGTGACTGGTATGTGTTTACTTATGCGGGATATTTGTGAATTCATGTGATTAATGTGCCTTGAACGTTGTTGGTTAAGTCTTCCGATATGATAGTGCAAGTAAATGGCAACAAACCAAATGTGTGTGTGTCAATGTGGTTGTGTGGTAAGCGTTGTGTAAGAGATGATGGAAAGGAATCGTAATTGATGCAATTGAAGCAACTGTGGTAATATCATATGTGGCTTGTCGTGGGAAATTATCGTTGTGACTTAAATTGTACATTGGGCTGTTGAATAAGATGGAAATGGCATTGATGGTTATGGAAATCCTTTGTGAATTGTGCTGCTATTCCTTGAGAATTGTTGTTGTTGTCCTTGAGATTTGTTGTTGTTGTTCTTGAGAATTGTTGTTGTCCTTGTGAATTGTTGTTGTTGTGTTGCTTGTGAATTGTGATTGTTCGGTGGGATCGGGTTGCGCGCCGCAACACGAAGTAATAAGGTGTGGCTTGTGGTGACAAGGGTGGCCGAGGTAATAAGGGTGGAAAGTGATCGAAATCACTACTGAAATGAAAATATGAGAAAGTCGTGAAATCATTAATGTGAAAATGTTGAAAGGGGAAATGGAGAGATTGTAAACTTGTTTGGCTTGGTTGTTTCCTTTCATGTGTATTTGATTGTTAATTCCCTTACTACTTGTTACTTGTGTATGGTTTGAGTTTGCTTAGGGCAAAGTTTGTTCATACATACCAGTACAATTCAAATGTACTGACGTCCCTTTTGCCGGGACGCTACATTCGTGTTATGATTGTAGGTGGATCCACAGCAGGTACTCTAGTCGACCGACCGTAGCTCCCTTTTCACTTTCCGTCAGCTGTATTGGTGAGCCCCTTTCCTCTCGGGGCCCTGCGTGGCTCATGCCGCTTTTATTCCGGAGTTATGTTTTGGGTAATTGTGTAAGGTATAGTCGGAGCCTTGTTACCGGCAAGTAGTGTATTATCCTTTGTATTCTTAGAGGCTCCGTAGACAGTAAATGTGGGTTACGAACTTATGTAAATATGTATTTTGTATGTTGGGCGATGTAAGTTGTAAACCTCATTAAGTAGCCATGTATGTTATGTAAGTTTTGTGAAAAGGTGTTTTTATTATAAATGGCTAATTCCTTGATTAATGAGCAATGAAAACAGGGGGTAACACTTGGGATAGGAAAGGCACCCAGGTCCGCTTGACTGGGGCTACCCGGTGGGCGCCGGTCATGTCCTTCGGTTTGGGGCGTGACATAACGGTTCCCACTCTTTGAGATTCTTCTTTATTAACCCACGAAGTAAAGCACCTAAACTTTGATTGACAACTTTGGTTTGCCCATCAGTTTGGGGATGATGAGAAGTGCTAGGTGTTAGCTTAGTACCAAGTTTAGCCCATAAAGTCCTCCAAGAATGGCCTAGGAACCTCGAATTCCTATCAGAAACAACAGTTTTGGGAATTCCATGCAATTTCATAATATGATCAAAGAAGAGATCAGCAATATTTGTTGCATCCGAAGTCTTATCGCAAGGAATAAAGTGAGCCATCTTGGAAAATTGATTGACAACCACAAATATGGAATCCTTACCTCTTTGAGACCTTGGAAGGCCCAACGCAAAGTAAATGCTAATGTCTTCCCAAGGTTGAGTAGGAATTGGCAGAGGAGTGTAAAGACCCGAATTGCTTTTGTGCATTTCTTCCTTATACAAGTTTCACATCTTGCAACCAGCTTATTGACATCCAAAACCATCTTAGGCAAATATAAGTTTTCTTGAACTAGGCGTAGAGTCTTTGTTTGCCTAAAGTGGCCAGCTAACCCTCCCTCATGGATCTCACAGATTATAAATTCACGCAAACTTCCTTGTGGAACATAAAGCTGCTTACCATGATAAAGATAGCCATCCCTAAGCACAAACATAGGCTGAGGACCCTCCGAGCATTGACCCAAAATAGTTCCAAAGTCTGGGTCTGTTGCATATAATTTCTTTATGTGTTCAAAACCCGCAATAGTATTTTTCATTGCATAAACAAAACAAGGCTTGCGACTTAATGCATCAGCTACTTGATTAACCTTCCCAGCCTTGTGTTTAATAACAAAGTGAAAGGCTTGCAAAAATTCTATACACTTGGCATGCCTAATGATGAGTTTCTATTGGCTATTCACATACTTCAAGACCTCATGATCAGAATAAAGATCAATTTCTCGAGGTAAAAGATAGTGACTCTAATGAGAAAGAGCTCTGACGATAGCGTAGAACTCCTGGTCATAAGTAGAATGCTTTAACTTGGCATCATTAAGCTTCTCACTAAAATAAGCAATAGCCCTATCTTCTTGACAAAGAACAGCTTCAATCCTAACTTCGGAAGCATCACATTCAACTTCAAAGATTATATCAAAGTTGGGAAAAGTAAGCACATATGCTTGAGTCATCTTTGTCTAAATCAATTCAAAACTCTTTTGGGCAGCATCCATCCATTTAAACGAGTTTCCCTTCAAACACTCGGTAATAGGAGCAACAAGAGAGCTAAAATGCCGATAAAAAGAAACCATACCATGAAAACTGCGAATCTCTGTTAAGCTCTTTGGAATAGGCCAGTTAGAATATGCTTCAATCTTACACGAGTCGGCATGAATTCCCTCATTGGAGACAATATAACCGAGAAAAAAGACTTGCTCAGAAAAGAACTTGCACTTCTTCAAGTTGGAATAAAGTGTTTGCTCTCTTAAAACTTCAAAAATCTTCCTCAAGTACTTCAAATGTTGTTGATCATCCTTGCTATAAATAAGCATATCATCAAAATAACCAACAATAAATTTTCCCATGTATGGCTGAAAAATTTGGGTCGTGAGCCTCATAAATGTGCTAGGAGCGTTAGATAGCCCAAATATCTTAACGAGCCATTTGTACAATCCCTTGCCTTTCTTTAATGCATTCTTCCATTCATCACCCTTCTTCATCCGAATTTGGCGATAGCCACTCTTCAAATCAATTTTAGAAAATATCTTGGCCCCATGTAATTGGTCAAAAAGATCATCAAGCCTATGAATGGGAAATATATACTTGATGGTGATCATGTTAATAGCACGACTATCAACACACATTTGACAAGATCCATCCTTCTTAGGAACGAGCAAGGCAGGTACAACACAAGAACTTAAACTTTCCCTTATTATTCCACGATCTTGTAGCTCATCAACTTATCATTGAAGTTCCTCTTGTTGTGTTGGATTCATTCGATATGCTACTGTATTAGGAAGTGGTGCGTCTGGAATTAAATCAACTTGATGTTGAATTGACCTCATTAGTGGTAAAGAAGAAGGTGTAGTATTAGAAACAACATCATGAAACTCATCCAATACTGGTTGAAGTCGTGGTTCAATGACTTCTAATGACTCTTTTTCGGTAATAGATTCCACTTCCTTGGGCACTACAACAAGCACTTCTCTCCTTCGTTCAAGTGTTCTTCTACCTTAGCTCTTGTAATGTATGTCTCCTTCATCTTAGGAATTGACTTCTTTAAATCTTCAGGGTTCATTGGGAGCAGTTTGATCTTCTTTCCATCCTTGACGAAAGACCAAGTGTTCTTGAAGCCATTATGAATTGCCCTTCTGTCATATTCCCATGGTCTCCCAAGCAGTAAGTGGCAAGCATCCATGGGCATACATCATACAAGACCGTATCTTGATAATTATTGCCAATAGAGAAAGGAATAAGGCATCTTTTATTGACTTGTACATTCCTCCCTTCATCCAGCCACCTCATGTGGTATGGCTTCTGCAATGATTCTGTTTCAAACCCCAATTTGGTAACAATTTCTTTAGAAACTACATTGGTATAACTTCACAAATCGATGATGAGTGTACAAACCTTTCCCTTAGATGTACAACCTGTATGGAAAATATTGTGCCGCAACCATGGTTCTTCCTTGCTAAAATCTGAATGAAGAACTCGTTGGATCATAAGGTATTCTCCATCATCGCCATATTCAGCTACTTCTTCCAAGTTATCATCATGTTGCTCTTTGTGATAATTTTCTTTATCAGTTGTTCCTTCAAGGATGGTGAATGCCTTTTTGTTAGGACAATCAGCTTGTATATTGCCAAGTCATCCACATTTATTGCATCTCTTTTTAAAAATAGATTCTAAAGTCATGGGCTTCCCTTCAACTTTCTGGACACTTGGTTTTGTTGTAGATGATTGTGGCTTTGTAGAGCTAAAACTAGCACTCCCATGGTTGAAGTGTTCGGCCTTTTGATGGTAGTTGATGAAGATGTGGCTTTGGCTTCCTTCTGTTGTGTCTCTACGACTTGGCTAGTTTGACGTCTTCAAAGGTCCAATGGAGCTGCAAATGTATAACATTCGCAATAGACTTATTTAATCCAGCCAAATATCGAGCAATTAGGCGATCTGGTTTTTCTTTAATGTCACTCTTGAGCCTAAGATATTCAAATTCTCTTGTGTACTCATCCACAGATAAAGTTCCTTGTCCAAAAGAATGAAACTTTAAGTAAGAATCTTCTTCATATGTCTCTGGTAAGAACTGTTTATGCAATTCTCATTTCATTCTCTCCCAAGTGCGAATTTGTGATTTTTCCTTCAAGCTATCGCTCTCTTTTGAGGTTTTCCCACCAAAGCGATGCGTAACCTCTAAGCTTTATAGCAACAAGTTTGACATTCTTCTCATCAGAATATTCCTTATAATCAAAAACACCTTCAATAGTCATAAGCCAATCCATGAATTCATCGCCTTGAGATTTGCCATCATACTCCGGAATTTCAAGCTTAATATCATCACATTGATACCTCTCTCGACTATTATTGTGTGGCCTTCTCTGAAATCTCCTTCTATCATGTTGATACTGAACTTCATCAGAGTAATACTCTTCACTACCTTGATTATCAGAGTATTCCAAATCTGAGTTTTTTATCATAGTGAGCATGGCGCTCGGTACTCTCATGCCTTGGTCGGCTATAGCTTCATCTGCTTGCTCAATATGTCCTGCTCTACGCGGTTGAATTGGTGGATCTCAAAGTGGAAGACGTCGCGGTAACACAGGTATGTTGTGTCTTGGTGGCAGTGGAGGATGTAGGCATTGTGGCAAATTTGGTGGTTGATTTTGAATCTCCAAACCTTCCACCAATTGAGTCAGATTCTGCATTGATTTCTTCAAGTAATCTAGCTACACTTTAATTTCTTCGTTGTCTCGTTCAAGGCATGCAGTTCTTAATCGAATTTGTTCATCAATTAAAGAGGATCCTGAACTTCCATTTTTCTTGTCTGGCGACATGATGAACACGATAGCAATTCAAGAATTCGAATGTGGAACCTATGCTCTGATACCAAATTGATGTACTTCAAGGTTTTGCACCTCTCAAGTACGAAAAAGAGAGAAAAACAAAAGCGCCCCGCTAAAGGTTTTTCACAAAACTATCGAAAGCGTTCTTCAAACTAACGTTAGAAGAATGTACGATGGAAAGAAACCTCACCCACACGTTCCTCAATCCCGCAAGATTGCAAGAAGCATTGAATAAAGGAAGAAGAATAAAATAAAATATCAATCACGTTTTTTGAAGCTAATGCTCAAAGAAAATAATCAACCATGTTTATTTTCAGAATATTGAGCCCTTTAAATAGGCCTTACAATGAGTAAAATTGATAAGGTTAAGGAAAACTAATCCTAATTAAACAAAAATAAGAATGAGGCTAAGAAAACCTATCCTAACTAAAATAGGAAAACGAATTCTAGTGGGAATGGGATACCAACTAACAATCCTAGTTTGACTAGAACTACAAATATAATCCTACTAAAACAAAAATTAAATTACTAGGAAATAAGAAATAAGAAATCCCAATCTTTAAGGAAAAGATATTCTAATCTTGAATGGAATCTTGGACTTCTTCAATTTCTTGAAATTCTCTGGCCTCAAATGGACTAAGGCTAATTAGTGTAAGCATTTTAAATCGTGGCCCAATTCTCCAAATCTATTGGCCCAATCACGAGCCCAATAGGCCTCCATTGTTGCGGAAAACACGGCCTCCAAATGTTTATCACAATCCATATCCAGAATCACGTCTAAATCAACCATACTAAGAAATAAGAGATCATGTCTAGTCTTCGATCCCCCAATAGTCACCACACACGAGCGATACACAATGTCCAACATAATAGAATTGCCCACCGGTGTAGGTACGTGAACAAGTGAAACTAAGGACTCACGGGGCATATCTAAATAATGAGAAAATATGATGAAACATACGAATAAGTTGAACCAGGGTCAAATAATATGGAAGCATCCCTGTGGCATACTGAGACAATACCTTTGATCACTGCGTCTGAAGCAACAACCTCTCGCCTGGCAGGGAAAGCATAGCATCAAGCCTGACCGCCACCTGTTGGCCTCCCTCTCTCGGGAGCCCTTTAGCTACCTGAGCCCTACCCCGAGCTGGCTAAGCGGGTGGTGAAGTAACTGGTGCGGAAGTCATAACTCGGTCCCTCTCTGAACTGGACCTCCCATTGAAACCACCTACACCACGAGGCCTCTTGGCCTCCCTCTCCTCATGCTCCTGATTACATACCTGCTCTAGCCGCCTAGCAATATCGACCACCTCGTTGAACCTAGCACCTGATGCAATCGCCCGAGTCATGACGAAGCGTAGTCCATAGTAGAGGCATAAATGAACCTCCTAACCCTCTCCCTTTCTGTGGGAACCAACTAGATCGCGTGACGAGCCAACTCTAAAAATCTTATCTCATACTAGGTCATGGACATATCCTCCTAGCATAGCTGCCCGAACTTCCTACGCAACTCATCCCTACGGGTTTGTGACACAAACTTCTCCAAGAAGATAACGGAGAACTCGTGCCACGTAAGTGGTGCACTTCTGGCTAGCCTAATCAACTCATATTCCTCCCACCATCTGAAAGCTACCCCTGACAGCTGAAAAGTAGTAAATGAGACTCCACTAGTCTCTAGAATATTGAGGCCTAAGCCTCCCAAACCGCTCTAGTCTCTTCTGCTCCTCGTCACTCATCGGTGGACAAACCTGGCCTGAGCCGCTACAACTAGCTGAAAGTAGTACCTGCGGTGTCTGAAGTCCCTAAACCATTTGCTATGTATGGGCAGCGGGAGTCGGAGCACCTCCCCCAGCCTGAGAAGTGGCTAGTGCGGCTTGAACTGAAACCGCCTTAGCAAGGCTAGTGCATACAGTTAATATCTGGTCCAAAGCCTCCTAAAGGCCTGGAATCACAATGGGCACAGCTGGTGCCTGAGCTTGTCTCAGCGGCTCAACCATATCTGGAATTTGCTCCTGAGCTAGAGCAACTGGTGGATCGACGGGTGCTGCTCTAACTGTTGTACGAGCTGCAAAAGCAGCACCTTGGCCTCTACCGCGGCCCCAACCTCTCGCTACCATAGCTGGTGCTACTGGTGGTTGTCTGCCCAATCCAGTAGCATGTGTCCTCACCCCTGTGAGAGAATAGAATAATAGAGCTTTAGTTTTCGGAATAATCAAATCCGTACGACATGAATACAAAGAAAGTGAAGTTTTCCTAATGGTTCGGTAGCCTCTCGAAGATAAGTAGAGACGTCTCCGTACCAATCTATAATACTCTACTAAACCTGCTCATAACTCGTGAGACCTATGTAACCTAGGATCTTATACCAACTTGTCACGACCCAAAATCTCACACGTCATGATGGCGCCTATCACAATTCTAGTCAAGCCGACAATCACCAATAACTACATATTTTCATTGAAACATAATGAAATAGGTTTAACAGTAATAAATTCTCATAAATAACTGATAAGGAAATACCGCGACTCAATACAAAATCCCCCAAAACTCTGGTGTCACTGAGTACATGAGCATCTAAATGACAATACAGTCTAACTGCTAAAATAACTGTCTAGAAAGATAGAACAGTGCTAATAAACTAACAGAAGGAGAGTCGAGGTCTGCGGACGCCAAGGCAGCTACCTCAATAGTTTCCAAACAGATAAAGCTCCAAATATAGCAACTACCTTACCCAGAAATACCTGGATCTGCACACGAAGTGCAGAGTGTAGTATGAGTACAACTGACCTAATGTACTCAATAAGTTACAAGACTAACCTTGGACTGAAAGCAGTGATGAACTCAGAAAGGTACAGTCAATCCAGATAATAACGACACATATATGACAAGAAAAATGACAATAATAACTCAGAGAAAGCCTCGTAATCAGTTGTAGACAATTCAGAATGTAGACATGCTTTCAAGTATTTAACAGTTTGAGCTCAGCACGGATAAAATATGCCAAGTATGACTAATATGAGGTATGTTACATCACGATATCTACATGTCAACTACGCATGTCAACTGTAATGAAACACAGTGATAAAGTCATATTTATACGCTCAGAGTATTCAACCTCACAGCACGCTCAATCACTCAGTACTTCAAATCCCTTACCACTCTCAATCGTTCGGCACTCGCACTCGGCACTCACCTGCACTAACTGCTAGTATGTCAAACTCTGGAGGGGCGGATCCTGCCCAAGCGCTAATATAAGTCAATCATGGCATGAATCAATAAAGCCTACTACGGCGTGCATCCCGATCCCATAAATATCACTCGCAATCAGGCCCTCGGCCTCACTTAGTCATCCATCTCTCCAGTCTCTCGGGCTCACAAACCTCATGACAAGCCCAAACAACGATAATATGATGTAACAATTAATGGCAACGAAGACTAAGATATGATATTCAAATGATAGATGTGACTGAGCGCATAATTGCAAATTAAGCAAATAATTCAGCAATAAAACGACTTCTGTGGGTCCCAACAGAACCAGCATATAGCCTAAACATGATTACTAATATGAATCATAGCTCAATATCTCTAACACATTGAAATACATGAATAATAACAAGATTAGATGACTGCGCAGTTCCATGGATTCAACCTAGTCACAATTACTACGGTGCACGCCCACACGCCTATCACTAGCATGTGCGCCACCTCAACACCAACAACATAACATGTATTTCAAGGAACAGCGCAAGTTAAGAAGTGTTACTTACCTTAAACTGCACAAATCCCTACTCCAACAAGCCCTTGCCTCACAAATCGGCTTCCTAACGACTCGAATCTAGCCACAAACAACTTAATAAAATCAACACAAGCTATAGGAATCCATTCCATATGATAAAGCTAGGTTCTTTAATAAAAGTCAAAAAGTCAACCTTAGTCTCACGTCTGGAATCTGACAAAATTAATAAAATTGAAACACCCATTCAACAACGAGTCCAACCATACCAAAATTACTCCATTCCTATCTCAACTCGACCTTCAAAACCTCAAATTATAGTTTATGAAGTTTCTACAATGTTTCCCTTTTTTTCCCAACCGAAAACACTAATTAAATGGTGAAAACAATGATAAATTCATGTATATTAACCAAATCCGAGTTAGAATCACTTATCCAAATCAATTCCTTGAAAATTCCTCCAAGAATTGCCTCAATCCGAGCTCCCAAAGTCAAAATGTGAAATAATACTCAAACCCTCATTTTTGAAAATTTATAGTCTGCCCATTTGTTCCTCTTCGCGATCGCGGAAAGTCCTTCGCGATTGCGAAGAACAACAATATGCTTCCTTCAAAATACTCTTCACGAACGTGGTGCACAATAACTCCATTCTACGCGATCGCGATGAACAAACGTGTGGCTTCCAGGCCACCCCTCATTCCTTCTTCGCGAACGCAGTCGCGTTCGTGTAGTACTACTGACCATAGCTCCTCAATCGCAGACTTATTCTCACAATCGCATAGAACAATTTTTAGCAGTCACCCAAACAACTCTTCGCGATCGTGGACTTCCACTCGCGATCGGGTATACGGAAATGAGAAACACATGCATCAGCAACTTCAGCAAATCTTCTAAGTCAAATTTCAATCCGTTAACCATCCGAAATCCACTCGAGGCCTCCAGGACCTCAACCAAACATACCAACAAGTCCTAAAATACGATACAAACTTAGTCGAGGTCTCAAATCACATCAAACATTATCAAAAACACGAATCGTACACAATTAAAGCCTAATGAAACTAATAAATTTCTAACTTCTACAATCGAGGCCGAACCCTATCAAACCAACTACGATTGACCCAAAATTTTTCACACAAGTCATAAATGATACAACGGACCTATTCCAACTTCCGAAACAAAAATCTGAGTCCGGTAACCATAAAGTCAACTCTTGGTCAAATCTCGACTTTTCCAACTTTCGGCATCTCAAGTCGGAATCATCTACGGACCTCCAAATTAATATCTGGACACACTCCTAAGTCCAAAATCGCCATACGGATATATCGGAACCATCAAAACTCCATTTTGGAGTTATTTACATATAAGTCAACATCCGATCAACTCTTTCAACTTAAGCTTCCAACCTTGGGACTAAGTGTCCCAATTTATTTCAAAACATCCCCGGAACCAAACCAACCACCCAGGCAAGTAATATAACATCAAATGAGCACATAATAATCAATAATTGGAGAAATAGGGCTATAATACTCAAAATGATCGACCGGATCGTTACAAAGTACAAGGAGTGTGAGTTGGGTGTGTTTGAGGGTTTCCTTAGGGACTATGGTTATTTGCATAGTAATAAAAAATTATGTGTCCCTATATCTTCTTTCAGGGAATTGTTTGTTAGAAAGGCACATAATGGTGGATTGATGGGACATTTTGGAGTTTCTAAGTACACTTCTTGGGAGGAGCATTTACCATTGATTGAGTTTGCTTATAATAGATTTGTTCACTCTTCCTTTATGTATCAATCCTTACATCTTCGACAACTGGTGGAGTGACAGCTAGTTTTGGTATGTTGGGGGATATCATTATTGCCGAACCCAATGCCTACATTGCATTTGCGTAAGTCTCCTTTTGAGGTTGTATATGGATTTAATCTGCTAACACCTTTGGATTTGATTCCTTTGCCTATGAGCGATGTTCCGAATGTAGATGATAAGAACATGTCTGAAACACTGAAGAGGGTTCATGAGTAAGTGCGATTGTAATTGGAGAAGACATATGAAAGGTTGCTAATAGATCTACCAAAGGAAGAAAACGAGTTATTTTCAAACCTGGTGAATGGTTTGGGTTCACTTGAGGAAGTAACGGTTTCCTGATAAACGTAAGCCTAAGTTCCATCCTCATGGAGATGGACCATACCAATTTCTTGAGAAGATTGTCGATAATGCGTAAAAGTTGGATCTCCCAAGTGAGTTTAAAGTGAGTGTGACATTTAATGTTTCTGACTTATCTCTTTTTTGTGCTGATATGTCAAATTCATGGACGAACCCTTTTCAAGAAGGAGGGATTGATACGATCCTAGATAGCTTGGGAAAAGAATATAATATTAAAGATGGCCCCGAACTATCTAGTAGATCATTTACTCGCTTCAAGTCCAAGAACTCCTGAAGGATGCATACCGGGGAGCTGCATGATCTTCAACAATTAACTAGAAGATGTTTGGAGAGTCACTTGGAGGATTCATGCAAAGAATACCATGTTTAGAGTCTTGCGAATTGAAGAATCAGGACCCCAAGTCAAACCATCTGACACGATTTCACTAACCGTTGGCTATGGTTCAAGAGGGGCCTGAAGAGCTAAAGAATATAAGCTTTTTGAATTTGACACGATTCATCTATGTTTTACGGTTGGGGTTACGGTTGAGGCTACGGTTTGTCCTTGCGATTTTTTATGGGAAATTAACTTTGAAACTTTTCCTACGTTACCCATTGAATATTTATAATAGCTTAGGGTTATTTCATTAGTACTTAGCATAATCTTTACATAAGAAAACACTTGAGAGAGATTTGGATTACCAGTTTTCAAGACTTGTGTTCTTGAGGGTAACTTCTTCTCCTTTCTTTATATCTAGGATTTCTAATTTGTTGTTCTTGGGAGGCGGTCGGATAGTATTTCAATTGTTGCTTGAGTCACTTAGGGTTCTCGATTTTATTCTAGACTTCATTATTCAGATTACTTTAATTATTTTAATCAAACCTATCATTAGTTTTTGCTTTAATTATTGTTATTTTTATATTTCGCTGCTTTGTTTATCTCGAATTGTATCACCTAATAAGGGCCTCTATGTATGGTAGTTCGTCGACTATGATAGTACGAGAAGGAGATATTGCGGGGCTAGAGGAAGCAGATGGTTGAGAAGCCATTTAAGTGATGAAGAAGATAACGAGTAGTGAAAAACGAAATAGCATAAGGGAATGCAATGAAGAAGACAAACACAAGGGAAAATAGAAGAAAGGTTTGAGGGTTTTTGGTTTTGTATTTATAGGAGGAGATTACATCATTAAGATCCGTCATCATGGGACTATCACTTTTAAGTCACAGAGCCGTGGATGTCAAAAAACTGTTGTAAATCGCAGAACAAATCGTATTCTGCCACGTGTCTCGAGCATTAATTGAAAGTGGTGCATGTCCTTTCGCATCTGCAGCACGTCATTATAATCTCGAAAAGAGGCGTAAAAAATTTCCATCATAAATTCTTTACTACTTCCCGAATAATGACTTGTAAGAGGATTGCACTAAATCTGGCACGGACAAATGCTCATAATTACGAATAAGGAGAGAATTAATTCATCCCAGATTACACGAAATTTTTGTTAATACGCCATCAGTTATGAAACAAGAAATATAATAAATTTTTGTAATATGTGGATATAGAGTGAGACAGTTAGTTACGAATAGGTTTACAATTTAAACCCATATTCTCTGCTTAACTATTCTCGTAATCATAGCATCTTATTTCTAGCAATTCATGATCCAAGTGACACAAAAGAGGAGTTATATTAATCAATAAAAATTTTCTTTTCTTTTACATTATTTCTTTACTATTTCGTTCATTTCTTATATTCTTATCGTTCTTATTTAGAAAAGTAAATTAAATCGATTATTAATACCTTAAAATACAAAATTAATTACCTGGACCTTCAAATCTAATTTTTCGGTTAAACACCTGGGGGAGAAGGGAGGAAATATGTTACATTTCATGCTAGATTTGTGGGTCAATGTGCTTCGAAAAGTTTAGACTATGAACAAGATAATTAAAGATTATGGCATGGACAGAAAAAGGCTAGATCATGAAAAAGATATGGCTCTAATCATCTTCTACTTTCAGTGACGTACACTCATCAAATCCAAATGGAAGAAACGACTTTATGGAAAATGATTGGGTCATTAAAGCCACTATCTACACAAATAGTTAGGTAGAAATTTGACCCATGCCTTTTGGCTAAGACCACCTTTCAACATATTAAGATATGTCTGTTGCATCCTTTCTTGCACATATTAATTATTAGCTTAAAAAACAAGATCTAACAAACGTGCCTTGCCTTTTGGGAAAAGGGAGATGTCCCACTAGCTAGCTAGCTAGCTAGCGCATTATTGATTAGCTTTTGGGGAAGGTCATCGGATTCTCAAAGAAATTTTATTCCAAGAAACCAAGTGACTCGATTAATTAGGCCAACACTATCACTACACAAAAACCTACATAATATGACATGCTAAAATCCTACATATTCTTCTTAGTGCATTCATGGTAAGAATAATGATAGTGGAAGATAGGAATAAGTGAAAGGGACCAAAAGAAGAGACCCACCTCTAGAGGAATAAACGCACCAAATGCAAAACTTGCCCACCTCATAGAAACATGATAAGTTGATACCTATACTTTTGAGAGAATCCAAAACAAACTAAGTCATAAAAAGGCCTAGAGGGGAATGTGGGGATTGTCCTCTCCTTTAACTTTACCATTGGCTGCAATCAGACATGCCACTAACCGTCAAATGAATCGAAGCATTGTATTCCTCCCTGTAAAGCTTCATCGTAGACTTAAAATGTGGCTGTAGTTCCACAAATGTGTATTATGATCTCAAAAAGAGGTGGGACTCTTAGAACCGGAAAAAGTCAGGTGTCATGCGGAAGCTAGCAAAACAAATCTTGAACGACAATAAATCACACAACAAAGAGAAATTTACCAAAAGAGACACAAACATTTAACGTGGTTCGGTCAACTGACCTACGTCCACAACGGAGATGAGCAATCCACTATAATAAAAATAGAGTACCAAATATCGAGAGAACAACCTCACGAAGAGGCAAACACAAGTGACACACTGACATTTGTCCCGTAAAGTTCTCCCCCTAAACACGACTCTCAAGCCCCTATGGCTACATTGTGGATGCTACTGAATGTGAAGGAAGGATCCTCAATTTATAGAAGTCCAAACCTTTTCCTACGAGAAAAAGGACTAGCCAAATATTGGAGATTTATAATTTCCTTTTACGAAAAGGAAAACCCAATTAAGGTAATTATATTGCCCTTTTCCTTCAAGAGATAGGAAAACCAAATATGGTAAGAAAATTATGGCAAACACCTAACAATTCTCCCCCTTGGCCTGAATTTTCTGACAAAATTATAAACTTGATCCACCTTCTTCACATAGCCTTCAACATGTCGCATCTCCAGATCTCCGCCACAAAGTTTGTCTCAACGTGCGTAGCACTCTGGTCAAATTTCTCAGACAAAAATCACGATTATCTTCAAATATGTTGCAGCTAGAACTGAACACGCCAAGATGAACCTGTCTTGAACCTCGCTCTGATACCACTGTTATGTCGAGGAAGAGGCAAACCCGAAAATAAAGAAGATAAAGAACACCAAATTTTAACGTGAAAAACCCTTCAAATCGAAGGTAAAAATCACGGGATTACAAAGAACCAAAAAGATCCACTATAACAATAAGGGGGTTACAAAAGTTCTCCAAATTGGCTACACAACAAGGGCGAAACACGGAGCAACAATAGCAACAAGAGCAACAACTAATCAATTGAAGAAAGAGTATAATCCACAAAATGAAGCTATTGTTCGAGGCTCGAAATCAGATGCTACTAGCCTCCAAATCCGATCTTCACCGTTCAAATCGAAGAACAAGATGTTACAAATACTTAGTCAAAATTTCAGCCCGATCCAACGGTTAACGAATCGAAAACCGTAATTTGAAGTTGGCTGGTCGGAATAAAAATCTGCAGCAAAACAAATACTTTTTTTCTCTCTTCTCTTGATGAAAGCTCTCTCAAAACCCACTCTTATGTGCTTAAGTCTTTCAAAGACTTGTATCAATGAGCATAGAATAATTCTCCAAGGTTGTCCTATTTATAGATCATGAGTGGTGCTTTCTCTTAAAGCCAAAACCCACTCAAAATAGGAATAAACCGAATCCAATTCCAAATAGGATTGGAAACCAAAAGAGAATAGGATTAGGCATTGGGCCTTTGGCTGGACAACATGGGCATGTGCCCAACAAACTCCTCCTCCAGCCAAGGGCCAATGTGTCTTCAAGTAGAGGAACTAT
Organism: Nicotiana attenuata; assembly: GCF_001879085.1. Lineage (NCBI taxonomy): Eukaryota > Viridiplantae > Streptophyta > Magnoliopsida > Solanales > Solanaceae > Nicotiana > Nicotiana attenuata. The sequence continues at coordinate 33,753,014 of NC_031997.1, forward strand.
TGACAGGCTTCATGCGCTGCCAATTTTCTGCAAAATCATGTTATCTGCAAGCTTAACTACGAAGTCCTCAGCTGCTCCTAATAAATCTCCTCATTTAAATCACCATGAAGAAAAAGCAACTCTTGACATCTGTCTGCTCAACTTCTAAATCTAGACTTGCGGCTAAGCCTAGAACCACACGAATAGAAGACATCTTCACAACAGGGGAAGAAAATTTCATCAAAGTCAACTCCTTCTGGCCAAAACCTTTAACAACTAACCTCGCCTTGGTATCTAGGGCAGAGGTATGGCTATCTTGCTTTTTTGAATATCCATTTGTTAGATAAAGCTCTTTTACCTTTCGGCAATTTCACTAACTCATATGTGTCATTCTCATGGAGTGACTTCATCTCATCTTCCATCGCTTCGATCCACTGATCTTTGTGAGTATCTTGCATGGCTTCATCATAATTCTCAGTTTCTCCATGTCAGTCAAAAATACATAACTCATCAGCAGGATAGCGCATGGATTTTTGCTTCTCCCTTGTGACTTCCTAAGAGAGGTTTCAGGAGCATTCGAAGTAGTTACTTTGTGCAGGAATTGGTTGCTGATCAACCACAACTCAATCAACTGTAGAAATCCATATCATCTACACCATGATGATCATTTTGATCTTGATTCTATCTCCATCATTGTCTTGGTTCCTTCATGTCATAAGGTGCCTTAGCAATTGAAACTGATAATATCAACTAAGCTCTCATTCTCTGAGAATCTATCTTCTCAGCTTTGTCAATATCTTCAATAGTTTGGTCTTCAAAGAATATTAACATCATGATTCTAATAAGCTTATTATCAACTGGATCATAAAAAACGATACACAAACTCATCTTGACCCTACCCGATAAAGATGCACTGCTTCGTTTTGCCCTCCCGTTTCGATCTCTCATCTTTAGGAAATGCACACAAGCTTTACACCCAAAAAACTCTCGGTGATCATAAGAAACATCTTTGGCAAACCAAACTCTGTGTGGACATCACCATCCAAAGCAACAACAAGGAGACAAATTGATAACATGGGCAACAGTGTTAAGTGCTTCCGCCCAAAGTATTTGGAAGTTTAGCCTCTGAAAGTAAGTATCTAAACTCTCTCAACTAGAGTTCTATTCATCCTCTCTGCCAAACCGTTCAATTGAGGCGTCTTGGCGGAGTTTTCTCTGATGACGAATTCCTTGTCCTTGCAATGTTATAAAGGACCACAATATTCACCACCATTGTAAGTTGCAAATACATTTTAATTTTTCCCGTCCGTCTCTCAGCTAAGGCCTGAAATTCCTTAAACACGCCAAGTGCTTGATCTTAGATTTCAAAGGATACACCCAGAGCTTACGAGAATGAATTCATCAAGTGAAGGTCAAAAAAGTAACAGTGCACCGAACCCTTTTGAAACTTTACTTTAAAAGACACACAAATCAGAGTGTACGAGCCTCTGAATAAATCGGGCCTTTCTTGAGGGAGGATGGCTATGAAAGGAAACCCTTTCTGTTTGCCAAGCTAAACAATGTATGCACCTTTGCAGCTTTGCTTGTTTACTCCAGGAAAGCATAACTTTTCTTAGCCAACACGTAATCCCTCTCGTCACTCATATGACTCAATCTTCGATGCCACAGTTCTCTGACAATACTATCACTTTCACACAAATTTATTGAGTCATGTAAGAATGAGCCTTGGTGTCACATATAATTGACCCAGACTTTGAGACTCCTCGAGCTCACTACTAAACGAGCCCTTGGTGAGCTTTCCATTGGCCGTGTTAAGAGAGTATTAATGGTAACCTTCAATCGTCTAATCTCCTGCGGAGATCATAATTGAAAAGGAAAGTCTAGAGCATGCTTTCCACATCTTGAAGAACAACGTTGAACCATTATTAGTTTCAAACAAACTGTCCAACACCACACCACCTTAACTCACTGGCATGCCCATCTTTAACACTTCCGAATAACATGATATAAGCTGAGAAAATAATCTCTCTTGGTGTGACATGTGAGGTAGCTCCAGAATCTACTATCCAGCTCGTCTCATGGGATACCAAATTGATGACGTTTTCATCATAAGCAAAAAGAAGGTCATCTTGAACAATAGCAACAACATTATTCTTGTTATTTTTAACTTTCTTTCCTTCTCTAGTGTCTTGATTCAACTTGCAGCAAAACCTTTTGATGTGTCCTTTCTTGCCACAGTGGTTGCATGTACCATTATAGTATTTGGACCTTGACATACTTCTACTTTTACCTCTATTCCTTGAGCCTCTTGTTCTATCTCTCCCCCGATCTTCTGTAACCAAGATATCTGCTTGTGAGGATGAACCCTACGATTTTCTCCTTACTTCCTCGCTCAACACACCACTCTTGGCATATTCCATGGTCACCTTACCTCCAGGAGCTGAATTTGTCAAAGAAACACGAAGAGTTTCCCAAGAGTCTGGCAGAGTATTAAGAAGCCAAAGTCCTTGTATCTCATCATCAAAATTAACCCCCATTCCAGATAGCTGATCAAGGACGCCCTGAAAATCATTTATGTGATCAAGGATAGGGCTACCTTCCTTGTATTTAAAGGTCATCAATTGCTTTAGCAGAAACAATTTGTTGTTCCCGGTTTTTGAAGCATAAAGAGTCTCTAGCTTTTCCCACAATGATCTCGCATGTATCTCGTTCACAATATGGTTGCGAACATTATCTTCAACCCATTGCCGTATATATCCACATACTTGTTGGTGCTCGAAATCCCAATCTTCATCGGATATACTCTTGGGTTTATGAGCTGAAAAAACGGGTAGATGCATCTTCTTCACGAACAACAAGTCTTTCATCTTGCTTCTCCAAACATTATAATTTCTCCCATTTAAACATACCATCTTGCTCATATTCGCCTCCATTCCGTAATAACCCGGATAAATAACCAAGGCTCTAATACCACTTGTTTGGACGGAAAAAAGTCAGGTGTCATGCGGAAGCTAGCAAAACAAATCTTGAACGACGATAAATCACACAACAAAGAGAAATCTACCAAAAGAGACACAAACATTTAACATGGTTCGGTCAACTGACCTACGTCCACAATGGAGATGAGCAATCCACTATAATAAAAAGAGAGTACCAAATATCGAGAGAACAACCTCACGAAGAGGCAAACACAAGTGATACACTGACACTTGTCCCGTAAAGTTCTCCCCCTAAACACGACTCTTAAGCCCCCTATGGCTACATTGTGGATGCTACTGAATGTGAAGGAAGGATCCTCAATTTATAAAAGTCCAAACCTTTTCCTACGAGAAAAAGGACTAGCCAAATATTGGAGATTTATAGTTTCCTTTTACGAAAAGGAAAACCCAATTAAGGTAATTATATTGCCCTTTTCCTTCAAAAGATAGGAAAACCAAATATGGTAAGAAAATTATGGCAAACACCTAACAGGGAAAAGCATAGTATGGTAGTTTTCATCATAAAACTTTGTATCTATAGATTATGCCATGCATTACCAAAACAAAAAAATCCATTATCGAAGTGCTAATACATTCCGAACTCATTTGACTGCTCTAACAAAGAAGGGGAGTCCTTCGCTCGACAATATAGCACATGGGACTTCAACGTTACCACAACGCTTCACTAACTCGAAGGAGAATTGCATCACCTTAGGAAGTAAAAATTTCTTAATGTGAGAGCAAGTTATGCTTTTTCGCACACATTATGTAATATTTTTTTCTTTTAAACTTTAAGTGCATATAACTTCTCATGTTTGAACCTGTAAACCACCTTTTTCTGAAACCACGATCTTTGACAAGATGCAGAGATGGATTTGCAAGATTAGTCAATGGCCACTATATGAAGGCACATCAAATCATATAATGGTCTGGTTTATGAGTTGAAAATAACTAATTAAGATGTCCATCCTCGCGAAAAAGGCACATGGCATGGATCGGTTGATGGGACAATGTCTTCTTTTCCTTTCATTCTGCATGTGCCTTGGAGATTCAAAGTTTAAGACCAATATTCTATTTGTTGCGTGTGAATAAAGTTCTACATCGGTAGCTGAAAAGATTGGAAGCTTACGTAAAAGATGTAGGAGTCTCTTAATGGTATGAGATCTTTTGGGGAAAAATGTGACAGCTTGGCCCAAAACGGATAATATCACACCATGTTAAGAGTATTATTGGGTCGTTTTAGCCCAACAACTGGTATCAGAGCCCAAGTTCGGAAGAACGAGCATGGTGATGGCTGAATGATGGTGCGTGGTCTGTTTGCTTACCCTTACGAGCTTGGAAACGCACACATAAATAGAAGCTAGTTGCAGGCTTCGGTTGCCTTAAATGCTCTAACAATATGGATGGAACACATTGAATCTCGAAATTGACCCGTGAATCATGGTAATAGTTCATGTAGAATTGTTTCGAGGGGGAGATTGTTGGGTGTGTGAATAAATTTTCACATTGGTAGCTGAAAATATTGGAGCCTACATATAAGGTATAAGGATCTATTAATGGTGTGAGGCCTTTTGGAGAAAACCGTGAAGGTTTAGCCCAAAGGGAACAATATCACACTATGTTAAGAGTATCATTGGGCTATTTTATCCCCATACTTGTAACGATCGGACTGGTTGTTTTGTGTCATTGTGTTATGTTTCCCTTTTGATGCTTCGCACATGTGTGTTTTTGGTTTTATGACTTACGGGTCGAATGGTTTCGTTCCGGGAAGATTTTGGTTTGATTTGGACCATTTAATTTTTGGCCTAGAAGCCTAAGTTGTTTATGTTGACTAATGGATTACTTTTGTGAAAATACCCCGGAACGGTATTTAGAGGGCTCCGATAGCTTCATATCGTGAATTTGGACTTGGACATATGCCCAAAATCGAATTCGGAAGTTCGTAGGTTGATTTGTATTGTTTTGCCAAAAATTTACAATTTGAGATTTAGGAGTTTGACAGTAGGTTGACTTTTAGCTATTGGGTTCGTAATTTGGTTTTGGGACTTGAAATAGATCCGTTATGCTATTTAGGACTTGTATATAAAATTTAGTATCATTTGGAGTTGAATTAATAGGATTCGGACGCTCAGTTGCAATTCTAGAAGTTCTTGAACTTTACTTTAAAATTCATGCGTTTTGGTGGCTGATTCATAGTTCTAGATGCTATTTTTGTGTTTTGATTGTGCGGGCAAGTTTGTATGATTTTTTTTAGACTTGTGTGGATGTTTGATTTGGAGCCCTGAGGGTTCGGATGAGTTTCAGACATGTTTCAGAATGTTTTGAACTGAAAAGTAGAATCTGGTGTGTTGATGCCACTAGTGTCGCATTTACGAACACCAGGGTCGCAATTGCGACCTTAGGAGAGGGGCCTCAGGTGTCGCAATTACGATACCTGGATCACAATTGCGAATAGTTACAGGAGGTTGGGTAGTTCGCATTTGCGACAAAAGAGTTGCATTTGCGCTGAGGACAGGCTTCTCAAATACGAAGCCAATGTCGCATTTGCGACCTCCTCTTAGGATGTCAGTAGCTGCATTTCCTGGCAGTTGCGACATCTACAACTGACAAAAGGTTAGAAAAGTCGGGAATTAATAAAATTTCTCATATTTTGGAACCATAGACTCGGTAGGAGGCGATTTGGAGAGGTGATTTACATCTACAAACATTGGGTAAGTGGTTCTAATCAATTTTCAACTATATTTCATGATTATATCTTAGATTTAACATCAAATTTATGTGACTCAAAAAGGAAAAATTGGAAAATTTTGTCAAATTTTTGAAAAATGAGAAATTGAGTTTTGAGAGTCGATTTGGACTCAGATTTTGAAACTAATCACATATATGGACTCATGAAGTTATGGGTAGTTGGAATCCACTCTTAGACATGGGTTTTGATCGGGCAGGCCCGGGGTTGACTTTTATTGACTGTTTGGAAAAATTGTAAATATCATAGCTTTATCTATTATAATTATTTTTCCTTGCATTGTTTGATGATATTAAGTTAATTTTGGTTAGATTTGAGCCGTGTGGAGGTGAATTTTAGGGAAAAGCTATTTCCGAGATTGAGTTGCCCTAGTTGAAGAAAGTATCTTGCCTAACTATGTGTGGGGAACTACCCATTAGAATTTGGGATTGCTTGTGCTATTCGTGTTATGTGAAAGTCGTGTACACAAGGCGACGAGTGGGTACACGGGTTATATGACCAGTTTAGGTTATTTATACTCCTTCCATGCCTTTAATTGAATTGTCATATCATGTTTTAATTCTCATTGTTAATCTACTCTTATATGTGTTAGTCTATCCCTATATGCCTTATTTCACTTTGTTAATACTTGTTCTACCTCTTGCTTGTTCTTTTGCTCGTATATGCCTAGTTGAAGTTATTGCTTTCCTTATTGACTTGTGACATCTTAATTTGTTGAATCACTTGTAATTGAAGTTGTTATTTCATGAAATATCTTCTTGTTGAGTTATTGATGTTGAAGTTGTGAAAGTCGTTATCACATTGAGGCGAAGTTGTTGATTGTTGAGATATCTTCCTTGTTGAGCAATTCACATTCATTGTTATTATTGATATTCCTGTACACATTGTGGTTGAGTCATGGTCTAATGTTGTGGAAACATTGATATTGTGATCTTCAGCAAGTTGTGGTATATGAGCACTTGTGGTGCGAGTTGTTATTGTGTTGTGATATTGATGCGCATGCGGCGGTATAAGAATAGGGGTTAATGTGCATGCAGCAATAAAAGGTGGGATTTATGTGTGTGTTGCTTGTAAGGGAATTATTTGAAGCCACGCTACGTCATAAGGTGGGCTAAAGTACGTGTAGCTATTTCGAAAAAAATATTTTCAATACTATTTAACTGTAGGCTCACGCGGTGGTATAAGTAAAGATTATTGAAATTGAGAAATATGAATACGAGGCGGTACCTTGGTTGTGATTCTTGTTGTGCATCTCATGTTAAAAAGAGTTATTCATGAAAAAGTTCTTGTTGCTTTATTTCTTCCTTGTCTTATCAGTTTTGTCCGTATTTGGCTATTGTGATTTTCTTTAGTTCCTTCCTTCTTGTTATCTCTATGCTTACAATTATGTCATTAGTCTATGTTATTAACCTGCTTCGTCATCATTTATTTCTGCGCTTTCCACTAACTTCTCGTTATTATATTATCGTTATGTTTATTATGTCCTTGTAGTGTATTGACCAACCTCGTCACTACACTACCGAGGTTAGACTTGATACTTAATGGGTACCATTATGATTTACTCATACTACACTTCTGCACATCTTTTTGTGCTGATCCAGGTACGTTTGCTCGTGCTGGACGTTAGCTGTTCTACGGAGACTTCAATGTATACCTTCTCGGCGTCCGCAGGCCGCGGAGTCACCTTCCATTATCTTTTCATTTTGTTGTATTTATTATTCAGACAGTATTGTAGTAGACATTCTAGATTATTCTGTAGGGCTTATGACTCAGTTCCACCGATCTTGAGAGAAGTGTTGTTGAGATCCTATTTTGGAAGGTTATATGAGTATATCATTTTTACTTTAGTAGTTCTGTTTGATTATTTCTGTTAAGTTATTATTAAACGTTAGGCTTACCTAGTCTTAGAAATTAGGTGCCATCACGACATCCTATGGTCGGAAATTGGGGTTGTGACAATACTGTTGATCATGACAGATACCAATCATGAAAACCACTGCATATATATGAGGAAAAAAGTACTGTTGGTAAAATATAACGTAGTACAATTAAACTGTAAATTAAGTGTACAAGGTGAAAATTTTATGTACTGTTTTGTACACTCTCTTTAATTTTATACTCCTCTCATTTCAATTTATGTGATGTAATTTAATTTGGCACGAAGTTTAATATAAAAGAATTTTAAAACTTGTGGTTGTATTAGTGAAAAATAGACACGCCACGTAGGTCTATTAAATGGCGACACGTGTTAGCAAAGTTTGGAGAAAAGTGAAGAATGACATGTAAAGATGATATGTGAAATACCCCCGGGACCGAACATACTCGTACCGTGCCTATTAGCCTTGGAACTGATCATCACAAAATAGCCCGGATCAGGTGCGGAAGAATATCTCATAATTACAAATGAGGAAGGAATCAATTAATCTCGGATTATATGGGATTTACCATCATTACACCGTCAGTTACAAATCAATTATGCAATGTACAATAAATGCAATAAATAATTGTAATGGCCAGAACAAGGCAATCGATTACAAGATTGACTCAACAGGCACGAGATTGACTCAACAGGCACGGAATTGACTCATCAGTTACAGAATTAACTCATCAGTTACGGAATTAACTCATCAGTTACGGAATTCCAGCATTTACACAGGCGTTACAAGTCTTTCAAAAGTAATGGATGGATTGAGTAAATGCTCATAATGGATCCATAATTCAAGGAGAATAGTTACTTTGATTCAGCCCTATAAATAGACATACTTTTACCACCATCAGGGGAATCTAATTTTCATCTCTACAATTCTATACATTATAATTCATAGTATCTTGCTCCCAAGTTAGCCATAGTTCGGCCCTTCAAGCTCTGTTCGACTCATTATCCTATCAAGGATCATTCAATAAGAATTCTTTCTTCTCTGCTTTATTTTTATTATATTATCTGTCAATGAATATATTTTCCATTTCTCTATCACGTTGTATTAACGAAAATTAATATCTTTCGGATTGAATCGGTTGCTTGTGGTCCGTCATATAAAATTATTACTTTGACTGAAAGCTATATTTTTGGTTAAACAAATTTGTTCTGTTACCGAGAACTCAAGCAAATTTGCTATTCATCCAAAGATACTAACAATTTTTGTTAATATTCGCTTGTTTTCAGTTTAAACCCTTCATCATGGCCGAAATTTGCCAATCACCACAGTTGAGGACAACCAAGGTGGAGATGGCTTTACCATGAAAAAGGAAAAGGGAATAATAGCCATGATAATGATAAGTAAGCAACAAGCAAATAAAAATGGAGAATGTACATCGGTATATTGATACCGCAACTATTAGTACCAGAACTGAGTATAACGGAGCTGTACGAAACATTTCCGGAACAGGAGGTTTAGATGCACCAGGTAATTTTAATTTGCAAAATTTAGTTCTAACCTTACAGAAACAGATGAAGCAACAGAATGAGCGGATAGAACACCTCTAGGAATTTCTATCTATCATACGAGAATGATATGCATAACCGTTACAGCACCGGGACTTAAATAGAAGAAGACACGGTAAGTCGAATCGACACTAATAAGATGTCCAAAAACAGGTTCGAAAACCAAACCGAGGTGATTTCGAATCCGATTGAAGGAGTCAGAAGAATAACGCCGGACCATCCCGGAACTAAGGAGTAAAATTTACATCTGATATAATACAAAGCTCCAAATAGAGGAAGACACGTTCATTCAATTGAAAGTCAAAAACAGGTCCGGAGATTAAACGGATGTGATTCTTGGGTGATCCGAATCTAAACGCAAATCTAATAATACAGGTCCGAGCAAAGAGATACGAGATTTTCTTCACGGGTAGGAAAAGATCTGAATCTACCGAACATGTATGGAATTACCTTGCTAAATTGCAAAATTCCACAGGAGAAGAATGAAGATTAGGAAGAACATGGGTAAAACACCAACGAGACTGCTTACAAAGATACCGCACCTGACAACTGGAAAAGAAAAGATAGGTGCCGGATGAATAATTAAAGACTACGAGGAAGAAGGTTCATCAATAACCATGGACGATTAGACAAATATTTCTGGAAACAATCATTGAACCGAAAGAATCAAAGCCACGAGGTCAAACGTTTAAGAACTAGAAACTATTATTGACTTCCTAAATAGGAAGGTTTACGTTGGTCGAGACTCGACACTGTTTAATGGTAAGTTGATTAAATTTTTACGTGCTAACGCAAATTTCTTTGCTTGCCACCATGCTAATATAACAGGTATACCACCAGAGATAATGGTTTATATGCACAATATTGACCCCGCGGTATAATCCGGTCAAGCAAAAGAAGAAACTGGAATCAAATAATAAAAGACAAAGTTACAAAACTTCGAAAGGTCGGTTCAGTGCGAAAAGTCGAATCATTCGGACTCGCTAGCTAACAGCAACCCATCATAACTTTCAAAATTCCAAGGAGAAAGATGCATGATTGCTAGTATACCAAATTATCTCGGATGTCTCGGTAAATGCAATCTTAATTCAAGAAGACAAAGGTACACATTCTCCTATCTATTATAAAATGCTCTTAGACACGAAAACTACATATCTACATTTTGAGAAGTTGGCAATAATTGCAGGTGCCCTAAATCTAAGGCTTTATTTTCAATGTCATTCAATTTCCGTAGCCACTATATTTTCATTACGTAATATTTTGCATAAACGTGAACAGCCAGGAAGGCTAGCTAAATGAGTAGTCGAACTTAGGGAATATGATATTATTTACTAGCCACATAAGACTATAAAATCACAAGTTTAGTATATTTCATGATTAATCATAGCTTGAACATATTACCTGAAGCTGAGAAGATAGTACATGTTAAGTCTGGGATAATTCTCGGGATCTGGACCTTCTACACAATTAGGTCCACAAGTACTAAAATTCCCGAGTTAGGGACAATGCTTAATGCCTATCAGGGAAAGTAGTTAGATAATTCATAAAAGTTATTTTATTACGAACAACAAAGCCGAGTATGAAGCATATGCTACAGGGCTTGAATTAGCTAGGGGACTCAGAGAAAAAAAAATTAATTTAACGATTGATCAAATCCAAGAAAACTATGCAGCCCAAGAAAATCGAGCCGGATGTGCTAGTCTCGGATCTACTGCTATCACTGACTCCGAAAGAAACTCCGGGTTCTTATTGAAAAATATCGTTTCCGAGTCAAACAGTGTCGGGATCGAGCCATCCCTTATTTAGGCGATCCCTAATCTATCATCAATTAGAATGAAAATGAGGTAAGCCTAACTAATTTAATTTGGAATTGGCATAATAAATTCATTTATTACTTGTAGAATGGGACTTTATCCAAAGACAAGAATGCTCTCGATAACTCTGAGTGTGTCTCATCCTGTACTGCCTTGTTTAAGGAGAATTATATTTGAGAATATTCAAGGCTCCAAAAGCTAAAATGCCACATGGACCAAACAAACAAAATATATGATGCGAGAAATTTATAAAGAAAGCAATGAAAATTACTCCGGTAATAAGGATTTAAATCGAAAACTCATCAAAGTCAGTATGAATAGCTCAAATCAAGATATGGCATGATCCTCGACAATATTTTGGAACCTTCGTAATTCCCGGCTAGAGTACAAAATATTTGATAAAAAGAGCTTCGGTACCGTCCCTATGTTGGAACTGGACCATTTGAAAGTCCATCAATATCGAAACTAACTATCCTACTGGGGACTATTAAACTGCGGACTGACAAATTATGATTCCAGTGTTTGCATTCTCATACCTCAAAACTCAAACACTAGGGAAATTACTTATACTTGAAGATTAGTCAATTTGACCTGACATTATAAGAAGTGATACAAATAATTTATTGCCTTGGGAGATAGAATTCCAAAGAGTAATCCAACATTATTTACCATCTCAACTCAGTTAGTTGTCTTGCTCATATCAAGAATAAACACTTCAAACAGTGTTGAATGAATTCTTCAAAAATACATATACTACATGTACACAAAAAGGATCGAGAACTCCATATCAGAGTCAAGAATCTCACAATAAAGAAACGAGAGTTTTATATCTAAGTCAAGATAAATGTATGCAAATATGCCACCAGAATAAAGTTCATTTCGAACAAACACGTAATTATATTCGATCCAACAATGACCATTCAAGTTAAATATATAAGCCTTTCTTAATGGCTAAGTGTATTATGAATCAAATCGATTATCCCGTATATATAAATGAAAATCTCAAATATTATTTCGGACATTTGTCCCTCTACTTGGAAGTATATTCATATACTCCAATTTGGATTCAAAATCCAATCAGATTAAATGTCTCTTTAGGACAAATCTACTAGGATATATATTTATTTGGGATTAATATTCCCTCAAACTCAATTTCTTACCGGGATCAATACTCCCGTAAATCTTAAGGGGGTCAATACTCTTGGAAATCCTACCGGAATTAATAATCCCTCAGACTAAAAGTCTACTCGGATCAATCGATCCTATTTTACGCATGAATGAAAAGGAGACGTCCTCTTCATAGCGTTTAAAGTATATAAAAGGGCCCTCTATTATTTAAAAGTTAGACACCCAAAGGTGCAACTTTAAGACATCGCACATGTAATGATGCATCCAAATATATATTTTAAGTCTAAAAGACTAAATATGAGCACTCAAATAATTTTCTAAAGTGCCAAAAAAAATTAGTATTTGGATAAATTCCCTAAAATGCCAAATGATATTATTAGACCTGGAAGACACGAGGAACACTATATTACTTCTGGTTCATATCACGACCCAATTTCACCTCAGGTCGTGATGGCGCCCAACACCATTGTCAGGCAAGCCAACGCGGAATTTTAAGTGAGTTCTTTTTTTTACTAACTACAAGCAGTCACAACACTTGTCTTAATTTACACAATTTAAAACATATGATAATAAGCAATATTCAGTACTAGTTATACAATCCCCAAAAGAACTGTCTACTAAGTGTGTGCCAAGACCTGGTGTCACAAGCTATGGGCAACTAGTAGAATATACCAAATAACAGATCTATCCTACTGTCTGAAACAGAATAGACAGCCAAAAATATAAGAGAAACTCCATCAACTGTTGATCGGCACAGGAAGAGAAAGCAACTCACCGTGGAAGTCTCGGACTACGATCAGTGATGCGCACCAGTCTGATAGTCAGATGTACCTGCCTCAGAGCCTGTACAATTAAGTACAGAAGTGTAGTATGAGTACATAAACAATATTTACCCAGTAAGTATCCTGTCTAATCTCGAAGAAGTAGAGACGAGAGGTCGACATGACACTTACTAGGGTCAAATAACATGATGGGTGATACACTAAACATGGATAGCAAAATAAATAACAGTTTATAGCATGAAGCAACAAGTCCTTAACTAGGTGATTTCACAGTTAGCCAATTACATTTCAAGGCATGTAACAAGGTCCCATCTACAGCAATACACCAGTCAACAAGCATACACAAGTAGTGCCAAGGTCGTATGGCCCGATCCAACATAAAAATAAAGTGTGCTCTGCCGGAGGGTCGAACGGCGCGAACCATATATGCATCTATTACCCAGCTCGTGAATCATACATTTGACGCGGTCAAATGTATTTAAACACATCAATAGGCAGATAAGATCAAACTTCAGGAGAGCAAGTACTCACAAAATATCAGTTTATCCTTTTTAAAAGGTCAGAATATAGTGTTCCACTTATTAGATCCGCTTACCATATTCAACAAGATTAAAGAAGTCTCGAATTAATCATAGAGTCACAAGAACATCACATAAAGCATGCTTTAAGGTCCTAAAGTACCCGGACTTAAGCATAATAATAGCTACGCACGGGCCCTCATCACCAAGCGCATACGTAGCCCCCACATTTAGTGACAAATTATTCAATTATTATATCTATGGGGACAATTCCCTCTTACAAGGTTAGATAGGAGACTCACCTCGCTCCAAAGTGCACTTCCAATACCAAGAACGAGCCTGAACTATCAATTTGGAGCCGAACGATCCAAAACTAGTTAAATGAGGTAGGAACTAGTCAATACAAGCTTGCAAGATTGCATTCTAACTATTAAAGCAATTCCCCACCCTTAAACACATGTTTCCCAAAATCCGACTCTAGGCCCACGTGCCCGAATTCCGACATTTTCCAAAAATAGTTGTTCCTTGTAACCTAAGGATCGATAATATATGATTTCTACTTCGTTTCACAACCAATTTTGTGGTAAAATCCAAGTTTTATTAAAACCCTGGTCTAGCTCTAACCCCTTGATTTCTCCAAATCTTTAGGTGTTAATCTACCCAAAACTCGAGTATTAAACTTAGACACAAGGGGAATGAACTTACCTCACGACGCTATGTTGAAATCCCTTCTCAAGAGCTCCAAAGTCGCTCAATACCCGTGTGCCAAATGGTCAAAAATGGCTGGAGCTCGTATTAAATGAAGCTCACTGCTTCAGCGTTTTCTGCATCTGCGATCCTGCATCTGCGTTCTTGAAGCCGCATCTGCGATTTGACCTGTCCAGCTCTGGGCAGCATCTGCGAGGCTACGACCGCTTCTGCGGTCTCGCACCTGCGGCTGGCCAACCGCAGGTGCGGTTATGACAGCAACTGAAGGCTTCAGCACTTCTCAAATTTTCTAACTTCACTCGAGCCTCGTCCGATTGATGCTCGGGGCTCCCGGGCCCCGCCCGAACATACCGACAAGTTTGAAATCATGAAATGGACTTGCTCAAACCTTCGAATCGCCCGAAACAACGCTAAATCTAAGAATCACCCCCCTAACACCGATTGAATCAAACTTATGAACTTCAAGTTCTTAATTCACTTCCAACGAGCCGAAACGCACTTAGGCTACTCAGATTGACACCAAACTTTGAGGGAAGGTCTTAAATATTATATTAGACCTGTACTGGGCTCCGGAACTAACATACGAGCCTGACACCAATATGATCAATCATTAATTAGTTTCTTTAATTCCTTGGAATTTTAGTTTTAACAATTTCTAATAAAAATTCATTATTAGAGCTAGGGTCCTCGAAATTCGATTCCGAGCATACGCCCAGGTCCCATATTTTCCTATGGACCCTCCGGGACCGTCAAAACACAGATCCGGGTCCGTTTGCTAGAAATATTGACCAAAGTCAAACTTAGTTTTTAAAGAAAATCTTAATGAATCAAATGATCCTATTTCGACCCAAACTCATCCGAATCCCGAACCAACCACCCCTAAAAGTCGTAAATTAGCTAAAGCAAGCGCGGGAAGTTTTATTTAGGGAAACGGGGTTCTAATAAGTAAAACGACCGGTCGGGTTGTTACATCCTCCACCTCTTAGACAAATGTCGTCCTCGAACGGACATAGAATAGTACCTGAAGTGCCGAACAAGTGTGGATATCTGCTCTGCATGTCCTCCTCAGACTCCCAGGTCGCCTCCTCGACTAGTTGGCCCCTCCACTGGACCTTCACTGCTGAAATCCTCTTGGATTTTAACTGGCGATCCGGTCTATCCACAATGGCAACTGGCTCCTCCTCATAACCCAAGCTCTCATCCAGCTGAATAGTACTGAAGTCCAACATATGGGACAAGTCGGCATGATACCTTCGGAGCATGGACACGTGGAAAACTGGATGAAATCCCGATAAGCTGGGGGGTAGAGCAAGCTCGTAAGCAACCTCCCTGACTCGCCTCAACACCTCAAATGGGGCAATGAATCTTGGGGTCAACTTGCCCTTCTTCCCGAACCTCATAATACCCTTCATTGGTGAGACTTTCAAGAGGATCTTCTCGCCAACCATAAATGACACATCACGCGCCTTCTGATCCGCATAGCTCTTCTGCCTGGACTGAGCTGTGCGAAGCCTTTCCTGAATCAACTTCACCTTATCCAGGGCATCTTTCACTAGATCTGTACCATACAACTTAGCCTCTGCGGGCACAAACCACCCGACCGGAGAACGATATCGCCGACTGTATAAAGCCTCATATGGGGCCATCTCAATGCTGGACTGATAGTTATTGTTGTAAGCAAATTCAGCCAAAGGCAGGAACTGATCCCACTGTCCTCCAAAGTCAATCACACATGCCCTAAGCATGTCCTCCAAAATCTGAACTATCCTCTCTGACTGCTCGTCGGTCTGCGGGTGAAATGTTGTACTAAGCTCCATGCGGGTCCCTAACTCACTCTGAACGACTCTCTAGAAATGGGAAGTGAACTGAGGGCCCCTATCTGATACAATGGAAATGGGCACACCGTGCAACCGGAGTATCTCTCGAATGTAAATCTGAGCCAACCTCTCTGAAGAGTAAGTAGTCACAATCGGAATAAAGTGTGCCGACTTGGTCAACCTGTCAACAACGACCCACACTGCATCAAACTTCCGCAAGGTCCGGGCAATCCTACTACGAAGTCCATAGTGATGCGCTCCCACTTCCACTCGGGAATGGGCATCTGCTGAAGTAGGTCTGGCCTCTGGTGCTCATATTTGACCTGCTGCTAATTCAAACACTTCGCCACATATGCCACTATGTCCTTATTTATTTGTTGCCACCAATAATGCTGCCTCAGGTCACGATACATCTTTGTAGCACCTGGATGTATAGAATACCTCGAACTATGAGCCTCTGCTAGAATCCTCTCCCTCAAGCCATCGACATTATGAACACATAGGTGACCCTGGAGTATCAGGGCGCCATCCTCGCCAATAGAAACCTCCTTGGTACTACCCTATAGCACTGTCTTTCTGAGAACTGCCAGATGTGGATCATCGAACTGCCGGGCCTTGATCTCCCCCAATAATGATGATTTGGTAATAACACACGCAAGGACTCGACTAGGATCCGAAATATCCAACCATACCAGTCTGTTAGCCAAAGACTGAATGTCGAAGGCTAGTGGCCTCTCCTCCACTGGAATAAATGCCAAGCTACCCATACTCTCTGCTTTCCTGCTCAAGGCATTCGCTACCACATTTGCCTTACCCGAATGATAAAGAATGGTAATGTCATAATCATTCAGTAACTCAAGCCATCTGTGCTGCCTCAAATTAAGATCCCTCTACTTGAACAGATGCTGCAAGCTGCGATGATCAGTATAAACCTCACATGACGCCCCATACAGGTAATGCCTCCATATCTTAAGAGCATGAACAATCGCCACCAACTCCAAATCATGCACAGGATAATTTTTCTCATGAATCTTCAGCTGACGGGAGGCATAGGCAATAACTCGCCCCTCCTGCATCAATACACAACCCAAGCCAACGCGTGAAGCATCGCAATATACCGTATACATCCCTGAACCGGAAGGCAACACAAGAACTGGTGATGTAGTCAAGGCTGTCTTGAGCTTCTGAAAGCTCGCCTCACAATCATCGGTCCAACGGAAAGGAGCACCCTTATGGGTCAATCAGGTCAGAGGTGATGCAATAGATGAAAAGCCCTACACGAATCGCCTGTAAGAACCTGCTAACCCCAGGAAACTCCTGATCTTGGTCACCGAAGTAGGACGTGGCCAACTCTGAACTGCCTCAATCTTCTTGGGATCCTCCTTAATAACCTCTCCTGACACAATATGTCCCAAGAATGTCGCTGACTCTAGCCTGAAGTCACATTTGGAGAACTTAGCATACAGCTTCTGCTCTCGCAAGGTCTGAAGCACTACCCTCAAATGCTGCTCGTGCTCCCCCAGGCTACGGGAGTATATCAAGATGGCGTCAATGAAGACGATGACAAAGGGATCAATATAGGGCCTCAACACTCTGTTCATCAAGTCCATGAATGCTGCTTGGGCATTAGTCAAGCCGAAGAACATCACCAAAAACTCATAATGGCCATATCTCGTCTGAAATGTAGTCTTCAGAATATCCGAGTCCCAAATCTTCAGCTGATGGTACCCTGACCTCAAGTCGATCTTAGAGAACACCCTAGCACCCTGCAACTGGTCGAACAAATCATCAATGCGCGGCAACGGGTACTTATTCTTGATGGTAACCTTGTTCAACTGGCGGTAGTCAATGCACATCCGCATAGTGCCATCCTTCTTCTTCACAAATAACACTGGCGCACCCCAAGGTGATACACTGGGCCTAACAAACCCCTTTGCTAGCAACTCCTCAAGCTGCTCCTTCAACTCCTTCAGCTTTTTCGGAGCCATACGGTACAGTGGAATAGATATAGGCTGGGTTCCTGGAGCCAGATCAATATAGAAATCAATATCGCGATCCGGCAGCATGCCAGGAAGATCATAAGAAAACACATCGACGAACTCCCGAACTACTGGAACCGAATCAATTGTCAGAGACTCTGCGGTGGTGTCCCGAACATAAGCTAGATAGGCCAAACACCCCTTCTCGACCATATGCCGAGCCTTCAGGACAGAGATAACCCGACTAGATGTATCAATTGTGCAACCCTTCCACTCCAACCCTGGCATCGCCAATGTAAGAGTCTTGGCATGTCAATCAAGGACGGCATGATATGGGGACAACCAATCCATGCCCAGAATGACCTTAAAATCAATCATATCAAGCAACATGAAATCTTCTCAAGTCTCGAAACCACAGAAGGTAACCATACAGGACCGGTAGATCCGATCCACAACCACAAAATCGCCCACAGGAGTGGACACATGAACAGGAGTGCCGAAGGGCTCATGAGCAATAACCAGAAAACGAGCAAATAGTGATGACACATATGAATAGGTGGACCCTGGTCAAATAATACCGAAGCATCTCTGCAGCAGACGGAAATAATACCTGTGATAACGGCATCTGAGGCCAATGCATCTGGTCTGGCCAGAAGAGCATAGAATCTGGCTGGAGCGCTGGCTGGCTGGCCTCCACCCGACTGAGCAGTAGCTGGCTGACATCTCCCTGTCTGGCCCCACCTCTAATATGGCCCCTATCGCTCTGTCCCCCGCCTCTAGGCGGCTGGGATGCTGGTGCTAGAATCATAGGTTGCTGACCCTATTGTACTACCTTGCCCCGAAGCCTAGGGCAGGTCCTCTTCAAGTGGCCTAGGTCTCCACACTCGTAGCAAACTCTGGGCACCATGGCCTGCTGCTCGGAAGCCTGGCCCTGATGACCTGAATACTCACCGGAGGAACTAGAAATGGCTAGAGGACGGTATGAACCCTCTGGCGTAGCACTGGAATAGGAGCCAGAAATAGGGATGCACTAGAGCACTCTGAGCCGGTGGTGGTGCTGAATGTGGGGGCTTGTTGGACTGACCCTACCATACTGACCTCTACCCCTAGCTGGGGCACCTCTGAAATCTTCGGAGAATCGAGCCCTCTTGTCCTACTGCGCCTGCTCCCTACTCTCGAGCAATCTCCACTACTAGCTGATAAGAAGTCCCCATCTCCGCCTCTCGGGCCATGTTGGCCCTAATACCCGAATGCAACCCTGCAACAAACCTCTGCACCCTCTCTGCGTCGGTAGGAAGTATCATCAGTGCATGGCAGGATAACTCTGAAAACCTCACCTTATAATCGGTCACGGACATCCTCAAGCTGCTCAAACTGGTACCGCAGCTCTTCCCTCTCAAAGGGTAGAATATACCTGTCTAGAAATAACTGCGTGAACTGACCCCAAGTGATAGGAGGAGAGCCGCGGGTCTGCCAATAATATAAGAGTGCCACCATCTACGGGCCCTTCCCTCAAGCTCAAAAGTGGTGAAGTCAACTCCATGCGACTCCAATATCCTCATATTGTGCAGTATGTCCCTGCACCTATCAATGAAATCCTGAGCATCCTCATGACGCTCACCCTCGAAGGCAGGAGGGTGAATCTAGTCCATCTATCCAACAGCTTCTGCGGGTCACCATCCGCAGCTGGTCTCGACTCAGGCACCACTGCAGCAATTGGCTGAGTCCCATCTGTGGGCAGTGCACCCGGAGTTTGATATATTGCAGCTGCATGACCACGAGCCTAGGTAGTAGGGGTTTGTGCTCCCCCTCCTGCTTGTGATGTAGCAGGATCTGCTAGAAATAAACCAGCCTGAGTCACGATGTCCTTGAACCGTAGCATCCGGCCCATGATCCCCTGAAAACCCGATGATGTCATAAAGTCCGCCGGGGTAGGCTCAGTTGTGGGCACAATACCCTGCTCTTTAATAGTAGGATCTCCCACCGGATCCGCTGGTGGTGCTATTGGAACCGCTCTAGGACGCCCTCGTCCCCAACCTCGGGCCGGTGCCCTCCCTCTGCCTCTACCTCGGCCTCTAACAACGGGGGGAGCAGCGCCTCCTGGGTCGGGAACATCAGTCGTGCGAGTCCTCACCATCTGTGAGAGAATAGAAGAGAGAAATTTAGTGTACCATCCATTGCACAATAGGAAATGAATAAAGAGTAGTTTCCTAATACCCTATAGCCTCTCAACGATAAATAAAGACGTCTCCGCACCGATCCGCAAAACTCTATTAGGTTTGCCCATGACCGTGAGACCTACTTGAACCTAGTGCTCTGATACCATGTTTCACGATCCAATTTCACCTCAGATCGTGATGGCGCCCAACACTGTTGTCAAGCAAGCCAACGCGGAATTTTTAGTAAGTTCTTATTTTTTTTTTTACTTACTACAAGCAGTTACAACACTTGTCTTAATTTACACAATTTGAAACATATGATAATAAGCAATATTCAGTAATAGTTATACAATCCCAAACGAACTATCTACTAAGTGTGTGCCAAGACCTGGTGTCACAAGCTATGGGCAACTAGTAGAATATACCAAATAACAGATCTATCTTACTGTCTGAAACAGAATAGACAGCCATAAATATAAGAGAAACTCCATCACCTGCTGATCGACACAGGAAGAGAAAGCAGCTCACCGTGGAAGTCTCGGACTAAGATCAATGATGCGCACCGGTCTGATAGTTAGATGTACCTGCCTCAGAGCCTGTACAATTAAGTACAGAAGCGTAGTATGAGTACATAAACAATATGTACCCAGTAAGTATCCTGTCTAATCTCGAAGAAGTAGAGACGAGAGGTCGACATGACACTTACTAGGGTCAAATGACATGATGGGTGATACACTAAACATGGATAGCAAAATAAATAACAGTTTATAGCATGAAGCAACAAGTCCTTAACTAGGTGATTTCACAGTTAGCCAATTACATTTCAAGGCATGTAACAAGGTCCCATCTACAGCAATATACCAGTCAACAAGCATATGCAAGTAGTGCCGAGGTCGTACGGGCCAATCCAACATAAAAATGAAGTGTGCACTGCCGGAGGGTCGAACGGCGCGAACCATAGATGCATCTATTACCCCGCTCGCGAATCATACATGCAACGCGCTCAAATGTATTTAAACACATCAATAGGAAGATAAGATCAAACATCAGGAGAGCAAGTACTCACAAAATATCAGTTTATCCTTTTTAAAAGGTCAAAATATAGTGTTCCACTTATTAGATCCGCTTATCATATTCAACAAGATTAAAGAAGTCTCGAATTAATCATAGAGTCACAAGAACATCACATAAAGCATGCTTTAGGGTCCTACACTACGCGGACTTAAGCATAATAGCAGCTACGCACGGGCCCTCGTCACTAAGCGCATACGTAGCCCCCACATTTAGTGACAAATTATTCAATTATTATACCTA
Source organism: Nicotiana attenuata (assembly GCF_001879085.1). Classification (NCBI taxonomy): domain Eukaryota; kingdom Viridiplantae; phylum Streptophyta; class Magnoliopsida; order Solanales; family Solanaceae; genus Nicotiana; species Nicotiana attenuata. The sequence continues at coordinate 33,774,378 of NC_031997.1, forward strand.
TGGGGACAACTCCCTCTTACAAGGTTAGATAAGAGACTCACCTCTCTCGAAAGTGCACTTCCAATACCAAGAACGAGCCCGAACTCTCAATTTGGAGCCGAACGATCCAAAACTAGTTAAATAAGGTAGGAACTAGTCAATACAAGCTTGCAAGATCGCATTCTAACTATTAAAGCAATTCCCCACCCTTAAACACAAGTTTCCCAAAATTCGACTCCGGACCCACGTGCCCGGATTCCGATATTTTTCGAAAATAGTTGTACCTCGTAACCTAAGGATCGATAATATATGATTTCTACTTCGTTTCATAACCAATTTCGTGGTAAAATCCATGTTTTATTAAAACCCTAGGTCTAGCTCTAACCCCTTGATTTCTCCAAATCTTTAGGTGTTAATCTACCCAATACTGGAGTATTAAACTTAGACATAAGGGGGATGAACTTACCTCACGATGCTACGTGGAAATCCCTTCTCAAGAGCTCCAAAATCGCTCAATACCCGTGTGCCAAATGGTCAAAAATGGCTGGAGCTCGTATTAAATAAAGCGCACTGCTTCAGCGTTTTCCGCATCTGCGATCAAGGGACCACATCTGAGAGAGGGAGACTGCATCTGCGGAATTGGATTAACGGGCTAGGACCGCTTCTGCGGAATTGGATTAACGGGCTAGGACCGCTTTTGCGGTCTTGAACCCGCATCTGCGCAGCTGCTTTTGAGGCTAGGGAGCTGCTTCTGAGGTTTGACCTGGCCAGCTCTAGGCCGCATCTGCGAGGCTACGACCGCTTCTGCGGTCGCGCACCTGCAGCTAGCCAACCGCAGGTGCGGTTATGACAGCAACTGAAGGCTTCAGACCTTATCAAATTTTCGAACTTCACTCGAGCCTCGTCCGATTGACGCTCGGGGCTCCCGGGCCCCGCCTGAACATACCGACAAGTTTGAAATCATGAAACGGACTTGCTCGAACCTTCAAATCGCCCGAAACAATGCTAAATCTAAGAATCACCCCCCTAAAACCAATTGAATCAAACTTATGAACTTCAAGTACTTAATTCACTTCCAACGAGCCGAAACGCACTTAGGCTACTCGGATTGACACCAAACTTTGAGGGAAGGTCTTAAATATTATATTGGACCTGTACTGGGCTCCTGAACCAACATACAAGCGCGACACCAATGTGATCTATCATTAATTAGTTTCTTTAAATCCTAGGAATTTCAGTTTTAACAATTTCTAATAAAAATTTATTATTCAAGCTAGGGACCTCGGAATTCGATTCCGGGCATACGCCCAGGTCCCATATTTTCTTACGGATCCTCCGGGACCGTCAAAATACATATCCGGGTCCGTTTGCTAGAAATGTTGGCCAAAGTCAAACTTAATTTTTTAAGAAAATCTTAATGAATCGAATGAGCCTATTTCGACCCAAACTCTTCCGAATCCCGAACCAACCACCCCCGCAAGTCGTAAATTAGCTAAAGAAAGCGCGGGAAGTTTTAGTTACGGAAACGAGGTTCTAAAATATAAAACGACCGGTCGGGTCGTTATTGTTCAGGTTACAACCCTTCTGATGGAAAAAAGGGGTGAAGCAGTCATCATCTAAATATATACTTCTGAGTCCTGTATGTATTTTCCTTTTCAGGAAATGGACCAAATGAAAGGAATAGTCAAGTGTTCGAGATTTCATACTCCAAACCTCTAACAGTTGGGGGACTATAGATATGAAGGCAAAGAAGATTGAAAGTCAAAAAAGACTAAGAAGTCAAAGTCAGAATTCAAGCAAAGATCAACCCAAAAATCAAAAGTCAAGAGCCAAAAAACAAGCCTGATTCAAGAAACCTTTGTAATAAGCTTTGATAAAGTGCAAACTCGCGGACATAAATTACAAGATCTTGCGAGTACTTAGGTTATGGGCAATGATTATTCATGGGTTGCAAGATATACCCTAAATAATTTTGAACCTGTTATAAATAAAACAGTTGTGAAAGAGTTATAAATGTTAAATTACATAAACAAAGAATGATGTACAAAGTTTGAAAGTTCAGAGAATAAAACTTCCTCAACTTATTTCTTCTTTATACTTCTTTCATATTTACACCAATATGAAGGTGAGACGTCATCTTCATCAGTGTCGTTTATAAAAGGGTCCTCTTTTATTATAATTTCGTGTTTGTCAGAATCACGGAATATTGAAGCATTTTTAATGCAAAGTTAAATAACAAAGGGTGAAACAAAAACCCAAACATTAAATAGGCGGAAAATAAAGCCGAAATTTATATATCAAACTTTGCAAACATAAGGCAAATATTTGTCTTCAAACCCTGAAACAAGACAGGGGTAAACCAACCGATTATTGACGAACGAAACATAAGCTGTGGAGTTGTCATTTGAATCTCTAAGTTCTGCATTCTTTTTTCCTTCGTCCGGTTTTTTCCCTATTGGGTTTTTCGGCGAGGTTTTTAACGAGGCAGAGGCAAGGATTGAAAAAGATAAAATCTTCCACTTCCTGGTCACATCACAGTGAGTAACCGGAAAGTGGGCGGACTATCTGTATTAGTGAAAAATAGACTTGCCACGTGGGGGCCATAAGGTGCTAAAAGCTTTGTGGGGGCCATAACATTTGCATGACTATCAAAGCTTCTCATTATGTAGGCAAAATAAAATATTTAAACTCAAATTATTTTTAATACCGAAATGTACCAATTCTTTTTAGTACAAACTAATAAGAAAAGTGTGTCACACAAATTAAAAGAGAAAGAGTAATAAAATTTAAATAAAACAATTACATAGTTTAACATGGTACCAGAGCTATCAGCGATCTCCCTACAATGTAAAAAATAAAAATTTAATATTTTAGATGAGAAATAGTCACCCAGTTCAATAGTACTTGAGGAGGGATCTTCCTACACGACTTGAGCTTAGTGAATTACTCTACTTGTGTTAAAATGATTCTTATCTTACTACTTTTCAGGAAACATCGGTGCACCATTATTCCTATTTGCATATACAGGAATAGCATTTTAACCAAATTTTGAACAAACACAACATAGACGCACTCAAAAGCAAAACACAATAGAAACAGAAAAGGAATATGCAAAGGAGAAGAATGTAAAAGTTACATACTCCTATTAATAAAAATGGACTAGTTGTTTCTGCATGCCCGTTGATAGAACGTCTTTCATATCTCATTTTTGTAAGAAAGATTGTAGCACTATTAAATTCAACTGTCAGACAGTTTTAGGCTAATAGATCTTTGTCATACAAATCCTATGTTGCTTGAACTTTCCAAAAATGTCTGTGAATGTGTGTCGGATTCTTCAAAAGTAATGTATTTTTGGAGGATCAGATACAGGTATGACAATATTTTGGAGAATCCGCGCAACATAATACAAATCTTATCAAAGGTATGTAGTAACTTATTACAACGAATCGTAAGCATTTTATTAACTTGTAATTTTATCATGTTAATGTTGGGGGAAAAACAAGCAATAGAAATGCATGACAGGGTAGCAGTGGAAGAAATACCTAAATCTAAACATTTTTAATCTATTTGAACCAAGAGAAGAAAAATAAACTCAAGCACAAATGCATCTCTCCTTTTTTTCTCCGTCTTATTTCAAACCTAAAACAAGGTCATATTTATATGTCTTTCTATAAGCAGTTAAATTACACAAATAAGTACAAAATTTCTTATATACTGTGTTATGTATATATAACTTAAATTGTTTCTCAAATATCTTGTTAAAGGTATGTGACAATGGAAGTTGTAATCTTAAAGAGAGGGCATGAACGTCATTTGGAGGCACTTGGGCGCAATCGATAAAGCCATAGATATCAAACGTAGTATTTTGATGAAACATGCCATGCCTTAAAATATCTGAACATTGCCTACTCTATTAGGGGACCCACCCTACCCCTTACACGTGTCAACAAATGTAACCCTCCATCAATATGACCCTCTCCAAATTTTCTTAGTTGGCCAATAGTTGCACTAGTTATTCACAGTGTCACACATTAATTTCCAACTTCAGTCAACTCCATTGCCACTGAATTGAACAAATCCCAAAAGGAGAAAAGAAATGAAGGTACGTACAGTTTCAATTCAATTATAGGATTTAAAACTCACAAGTATTCTTTTTTCTTTCTTTATTTTCCTTCTCCCCTCTAGTTCTTTTGAGTTCATATCTTTATTTTATTAACTATGCTTTCTTTCTTGACGTAGATCTTCAATTGGGTGCACCGCAAATTGTATCAGAAAGGTGATGCTAAATTTCTTCTTCATTTAAATTTACAAAATATTACACTTACATTTTTTTACTTAAAGAAAGTAGTGTTTGTTCAACATAAAATATTAATATATTATGGACAAAATTATTAGCATAATGTATAAAGTGTAATATGTTAAGTGGTAAGAATAGATTGAATTTATCAAAATTTAAATTCTGAATACGCCTTTAACTTAACAGATGGAATGGTCAGACGGAATGTGAAGAAAGATGAGCTCAGGATTAGCAATGAGATTATTGGTGACGCACAAGTTCTTCTTCAAGATGCATCCATTGCACGTATGTTAGATAGTTGGAAAGGAGGAATCCTAACAATTGGGACATTCGGTTTCGATCCACTGAAAAATGTGCAAGATCAAATTGGCATAGACATTGAAGAAGAAGAAGTAGAAGAATCACTTGAGGAAGAATATTACTCAGTGGAAAGTATTGGACAATGTGAAATTACTGTCACTAAGGAAAATGAAGAAGTGTACCCATTGATATATGCAAGTGGAGGTGAAGTGATGATTGAATATCCAAAACAAAATGAGATAATGGTCATTGACTCAAACAACTCTTTAGACAGCAATAAGATGCTGAAAAAAGAAAGGATTACTCTAGCAGACCTTTTTTCAGCTGATTCTGATCATCACCAAAACCTTAAGCCAAATCCCAGCAAAAAGGAAGAAGAATTTTACACAAAGAAACCTTGTTCACAAGTGAAAAATGGAACTTCTTTCGCCAAAAAGTTAATTCCTCGAGTTAAGGAGGATTCACGTCCGATCCAAAAACTACAGCAAGTGAGTCTAAGAATTCCTCTTTTTTTTTTTCCTTCACTGCGTGCATGCATGCTTGTAATGCAGGGGTGAGCATATATCGGGTATAAGTATAACTAATAGCCCGAACCGATAAAATGCAATTGGGTTATCGGTATCGATTTATTGGGTAAATAGTTCGATAACGGTTTAATGTTATTTGACTAATGGGTTATCGTTTCGGGTCTCGGTTTGCCCAATTTTATTAACGGTTTAATCGATAGCCCAATAAGCTTTAACAAAATTATAATTTTACCCACTAAGTATATAAAACCACCTTATGGCTTCATTCTCTCATTCTCTCAATTCTCTCGGTAATTACTCTTCATCTTCTGACCTTAATCCTTAGAGTAAGTTTTAAACTTTTCTGAATTTCTCATTTTAATTTTTCAGTTAAGAATTTTAGTTTTAAACTTTAGAGAATTAACTGTTCTGATTTTTAGTTTTTTTATTTGTTTCTTTTGTTGCACTGATTCTTAATTAGTATTTATAAGATTAGGATTTTACTATTTTCCTGTGAATTATGCCCGCCCACAGTGAGATAGTTAGTAAGATTAGATTGTTGAATGGTTTATTCCTTACTCCTATTAACTTATAACTTTGAAAATTGAGATCATTTATTGGGATTTTCAAATGCAAAGAAAGTTTTATTTTCTAAGTTGAAATTTAATCCCTCTTTTCTTAAGAGCAAAAATTCAATTCCTTTCTCTTAATAGTATGATCACGATTTTTATGATAAAAACATGAATTTTTTGGATAGTTTTTATTCTTATCGGGTAAACCATTAACTGAACCGATAAGGATCGATAATCGATTACCGATACTTGATAACCGATATATTATCGGTTCGGTTATCGGTTTAGTATATTTATAAACCGATAAACGATATGACGAACCGATAACATTCACAACAGAACTGAACCGACCAATGTCCACCTCTATTGTAATGTTAGTGTTTGTCCTCATATTTAGCAATATCAAAGTTTGAAAGGGCAGCCCCATGCACAGAGCATCCCGTATTCACGCTAGTGGCAAAGCCAGAAAATTTAGTAAAGGTGTTCAAATTTGAACACCCTTCTCCAGTGGGATACGCAAGGGTGTTCAAAGTCTATTTTTAATCAATAACAAGTAATATTTTACCTTATACGTAGTATAATTTTTCGGCCAAGGGTGGTCAGTTGACCACCCTTGGGCCAACATAGCTTCGCCCCTGGTTTACGCAGGGTCCGGGGAAGGGACGCACCCGAAGGGTGTGATGTAGACAGCGTATCCTAATGCAAGCATTAGTGGCTGCTTCCAGAGGCCGATTTAAGATTTTAATTCTATGGATTCAACATTTCAAGTTTTTAGCATTGAACACATTATATTTTAAAGTTAAGCATTTATATCTATTATTGTAAATTTAGTGATTTTAATATATAAATTTATGCTATGAGTTGAAAGTACTGGGTTCAGTTGACCCAATAGGTGTATATTGCATCCGTGCCAGGCTGCTTTTACGGCTCGAACCCGTGATTTATATCACACGAATACAACTTTACTGTTGCTCCAAGAATCTCCTTCTTTCCTCTTCTTAAGAGGAGAGCATAAACCTTCCACATTTAATTTTTTTTCTTTTTTTGGAAGAAAAGATTATGTTTCTTTTTCCTTGTTAGATGATAGCATCCACAAGTATAGACAGTCAAATTTAGAGAGAAAATGTGAGACACAAGTTTTAGCTGCCACTTATGTGAACCTCTTTAAGATTGAAGTGTATGAGTTTATTCTTTCGATAATTTTGTACTCTCTTTTATAATTTTGGTCGTCCCTGCTCGTGCTTATAGGTCAATTGACCCCGTTAAATTTGGAATCTCTTTTGATATATTTCTATTTTATCGTCTCATAATTAATCATCATTCAGCATTTGTTGTTTTAGATTCCTCATAACACCACCTTATTTTGATTCTAAACTGTAATTAAAGGGTCAATTTTGATCAAACTGGAGATCTTCTTGTTTATTTAGCATATATTATCGATTTGATTAAGATTGATAAATGTAAATTAGCTGCTTGTGCATGTAGTTGATGACGAGGGTGATGAAAAGGAAGGTTCATCCAGATATTGAAAGCAAAATAGGCAAGAACAACAACACTACTACTCATCAAGTGAAAGCAGCAGCTAGCATGCTTGGGCTTTCCTGCGGTAAGCATGTGAGAGTTGACTCTGTTTCCCTTCTGCAACTTGATCAAGGTATGCAAACTTTTTTCTCCATGTAATTAAATATAACTCCATTAAATTTGTTTCACTATAGGTTACTATTGAAATGTTATATCGCGTTGATCAAGATTCTAAAACATGCTAAGATCCATTTATTTTCTCTTTATTTAACTTATAGGAGTATAATATTCAAAATCTTAAAAATGGCGCCAGTGCCGGATCTAGGATATAGCTTTATGGGTTTAACCTTTAAGGTTTAGTATTGAATTCATCATATTTCTTAAATTATAAATTCATACCTGCTATTTATTGCAATTAAATAAATATTTGCGCATAAATTTATGCTTTGCATAGAAAATGCTGAACTTAGATACCCAGTGCCGCAACGCTGCATCCGCCCCCGAATATAGCAGGTTTGTTGATGAATGAAAATTTATAAGGGCCAGTGTGATCAACTTGTGATGTTTCATTGATCTACGAAAAAATGGTAGACATACATACAGACACAAGCATTTTTTGTTATTAATTCCGCTGATTCACTTTAATTGATTTTTTTGATCTTTTTTTGTGGTCCACAATATTTGGTTTTTCTAGATACCAAGAAGGAATTAACTTCTTTTTTTTTAAAGTTGCCCTTAGAGTAAAGAGCCTAAAAGTATTTGTTATATTTCCTATGAACAAATCAAAGATAATATGGTCAATTTTATTGTTAATTAACGCTCAAAGATGAATTTCTTAATATTTGTAAAAACAACCAAAAAGTCAATTAAAATGGAGGAAAGGGTGTAACTTTTAAAAAGTGATACATAGTAAAGGACCTTAAGATGGTTCGGTTTCTGTCCATTTTCCATGTCGGACGACTTCGACAACCTTGATATATATAGTACATAAAGTAACAAACTTTTCGCTGTTATTATCCTGTTTTTTTCTCTTCTTTTTTTTAAAAAAAAAATAAAAATAAAAATCTGCTTGTGCTGCTCTAAGACACTTTCGGATTCTTCTATTTGATTGTGCTTCCCTTTTTATTGCTAGACAAAGGTTACAAAAATTTGCCTGGGGTTGGATGAGAAATATTTCCAACTACAAGTTGTCAAATAATTTAGTTTCCTATAGTTTTCCTCTTTAACCTTTGAAAATAATTCTGTTTCTGAAGTTTCCAATCTTTCAATTTGGAGAGCTGTAAGATCACTCTTTAAGTTTTTTAAGTAGTATTTATTTGGAATGTTAACCACGCATTATAAGAGCAAAAATTAAATCTTAGTAGTAAAAATGGAAAGGGAAAAATAATAAGAAAAATGGTATATTCAAGGATTAACTCTATTTTGCTAATGCCTTTGTGTAAATGATCTTATCTTAATCGCACTGATGTATTATTCCTTCATTACATTTGCAGATGCCACGGCCTAAGCTGCCATATTCCAGTTGCTAATTGGGAATGAAATGAATTAGTTATCATTATGTTTGTCAAATTATTGTTTTATAAATTATTTGAATTAATTATTTGTAAGATTTCCATATTGTGAACAGCTAGACCATGTGATCCGATTATGTCGTGGCTTTTGGTCTTTGTCGTGTGAAAAAAAGGTTTTGTGGTGTTGAATTTAGGGTTTTGATTCGACTGATTGGTTATATTTGGAGGTACCTAGGTGTCTTCTTTATAGCTAATCATCAACAGTAATTATATGCACTTTATAAGAACAGAGAAAGCGTCACAACTTATTAATTATGAAATCCTTCTTCGTCAACACTCAACAAGCACATCAAACAGAATGATTCTTATCCAAATTATAAGTGTTTACCAATAAGTAACAATAAAATTTGATTTGTGGTTTTAAAGATATGTGATTAACTTCAATACCAATTAATAATAAAAAAATATGAAGTAAAAATGAAAGAAATAAGTGAATCAAACCAATGTTATCAGCAGTGGTGACCTCGAGCTTAGTGACCTCGAGATGGACTAAGAGCAATAAAGTAAGAACAATAAACGTAAAGGACAGTAAAGAACAATTCTGATGAACAGTAAGAGAGAAAAGTAGGATAGTATATTCTTGCCAATGATGAAATGATGTTACAAATGATTGGGATCCCCTTTATATAATAGGGGAACCCTAAATAAGGTATATTTCTATTTACAGTAAGGAATATTCTTAATACAGCTATCTAACCGCCTAGTATGGAATCGTACAATCCTATTCCGGGATTTGCGCCATGATCTTGGGGACGTGGCATGAATCTAACTCATTTTGTTATAAATCCATAACGGTACAATTTCGGGATCGAGCATACTTGACTTCGGTATTCCCTGCATTCCTATCTTCGGGTATTGCATTCCGCCCTCGAGCTTGGATCTGGATCTGGTCCCTTGAACTCGAACTCGTCCTTGCCCGAACTCGGACCCAAGACGACCCCTCGAGCCTATAGATCGGAGGCATCCGATTTCGGCCGTATACAGATAGTTCCCGCGTTTCTTAGAGCAAGGCGACAAGAAACGATTTGAACCACGATTCTCCGGAGTCTTTAATGATGATGCCATACCCGTGACGTGAGCGTTCGAAATGACCGAAATGTCCCGTCAGTTCTCTTCCCCAAAACATTAAATGCATGCCAGTAATGGTTGGCTACTCAGCTTCCCCAATACGCTTGAGTGACTTCTATAAGTAGGCCAACTTCTTAATTTTACAAATTTTACTTCTCAGATTGTTTTCAAAATCTCATTAGCTTCTTCGGCTTCTCTGAGTTTCTCCCTTCTTTTCAATTTGCCCTTACTTCACCATCAACCTTTTCTCTTTTCTTGAACTTTTACACCATAATGGCTAAAACATCTAAATCGGTTCCCCAAAAAGAAAAGACCTCTTCATCATCGCGGCCGGTCAGAAGTAAAACGGTGGTGCCACCCCGTATCGAGGAATGCATTTTCCCGCCGTGTGAAATAACATCCGATTTTAAAGTTGAAAAACCCGTATCGACACCAGGCCGATGCGAACCCATGTCTCGGTACGTCCGTTTGATAACCAAATATGAGCTTGAGCAGGTAAAGAAGGACTGCAACTGGGATAACAAAGATGTGGTGATTCCTTCCCTAGAAGAGGACATCACTACCCATAAAGCAGGGCACTTAAGCGTGTATACCTACCCATTCACGTTGGGCCCCGCAAATCCAGCCCTGGGTCCCATAGACTCGGTTGTCCTTAATTTTTGCCAACAATACCAAGTGACGTTTGGCGAGATTTACCCCTCATTCTGGCGAATTGTTCATTTGATCAGATTTCTCTCAAGTCAGGTCGAGGGAATGCCTTTCACCCTCGACCATCTGATCAAGCTGTACAGCCCTCGCCTTTATCAAGGTGGCTTAATAAAGCTGCAACGCCGATCCTTGAAATCTCTCTTTTCCAGCATCGATGAGGACAAAGGGCGAGTATGGATGAGCGGTTTGTCCGAGTCAGGACGTCTTACCTGATCCTTGCTGAGAGGATGCCATTCCCCGAGGAGTGGAACATGAAACGTAAGTACACAGTAACTTTATACCATGCTTCCTCTCGACTTCATCTTTTTCTCGATCTAACCCCTTTTCGATGGTGCAACTGTTGCTTGGTTTCCCGGTGCCATCCCGAACCTCGAAGATTGGGTTCGAAAACTGTCCTCTACCTCCTCCTACACGGAGTGTTGCTGGCGCGATTTAGCCAAGAGCCGATGGGAGGCGAAAAACCATGGTGAGTTCTTTTAGCCAAGACGCTGTTTCCATGCGCCCGCCCCCGCCCGGTGAAGAAGAGATCCCAAAGGCTTTGCAAATCCCTCGAAGCCTAAGAAAAGCGCGGCTCGAAAGCCTAAGGCCGATACTGTGGCCCTATCTCCAGAAACGGCCCAAGGCCTTCGGGACCAGGAAGAAGAAGAAGATGACGACTGCCTGTTGGTAGTTCATAAAAGAGGAAGCACCGGTGCTTCGAAGTCTGCCAAGCCTGTGGTGGCAAATGCGGTTCATCCTAGAACTGAAGAAATCTCTGAGGGGAGTTCGAGTAAAGTCCCCGAGCCATCGGGCAGCAAAAAGGAACCTCGTCTAGGAGGTCATTTGGAGGGTGAGGCCGAGGGACCAGGTCCCGAGGCCCTTCAAATAGAAGAGAACACCCTGAGTGGGTCACTAGGGGTGATCAATGTGGATGAGTCGCCGCCTGGTCCTGAGTTCTCCGAGGGGCAAATTCGAAATGCTCGAAAGATGAAAACTTTTGATGTGGGGATGAGCCACAAAGGGCATGATAACTTTAGAGAATGCCTTGCAGGGATCGAAGATGGCCCCGATCCAGATGTTTCTTTTATTTTCGACGAGGCCCGTCGGCTCTTCAAACAAGTAAGTTTCTGTCCTCTAAAATTACGCTTATGCTTTATCCTTGTCGTTTTGACCTATCCCTTTTTGTGAAGGCCGTTGTGCTCCATAAAGAAGCGTTCTCCAAGTCTCGAGCTGAGCTTGCTCGATGTGAGGCTGAGCTTAGGAAAATCTCGGAAGAGGGGGACGGTCTCAAAACTCTCTATGTCAAGAAAGAGCAGGAGATCAGCGGTCTTCGAGCTGAACTGGCAAAGGCTGGTCAAGAACAAATCGAGCTTACCGAAAAGGTAATATACCCTCTGAAGTTTTGTTATAATTTGCCCGATTAGTCTACTAACACTTTTCCTTTGCAGTTTCAACAAAAGGGCGAGCTGGCAGAGCAGCTTCGAGAGGAGCTCAAGATGAAGGAAGCCGAGACCCTGGGGTGAAGGCAAGGCATGGGCACTCTTTCCTCTGAGAGAGATACTCTTCGGGAGCAGCTGGCTTCACTCGAACGCCAGTTTCAAAGTGTGAAAGAGGAGAGCCTGGCTCGAGGCTGCAAAATCGAGGAGCTTAAAGCTAAATCCGCTGCTGATCTTGCCAAGGCAAAATCTGACGCTGAGGTATTTATAACTTCCTACCGAGCTGACACTGAAGCAGCTAACGCCCGGGCAAAGGGAATCTCTACTGCAGCCGAAGTTAAGTTATCATGTGCACTTGACCACGCTAGGCGACAGTCCCGGAGACAAACCCTCGAGGAAGTGCATGCTCGCAGCTTCGATCTCTCAGCTGATATTGAAAGGGCAAAGACTTTGGGAGAAGAGGTTGCCGCTTTGCTTTCCGATGAGGATGATTTAGCCAGTGGCTTCGACAACAGTGGAGACGAAGACGAAGTCCCCGAGGGGGAGGTTCCCGAGGACGAAGCTCCCGAAGGTGCAGCTGCCGAAGATGTAGCTACCGAATCCGTGGCCCCAGAGTAGATTTAAGTTTCTTTATTTTGTGTTTTTGTGCAAGTGCTCCTTATGTAAATATCTTTTGTAATCATCTTTCGTAAATACAAAAGGGACCTCTCTGTTTTGATTTTGACTTGGGTTGGATTTCATTTTGTCCTTATTTGTGGAAAATTCGATTGTACAACTCAAATGATTAGTTCGAATACTGGTTTGGATCTAGAACATAATAAACCCTTAGATTTTTAATTGATCAACATAATGCCTCTTAAGGTCTTAGGTAGTCCTCAAACTAAGCTCAAATCAATTTGATGCGAGCTCGGAACAAAGGGACTCTTGAGTCCGAGTTGAGTGAGAACGAGGTCTCAAACTCTACATAATAAACCCTTAGGTTTTTAATTGATCAACATAATGCATCTGAAGGTCTTAGGTAGTCCTCGAGCTAAGCTCAAATCAATTTGATGCGAGCTCAGAACGAAGGGACTCTTGAGTCCGAGTTGAGTGAGAACGAGGTCTCAAACTCTACATGTTTTGGCCCTTAAGATCTTTTAAGTTGGCCTTTAGGCTCTTATATATCGGCCCTTAGGCTCTTTAAGCTGGGCCGATTCGGCCTCTAGAATGGCTATATAATTTTTCCCTCTTTTCGGCTAAAAGACTTAGTAAAAATTTAATTATGCCTTAGCATGTGTTTTTCGTACCCATTGGATTTTTCGAAGGTTTGACGAATCAGAACCTTATTCATAACTTTTTTTATGTAATGATGGTCGAATACCTCTTGAGTTTTTTTTTCCGAAGGCTGATGTTATCGAAGCCTTTAAATTATTCGAGGGCTGAAATTATCGAAGCCCTTTATATTTTGCTTTTGCCGAGGGTAGCATGATTTAAACGGTTTGTTCAAAGTGTTTGAAGGCCTTTAATTTATGGCGAAAGTCGAACGTCTCCGAGCCGCATTATTTTGGCCGTAGCCTTTTTATATGACCGTACTCTTTAATATGGCCGTAGCCTTCGGGTATGTCAATTGGACTTGTTTCCCAATAACCTTTCGAACTTGTTCGAAAAGTTAGTCCCCGAGTATATTGGCCTTGGACTTTGTTTCGGGGGGATGCCTCTTTGAGGTCTTATGTCACGACCCAAACCGATGGGCCGTGACGGGTGCCTGATTCCTACCTGTCAAAGACCCCTAAGAATGCGTCTAAGATATGAACCTGAATAACATCTGCTGAATTACGAAAATAACATACATGAAGGAAACCTGCCAACACGGCGTATGTACTTATACATGCAGAATATAGTGGGCGAGCCGGCAAGGCTGCTATAGACAACTGTCCATCCAAAACTGAAAGCCGACAAGGCCACATACAACCCAACTAGACATACTATCTACAGACCTCTAATAGAAACATAACTGTACAAAGACGGGACTGAGCCACATATATATATATATATATATATATATATATATATATATATATATATATATATATATATATATATATACATCTTTAGTGCATGAATCACCGCAGCTAACTCTAAATCGTGGGTCGGGTAGTTCTTCTTGTGCTTTCTTAGTTGTCTAGAAGCATAAGCTACAATCTTACCATGCTGCATCAGCACACAACCCAACCCAACCCAACGCTTGAAGCGTCACTATAGATAATGTAACCATTGGTCCCTTCTGGAAGCATTAGAACCGGTGCTAAAGTTAATATGTCCTTTGAGGTCTGGAAACTCCGTTCGCATGTGTCAGTCTATTGAAACTTTGCTCCCTTCTGAGTCAACTTTGTTAAAAGTGCCGAAAGGGAAGAAAATCCTTCAACAAATCTCCTGTAATAACCGGACAAACCAAGAAAGCTACGAACCTCAGTCAGTGTTGTGGGTCTAGGCCAAGTCTTTACTTCTTCAATCTTTTGTGTATCCACCCGGATGCCTTCACCCAAAACGATATGCCCAAGGAAAGCTACAGAGTTTAACCAGATTTCACATTTAGAGAATTTTGCATACAACTTCCCTTTTTGTAGAGTTCTGAGCACAGTACGCAAATGATCTGCATGTTCAGCCTCTGAACGAGAATACACCAATATATCATCGATAAATACAATTACGAACAGATCTAAGAAGGGCCTGAACACACGGTTCATCAAATCCATGAATTACTGCTGGGGCGTGGGTCAAACCGAATGACATAACCCGAAACTCAAAGTGCCCATATCTAGTCCTGAATGCTGTCTTCGGAATATCTTCATCCTTAACCCTTACCTAATGGTACCCGGGCCTCAAGTCTATCTTTGAAAAACACTTGGCACCTTGCAATTGATCAAATAAATCATCAATCCTCGGGAGCAGGTACTTATTCTTGATCGTCACCTTATTCAGCTGCCTATAATCAATACACATTCGTAAAGAACCATCTTTCTTTCTCACATACAATACAGGTGCTCCACACGGTGACGTACTAGGTCTTATAAAACCTTTTTTAAGAAAGTCCCTTAGTTGTTCCTTTAACTCTTTCAACTCTGTGGGGGCCATTCTATAGGGAGGAATAGATATTGGAGGAGTATCTTGTAGTAGGTCAATTGCAAACTCAATTTCTCGCTCTGGCGGAAGACCTGGAAGCTCATCGGGAACAACATCGGGAAACTCATTAACCACAGGGAGGGACTGAATAGTTGGTGACTCCACTTCCACATCCTGAACCCAAACTAAGTGAAAAATACAGCCCTTTCTGATTATCTTCCTTGCCTTGAGATAAGAAATGAATCTTCCTCTCGGAGATGCCGTATTACCGTTCCATTCCAAAACAGGCTCCCCTGGAAATTGAGATCGGACTATCTTTGATCTACAATCAACGTTGGTATGACAAGAAGCCAACCAATCCATACCCAGTATAACATCAAATTCTACCATATCTAACTCGAGTAAGTCTGCTACGGTAGATCGACCATGAACTACTATTATGCAACCCCTATATACTTGCTTAGCTATCATGAGTCCCCGACAGGTGTAGACACCTCAAAAGGTTTAACCAATTCAGGTTTTATTTCAAACTTACTAGCAACCAACGGAGTAACGTATGATAAGGTGGAACCTGGATCAATCATTGCATATACATCATATGAGGAGACTGATAATATACCTATAACAACATCAGGCGATGACTCCTGGTGTTGTCGTCCTGCCAACGCATAAATGCTGTTTTGAGGACTGCTCGAGCTAGATGCTCCACCTCTACCTCTACCACTACTCATTGGTGCTTGTGGACCTTGACCAGGGGGACGTACTGATGATGACGAACCAGCTACAGATCCCGCTGGCTGAGCTATGCTTGCATCACCTCTCATCGGACAATTCCCCATAACGTGGCCCGGATAACTACAAGTATAACCTAATCCCATACGGCACTGCCCGGTATGCTGCTTAACACATTGAGCACATCGTGGAAAGGGCGACCTCATCTGATTTGACTCAGCCCTATACTGAGAACCTGAGGCCCTGAAATTCTGACCAGACCCTAAATATGTGGAACGATCGAATCTCTTACTGCCAAACTGAGGGGGCGCACTAGCCGATGGCTGGGATGGATACCTCGGGTACTGTTGCCTCTGACCACTTCGAAACTCACTAGAAGGACCTGAAGACCTCACTCTCTTATTCTGGGCCCTATCATGCTCACGGTCGGCCCTCTGTTTCTGTTTACGCTCCTCTACACCCTGAGCATATGCCTGAATACGAGAAATATCCATGTCTGGCTGAAGCGAGACCGACATACAATTGTTAAGCAAGTGAGGCTCTAATCCCATCATGAACTGGTGAACCCGATCCTCCATGTTAGATATAATTGTGGGTCAAGAACCTATCAACTCTGGCTCGTCTAAGCTTTGGTGGCAGATAATGACGAAGAAAAGCCTCTGTAAACTCCTGCCATACTGCTGGAGGGGTATCCTCACCTCTGGACAATTCCCAAGACTCGTACCAATTAACTGCAACATCTCGGAGTCTATAGGAGGCTAGCTCAACTGACTCAGTCATAGTGGCCTTCATTACCTTTAACGTCCTCTTCATTCTATCAATAAATACCTAAGGGTCCTCGTTTGGATCTGCTCTAGTGAATACCGGAGGGTCAAAATTAATGAAGTCACAAACCCTCGCACTGACGGACCTATCTGCATGACCAATACCTATTTCCTGACGCCGAGCCTGCGCGACTACTAATCGGTTAATGGCTGAATAGCATCTCTCATCTCCTAACCCGGTGCATCCGGCTGAGGTGCTGAATGTACAGGGGCCGGGACTGGAGCTGGTGCCCCTCGAAGCTCTTCTGGAAAGGGCGGGGTATGTGAAGTCTAAGATGGAACCTCACCATGAGACTCTCCCCGAGCCCTGGTAACTCGTGGCGTTCAACTAGTAGTCTCACCAGCCACGGACTTACCCTTCTGGGTGGCCGTACTCTTTGGAGGCATCGCTGAAAATATAACATATCGTTAGGAACATGAATTCTTGTACCGCATGATCTGAGATAAAATGAGAGGATAACATCCTATATGTCCTGTAGCCTCATGTCTATAAGTGTGGTGCACAATACACCCATAAACAAGACTCTACTAGACATGGTCTGTAGACAACCCTAGGACAGAACTTCTCTGATACCACTTTTATCACGACCCAAACCGATTGGCCGTGACGGGTGCCTGAGTCCTACCTGTCAAACACCCCTAAGCATGCGTCTAAGATATGAACCTGAATAATATCTGCTGAATTACGAAAATAACATACATGAAGGAAACCTGCCAACAAGGCGTATGTACGTATACATGCAGAATACAGTGGGTGAGCCGGCAAGGCTGCTATAGATAACTGTGCATCCAAAACTGAAAGCCGACAAGGCCACATACAACCCAACTAGACATACTGTCTACAGACCTCTAATGGAAACATAACTGTACAAAGACGGGACTGAGCCATGTCATACCATATATATATATATATATATATATATATATATATATATATATATATATATATATATATATATATATATATATATATATATATATATATATATATATATAAACATATCGTACCAAAATCAAAAGCAGCTCCGGATCAAGTGGAGCACGCCAACTCTCGCTGATCAGGGATCCTAAGAAGGGGGACCGTCACCTTGCCTACCTGCACCTGCGGGCATGAAACGCAGGCCCCGTGAAATAGGGTGTCAGTACGAAAAATGTACTGAGTATGTAAGGAATGAAAATTAGTACGTAAAAGACATAGATGAAACATGGAATATAGAAACACGTCTTTAAATCTGAATAACTTTGCAAATTCTAAAACATTTATAATGTCATGCACGTGTGTATAAATGTCATGCCATGCATAGGTATGGGTGTATATTATAAAGAAAATACATAAATTGCCCATCAAACTTGTTCGAAAAAATCATTTACACACCTTAACTTTACGGGCGACCTATGTCCCCCCTATTCTTGTTTGGGGTGAATTTAATACCCCATTGGTAACACTTAGTTAGTCTTGTGGTGGGATGTGTAGTACACGCGCGCCACGTGTCAATATCTGCTTTATTTATTTTTTTTCACTTATTTAATTATTTTGTTTTGAGGGACTGCTTTGTCCTTTCACCCCTATTATGTGAGGGACTGTTTTGTCCTTTCACCAAAAGCCAAATGCAGTTCTTCTTCTTCTCTCTTCCTCCCCTCTCCTCGTTCTCTCATATTCAACTTTCTTTTCCAATTCAAAGCTTTTTACACTGCTAAATTATTGATTTTCTCACAGGTTACAACCAATAAAAATTTCTACACTCAAAGAACAACTTTATTGAAAATCTGAAAAAACAAATCAAACCCATATGGGTTAGAATTCGAATTTGAGATTTATATCAGTCATGTTCACCCTCGACAAATTTGTTATTCATGTTCTTTTCTACGCGATTATACTCTTCTTCAAATCACTGGGAAAACAAATGAAAGAAGCACACATGCCTTCTTAAGACGGTCCAATTGTTTTAGAGGATTTTTGTTGGGCAAGTTCTGACCTCCATAACAATAATTAGCAAAGGTAGTATATGTTAGCAAGATCTGACCTTCTGGGTTTTGTTTCAGATGAAAAAAAATTTACTCATAAATTAACTGGGTGTTATCTTCAATTGTTGGAAACTATTTTGCAAACTTGAATTCGAAGTTTGAGGAGTTTTGGCAACTGATTTGAGGTGTACCCCGACTGAAATTTCAGTTGAAACTCAAGCTTCTTAGATCTGAAGAATTCGAATTTCTTGGTAGACTTGGTTGTATTAACTTCTGTTTTTCTTTTTATTAAGCTAATTGATAGAATTAATTAAGCTTCCATTTTTTCCATTAAAATGACAATTGTTGAATCATGATTACAGAGGAGAGAGATTGAGACGGGGAGAGAGGAACAAGGAGAATGGGTGTTGGATTTAATATTTTTAATATATGTCTATTTTTAATCCTTTTGGGAGGGGTTTAAGAAAAATTTAAAATAAAAAAAAAATCCTTTCCCTCTTACACACGAGTTTGGGAGAGTGAAACTACTGCCTTTGTCACGTCACCATTTAGGATGGTATTAAATTCACCCCAAACAAAAATAGGGAGGACATAGGTCACCTGTAAAGTTATGGTGTGTAAATGATTTTTCCGAACAAGTTTGATGGGCAATTTATGTATTTTCTCTATATTATATCATCAAGCCACTGAGGGCATCCCATCATATCGTCTCGGCCACTGTGGGCAACATCATCAACATATACGAGCTGATCAGGTGGTGGTGCGTATATAACGCCGTAACCTTTTCCCATATCCCATATACATATACTTACGTATATACGCGTATATAACGCCATCTGGTCATGGGTCAATGCACATGTATAAATGGGTGAAATGCATGAAAAATACGTAAAAGTCTCAATATTCCATCCGGATAAACTATTTTTTCAACTGCGTATTATTCTGAGACCCATGAACAGAAGATAATAATAATTCTCATGTGGAATCAAGAATATAGGCACCCCTAGTATCTCTATGAATAGAGTAATTTATGAAAACTGTGCGTTTGCTCGTTTCTTCAGTATAATTTGAACCATGCCAAAAGAAAGAAGGGATGGCCTTAACATACCTGGAGTAGAAAAACTCCATATAAAATTCTTGGTGAAGATTGCACCATACTCTTCTAGAACCGCAAAATTCCACGTTGCTACTATTCCAACAAATTCTCATTGGAAAATTTGCTTCTGTTACTAACGTTTTTGAAGAAGATTATATATATATATATATATATATATATATCAAAGTGAGTTATTTAGCTTCTGCTTCTTTGAACAAATTGAACAAGAATTTCAAGCTTCTTTCTTGTTGAAGTGAGGAGCGATTTTCGGTTAAGCTTCTGTTCTCCAACTTTTCAAACCAAGAAAGGAAGCCTTCTTGCTTTTTTTTTGGAATGACTAACTTTATTTTGTTTTTTTGATCCATATTGAAATGTAACAAGACTTGTATAAGTCTTGTTTTGGATAATCATCCATTCCCCCTTAAGCCTAGGTTGCCACCTAGGCATAAGTGAGTACTTAGTCACTTCTTAATTTGTGGCTTCTTGCCATGTGTTGGAGGGGATAATTTATAAATTTTTATCCTCTTATTAGTTAATGGGATAATGTCCCATTATCCGGTAATTAACCAATTACCCGTATAATTAAGAATTATCTCAAATTACCTAAAAATACTACTCATTTTTAAAATACTTTATATATATATATATATATATATATATATATATATATATATATATATTATATTATCACGGCCATATGGTATCTTGTATGGTACTAGTCCATAATTATCGGGTAGTATCGCTCGACCCGTATTTTATCCCAAATTGGCCATTTTCAACAAACCTCGTTTTCTTTAATTCGTGTACCCTTTTATCCTTCATGACACTTATTTATCACTTGTTATAATTAGCGTAACTATACTAACCTCAAGATAATCTAATCCCAAGACTACGTCCATTAACTGAAGACGAAACTTTTAACGTACAAAAAAGCGAGATGTAACATCCTTCCCCCCTTAGAAACATTCGTCTTCGAATGTTCAACTCCCCTTGATCTATATAACTTTGGTAGGGTCACCTTTGTAACAACACTACTACCCATTCTCCCTGTAGAAGCTTAATAACCCAATGCCACACAGGGCCATAATTATGAATAACGACAATGGCCTCACACGACCAATAACAATAACCAACACAAGAATTTATACACGTACCTTATGGTTATGACGTCTCAGTCGAAACCTTCTTTGGTAGAGGAAATAAGTATCTATACTTCATGTCTTCCTCGGCCTCCCAAGTCATTTTTTCCACATGTTTTACCCTCGGGGCTCGACTATTCTATATGGATATGGTTCATCTGACCGTTTGGCCCATTACAAAGTTATCCTATCAAGGTCCTCTTAGGCGTGAAGTATTTTCCTCGAAAATATGATCTCCGAGGGTGGTGCCCCCAGTATTCAAGGTTGATTGAAAAGAAGACTTGGATACTGTTGAGTTCTCCTAGGTAGCATATAATTGCTGCCTCATTAAAAACCATCGAAAACATGCACTGAGTTAGCTTTAAACTCAAAATGGAAAAAAGGATAGAGTCATACCTTAGCAGTAGTATCATTTTGAGTAATCATACGTTCCAATTGTTGTGTAGTTGTTCACCTTCCATCGTGCTAAGTTTGTAAGATCCGTTACCGACAACTCCGAAGACTCGGTACGGTCCTTCCCAATTCAGGCCCAATTTCCCTTCATTCGGGTCTCGAGTATTGAGGGTGACTTTCCGTAGAACTAAGTCCCCAATTTTGAAATGTCGAAGATTGGTCCTTCTATTGTAATACCTTTCGATCCTTTGCTTCCGCGCGGCCATCCGAACAAGTGCTGCTTCTCTTTTTTCGTCTAATACCTCGAGGCTTGTATTCATAGCCTCATGATTTGAATCCTCCGATGCATGTCAAAACCTAGCGCTGGGTTCTCCGACCTCGACAGGGATAAGGGCCTCGGAGCCATATACCAAAGAAAACGGGGTAGCCCTAGTGCTAGACTTCGATGTTGTTCGATATGCCCAAAGAACCTCGGGTAAAACTTCTCTCCGTTTCCCTTTTGCATCTTCAAACCTTTTCTTCAAGTTTTGAATGATAGTTTTATTCGTTGAATTGGCCTGTCCATTTCCAGTTGGGTGGTATGGTGTTGATAAGATCCTCTTTATTTTGTGTGCTTTGAGGAACTCTGTCACCTTGCTGCCGATGAATTGTTTTCCATAGTCACATACAATCTCGGCAGGTATCCCGAACCGGTATATGATGTGGTCCCAGATGAAGTCAATAACTTCTTTTTCTCTGACCTTCTATGCTTCTACCCATATAGAAAAATAGTCAGTCATAAACAGAATAAACTTAGCTTTACCTGGGGCCGTTGGCAGGGGTCCGACTATGTCCATTCCCCATTTCATGAGAGGCCACGGGGATAGAACTGAATGGAGTTGTTCTCCGGGCTGATGGAACATTGGTGCAAATCGTTGGCACTTATCACATTTTTTGACAAATTCCTTAGTATTTGTTTCCATGCTATCCCAGTAATACCCTGCTCTGATAACTTTGCGAATCAAAGACTCGGCGCCGTAGTGATTCCCCAAGTGCCTTTGTGGATTTCTCGTAGAACATAATCGGTGTCCTCTGGCCCCTAACATACCGCCAATGTCCCATCGGATGTTCTCTGGTACAATGTTCCATCTTCATCTAATGCAAACCTAGCAGTCTTGGTTCGTAAGGCCCTCGATTCTTTGTGATTCGATGGGAGTTTCCCACTCTTCAATTAGTCGATATACTTATTCCTCCAGTCCCACCTCAAACTTGTTGAATTTATCTCGGCATGACCCTCTTCAACCACAGACCTCGACAACTAGACGACAGCCCCCGGGACGATGTCATCTTCCTCGACCGAGGATCCCAGATTTGCAAGTACATCGGCCTCGCTGTTTTGTTCTCGAGGCACATGATCCAGAGTCTACTCCTTGAAGCGGGGCAAAGTTACTTGCAGCTTATCCAAGTACCGTTGAATTCTATCCTCTCGAACTTCAAAACTTTTGTTTATTTGGTTTACCACCAATAGAGAGTCGCACTTGGCTTCGATGACTTCTGCTCCCAAGCTGTTAGCTAGCTAGAGAACTGCAATCATGACCTCATACTCGACCTCATTGTTAATCAATCTAGAAGTTTTGATAGATTGTCTAATATTATCACCCGTGGGTGGTTTCAAGACAATGCCAAGCCCGGACATTTTCACATTCGAGGCACCATACGTAAAAAAGGTCCATACCCCCTATGATGTACCAAACTTAGCAGGAGTTCTTTTATCTACTTCGGGTATGAGGGTCAAATCAGCCATGAAGTCACCTATGATTTGAGACTTGATGGCGGTACGGGGTTGATATTCGATATCGTACCCGCTAAGTTCGACGGCCCATTTGGCCAGCCGGCCCGACAGCTCGGGCTTATGCAAAACATTTCAAAGGTGGTAAGTGGTCAATACACATATGGGATGACATTGGAAATATGGCTTTAGCTTTCTAGAAGCGCTTATTAATGCAAGTGCTAATTTTTCTATGTGAGGGTATCTAGTTTCAGCATCTCCTAGAGTTTGGCTTACATAATAAACAGGGAATTGCATACCTTTCTCTTCTCAAACTAGTACCCCGTTTACCGCTATCTCGGACACTACCAAATATAGGTAAAGTTTTTCATCTACCTTCAGGGTATGAAGCAAAGGCGGGCTCGATAAGTATCGTTTTAGTACCTCCAAGGCTCGTTGGCATTCTGGGGTCCATGCAAAATCCTTTTTCTTTTTAAGCAAGGAAAAGAAACGGTGACTTCGATCTGACGACCTCGAAATGAATCGACCCAAAGCAGCTATTCGCCCTGTTAGCCTTTTCACGGCCTTCACGCTATCCAGGATCATTACATCCTCAATGGCCTTGATCTTATCAGGGTTAATCTCGATACCCTGATTCGACACCATGAAGCCGAGGAACTTACCCGAGCCGACTCTGAAGGCACATTTCTCCGGGTTAAGCTTCATGTTATATTTGCTCAAGATTTCGAATGTTTCCTGCAAATGAGCTAATTGGTCCTCTGCGCGCAGGGACTTAACCAACATATCATCAATATAAACTTCCATTTTTTTACCTATTTGTTCTTCGAACATTTTGTTAACTAGGCGTTGGCATGTAGCTCCTGCATTTTTTAGCCCGAAGGGCATTACGTTGTAACAATAAGTTCCAAACTTAGTAATGAATGAAGTCTTTTCCTGGTCCTCCGGGTTCATCTGAATCTGATTGTACCAGAGTAGGCATCGAGAAAAGTTAGGATCTCGTGGCCGGCCGTAGCATCGATCATACGATCGATTTTGGGCAGTGGGAAAGAGTATTTCGGACATGCTTTGTTCAAGTCCGTATAGTCTACGCACATTCTAAGTTTGTTTCTTTTTATTGGAACTACAACTGCGTTGGCTAACCACTCGGGGTATTTTACCTCCCGAATAGACCCTATTTTAAGAAGTTTGGTTACCTCGTCCTCTATGAATGCATGTTTCACCTCGGACTGGGGCCTCCTTTTTTGCTTCACCGGTTTGAACCTGGGGTCGATGCTTAGCCGATGTGTGGTGATTTCCGGTGGAATTCCTATCATATCTAAATGGGACCAAGCAAAGCAATCCATATTATCAATAAGAGATTGAATGAGTTTTTTCCTGAGTTCGGGGGTTAATCCTGTTCCCAGGTATACCTTTCTCTCGGGCATGTATTCGATCAGTATGACCTGGTCCAGCTCCTCGACACTCGACTTTGTTTCATCGGACTCTTCGGAAACGACGAAGGTTCGAGGAGTAAGGAAATCCTCTTCTTCATCCCCGATTACCTGTTGCTCCGATTCCGTCGAGGCTGGGTATGGTGATTGCTATTTAGCCGCCTGCTTACCTTTGGTGCCCGATTTCTCTGAGGTCAAAGGCTCTGGTATCGACATCACCTCCTCAACTGCAAATATCTCCTTCGCAGCATGTTGCTACCCGTAAACCGTTTTCACTCCATCCCCCGTTGGGAACTTCATTATCTGATGAAGAGTTGAACGTATTGCCCTTATGTTGTGTATCCATGGTCTCTCGAGGAGCGCGTTGTACCTCATGTCACATTCGATGACATGAAATTTAGTATCTTGTATGGTCCCGTGCTACGTTTACTGGCAAGATAATTTCTCCCTTTGTTGTTTCGCTTGCCATGTTGAAGCCATTTAGGACCCGGGACGCAGGTACAATCTGATCCTGTAGGCCGAGCTGCTCTACGACCCTCGATCTGATTATGTTTGCTGAGCTACCTGGATCCACGAGAACAAGTTTAACTTGAATTTTATTTAAAAGGATAGAGATTACTAGGGCGTCGTTGTGTGGCTGAGATATGCCCTCTGCTTCCTCATCGTAGAATGATAAGGCATCCTCGGACACATAGCTCCGAGTACGTTTTTCTCTTGTGATTGACACCTTGATGCGTTTGAACACTGGTCCTTGCGAGACATCGACGCCGCCAACGATCATGTGAATTACATGTTGTGGTTCTTCTTGTTCATTTTTTCTTGCATCTCTCTCCCTGAAGTGATTCTTGGCTCAATCGCTAAATTCTCAAAGATGGCCCTCGTTGAATAGTCGAGCCACTTCTTCCCTTAGCTGCCTGCAATCCTCTGTTCTATGACCTTGTGTGCCATGATATTTGCACATCATGTTGTTGATACCTAATTTTTCCCTGTATATTTTTATATGCAAAATATCTTTAAAAATAGCATATATATATGTATACATAAGTATGTCCAAGCATCTTACTATTTTTCCCATAATTTTTAAGGTTTTTAAACTGATTTATTTCTCTTTTTCATCCATGAAAACCCAATGATTATTTCCAAAATTATTATTTTTGTAATTTATTTATTGGAATTTTATATTTATATTAAAATATGGCTAAGGTATTTTTTACACATTTTTTACAAATTTATTTGGTATTTTTAAGGATAGAATTTCATAATTGCAATATTAGCCATTTTTAGGTTTAAATTCGTCTCATATTCATAAAATGAGATTTCATATTTTTAATTGGATAATTATGTATAATAGATCATTTTGGTGCTTTCAATTTATTCCCAGAAATCAATTTACTATTTTTTTATAATTTTAAAAGGGAAAATTGGCTATTTAAGTAATAGCCCAATTCGTTTCAATTTTAGCCTAAAATCTGGCCCCAAATTGGACCCCAATTTCCAGCCCAATTTCAACTAAAACCCGACCCAGGCCCAATTACCCCTACCCGACCCAAAACCATATTAAATCCTGGCCGTTGATCTAAAAGATCAACGACCCTCATCCGTTCTTACCATTTTAAGCCAAACGACCCCCTCAAACCCCTCATTTGCCTCACTCGTCTCTATCTCTCTAGCCTCTGGTTCTCTCTAGAACCTTCCCCACTTCCCCTCCTCTCCGGTGAGTTCCCTTCATCTTCTCCGGCCACCTTCTGACCTGAATCCATGGTGGTTTCACCACCCACCAAGCCACCTATGGCTCCTCACGTTTGGTTACTGAATTTTTATGACTTGAACATGAAGATTTGGGTCCAGACCTCTGTCGATTCAAGTTCCACGGCCATCTCCAGCCTTGCTCCGGCAAGCCGTGTCTGTTCGAGCCTGGCCTCAACTTCTCCTTCTTAGATCCAAGCCTTTCTTACCGTTTGGGCTCCTCTGAAAACCCTAGCTTTGAGGTTTTTCTGATCTCTTTAGATCTGATCCAGATTTATGCTTTCCCTAAGTTTTAAATGATTTTCTGATTTTTTTTTCAAAAAAAAAAGTTATGCTTTCAAAACCTTTATTTTCCGATCTAGGGTTTTGAGTTATGTGTGTTTCTCTGATTTTCTTCTTCTCTTGTATGTTCTCTACTATGTTTCTCCTACTGTGTTCTTGTTAAATCTCTTCTACCATGTTCTTCTATTATGTTGCTCATACTGTGCTCTTGTTAAGATTTCCCTACCATGTTTTTATTTGTTGCTTCTACTGTTGTTTCGCATATTATTTTTCGCTTTGTTTCTCATGAGTTTCTGTTACTTAATAGCATGTCAAAGGTCCCAGTTCCTTTCTGAGACCTTTGAACTTGTTTCGACTAGTATCTTTTGCTTTCTTGATTACTCGCACTCTCATCTCGGCACTCGATTGATGGTAAAACCCTAAAATTTAGGGGTTCATCCGGGTTTGAGAACATTGGCTATGTGATATGTTTGTTCTTCATCTTTAAAGCTGTCTGATTTCAGAAACCCTAACTATTTCGAGGTTCTGAACTTGTTTCTCAACTGAGTCTCGAAATTCTTTGTCTCAACCTCTGTCTCTTTAAGCAATTCTGATTTTCCACTAAAACTTTTCTAAGGTCTTTTACACTGGATCTTTTGTATGCTACTAGATGCTACTTCTCTTCTACATTCCTAACCTATGTGACTACCATGCTCCTATAGTCTATTATCTAGTGATTTTGCATTTACACGGCATCTTCTTAACATGTTTGTATGCTCTTTATATGCGCTGAACTTCCCCTCTAATATGGCTTTCAAATTTTGATTAGTTTTAGACTTCCTTCTTTATAGGTTTGATTGATTTCTTTCCTTGTTTGCTGATTTCCCTATGACTCGATTTAAGTTATTTGACTTTCCTTAACTTTTCTGACTTGGTTCATTCATGGACCAGTGATTACAAAATCGTTGATCCTTGATTTACTGGCTACTAATTGATTTCTCTTACCTTATTTATGCAACTGTATATTTCAAAAGCTCTGCCCCTAAAATAAGCTTCTATGTATTTACCCCTAATTGCCTACTTTGCACAAATGCCTTGTTTGATTTCTTTCCTTAAATAACTTTTACCGTTTGAATCTGAATTCCTTAATTAAAGAAAGTCTTGTATGATTGATTCTTAATTAATATTCAGTTCCTTAACTGTTTTCTTACCTTATTTCTGCCTGATTTTCACACTATAAATGCACGACTCTTTCATTAACACACGACACTCACTCATAGTCTTTTCGAACTCACACTTACACGCAATAGTATTTTCTCTTTTTGTCTGTATCGTGGCCTGTTTGAAAGACTTACTGCTTTTCTCTACTTGTTTCTTTGAAACTAGTATGTTCTGATTTATGTTTCAGCACCAGAACAATGTNCTTTCACTTAGCACCGTTTCCTCTCTGTTCCGCCACGCTTATGGCTGCCACACCCAAACCTGTTCACCAAGAAGAGGAGAGTCCCACTTGTACTTCTCGCTTGGCTGGTGGTACACCGCCGGCGCTCGGGGAGCTAGCCCTGAGAGGTTTTATCTCGAGGAGGGACCTTACATCAGAGAGTCCTCCCAATGTTCAAGGCTATTGGGAGTATGCATCGAGGTTCATTTCATCAATAGGAGAGGGACACCTCGAGGCAGTGAGGAGAGACTGCGGATAGGGAGAAAAGGTGGTACTACAGGTACCTTCCCTGGGAGAGAGCATCATGACTCATGTAGAGGGGTTTTTGAATGTATACACGTACCACTTTACGTTGGGCCCTCTTGATTGAGTCGTGCTCGACTTCTGTCAAAGATACTGGGCTACCCTGGCACAGGTTCACCTGTCGTTCTGGAGGGTAGTATTGACGATGAGGTTCTTTGCAGAGGAAGCCGGGCTTGAGTTCACCCTTAGCCATCTTATTAGGGTGTAACAGGCCTTTCATCACCGAGGCCTAATAACTTTGCAATGTCGGTCCACCAGGCCCTTTGTTGTCGACGATGCAAAAGATGGGGACCGAGGGTAGACGAGTCGATCCGTCCGAGTACCGACTGTTGATATTTTTCCCGTGGAGTTCCTGCTATTTCCTAAAAATGAAATTTTGCACGTAAGTGGTACACTTGTGTTTTATCATTTTTGCTCATGGTGAAGGCGGATTATGTAAAGACGCTTTCTTTTTATTTTTTGCAGCAATCCCGTGGATGCCATACGAGGTCCCCAACCTGAAGGATTAGGCTTGGAAGTTGTTAGCCCGCTTCACCTATGATGGGTGTAAGTGGCGAGATCTGTCCAAGGGTAGAATGGAGGCACAACACCACGATACGTGCTGTGTGGTTTGTTTTCTTCGAAAGGCACTTCCTTTTACGTATGCTAACTCCGTCACCGTAGGCATTGGGGAATTTTCTGAGATGAGACCGTGCTTTCTTGGAGAGGATGAAGGATCGTCGGCTTAGGAATCGAGGAGCAATAACAAAAGGAAGGGACCCTGGAAGGGTGAATGTGCTCATAGTGAGGCAAGTTCCGCCGGAGGCTTAGAGAAGATGTATCAGTTGAGCCTGCATCACCCGAGACTTATGGCCTTGCCAAAATGGTTCCTTCTTTACTGGGGCCGATGAGACCAGGCCAGTAGATGTGCGCTCGACTTTTGAGGAGGATCAACGGCTCTGTTCTGTGGTGAGTTTTGGTCAATTGTATTGGTTTTCTGATTTTGCACTTTCATTTTCATATCGAGCTCCTTTTCCATAGGCCTTTGACAAGCTTAAGTCCGAGCTGTTTTGGCGTGAAGCCGAGTTGCGAAAATCTTTGGGCGGGGAGATATCCCTCAGGCTTCTTTGTGACAAAAGGCAAAGGAGCTGGTATACCTGCGGCACGAGGCGAGTCGGAGCTGGAACTACGAAATCTACCTTGAGGGGCATGTAACCTTAGTTTTGAGGGAGTGTATGTTTCTTCTTCTACCCTCTGAGATTAATATTTTGATATTTTAGTTGCAGAGAAGGACGGAGGACCTGAAGCGCTTTTGGGGAGAAGTTGGCTAGACCAAGTGTGAGTGCGATGAGCTAAGGGCTCGGGCAGGTGCCCAAGTCGTTGTTGATACCCAATTTTTCCCTGTATATTTTTATATGCAAAATATCTTTAAAAATAGAATATATATGCATATATAAGTATGTCCAAGCATCTTACTATTTTTCCCATAATTTTTAAGGTTTTTAAACTGATTTATTTCCCTTTTCTATCCAATGATTATTTCCAAAATTATTATTTTGGTAATTCATTTATTGGAATTTTATATTTATATTAAAATATGGCTAAGGTATTTTTTACACATTTTTTATAAATTTATTTGGTATTTTTAAGGATAGAATTGCATAATTGCAATATTAGCCATTTTTAGGTTTAAATTCGTCTCATATTCATAAAATGAGATTTCATATTTTTAAATGGATAATTATGTATTATAGATCATTTTGGTGCTTTCAATTTATTTCCAGAAATCAATTTACTATTTTTTATAATTTTAAAAGGGAAAAGGCTATTTAAATAATAGCCCAATTCGTTTCAATTTTAGCCTAAAATCTGACCCCAAATTGGACCCCAATTTCCAGCCCAATTTCAATTAAAACCCGACCCAGGCCCCAATTACCCCTACCCGACCCAAAACCATATTAAATCCTGGCCGTTGATCTAAAAGATCAACGACCCTCATCCGTTCTTACCATTTTAAGCCAAACGACCCCCCCAAACCCCTCATTTGCCTCACTCGTCTCTATCTCTCTAACCTCTGGTTCTCTCTAGAACCTTCCCCCCTTCCCCTCCTCTCCGATGAGTTCCCTTCATCTTCTCCGGCCACCTTCTGACCTGAATCCATGGTGGTTTCACCACCCACCAAGCCACCTATGGCTCCTCACGTTTGGTTACTGAATTTTCATGACTTGACCACGAAGAATTGGGTCCAGACCTCTGTCGATTCAAGTTCCACGGCCATCTCCGGCCTTGCTCCGGCAAGCCGTGTCTGTTCGAGCCTGGCCTCAACTCCTCCTGCTTAGATCCAAGCCTTTCTCACCGTTTGGGTTCCTCTGAAAACCCTAGCTTTGAGGTTTTTCTGATCTCTTTAGATCTGTTCCAGATTTATGCTTTCCCTAAGTTTTAAACGATTTTCTGATTTTTTTTTCAAAAAAAAAAGTTATGCTTTCAAAACCTTTATTTTCCGATCTAGGGTTTTGAGTTATGTGTGTTTCTCTGATTTTCTTCTTCTCTTGTGTGTTCTCTACTATGTTTCTCCTACTGTGTTCTTGTTAAATCTCTTCTACCATGTTCTTCTATTATGTTGCTCCTACTGTGCTCTTGTTAAGATTTCCCTACCATGTTCTTATTTGTTTCTTCTACCAGTTCTTGTACTGTTGTTTCGCATATTATTTTTCGCTTTGTTTCTCATGAGTTTCTGTTACTGAAAAGCATGTCGAAGGTCCCAGTTCCTTTCTGAGACCTTTGAACTTGTTTCGACTAGTATCTTTTGCTTTCTTGATTACTCGCCCTCTCATCTCGGCACTCGATTGATGGTAAAACCCTAAAATTTAGGGGTTCATCCGGGTTTGAGAACATTGGCTATGTGATATGTTTGTTCTTCATCTTTAAAGCTGTCTGATTTCAGAAACCCTAACTATTTCGAGGTTCTGAACTTGTTTCTCAACTGAGTCTCGAAATTCTTTGTCTCAACCTCTGTCTCTTTAAGCAATTCTGATTTTCCACTAAAACTTTTCTAAGGTCTTTTACACTGGATCTTTTGTATGCTACTAGATGCTACTTCTCTTCTACATTGCTAACCTATGTGACTACCATGCTCCTATAGTCTATTATCTACTAATTTTGCATTGACACGACATCTTCTTAACATGTTTGTATGCTCTTTATATGCGCTGAACTTCCCCTCTAAAATGGCTTTCAAATTTTGATTAGTTTCAGACTTCCTTCTGTATAGGTTTGATTGATTTCTTTCCTTGTTTGTTGATTTCCCTATGACTCGATTTAAGTTATTTGACTTTCACTTTTCTGACTTGGTTCATTCATGGACCAGTGATTACAAAATCGTTGATCCTTGATTTACTGGCTACTAATTGATTTCTCTTACCTTATTTATGCAACTGTATATTTCAAAAGCTCTGCCCCTAAAATAAGCTTCTATGTATTTACCCCTAATTGCCTACTTTGCACAAATGCCTTGTTTGATTTCTTTCCTTAAATAACTTTTACCGTTTGAATCTGAATTCCTTAATTAAAGAAAGTCTTGTATGATTGATTCTTAATTAATATTCAGTTCCTTAACTGTTTTCTTACCTTATTTCTGCCTGATTTTCACACTATAAATGCACGACTCTTTCATTAACACACGACACTCACTCATAGTCTTTTCGAACTCACACTTACACGCAATAGTATTTTCTCTTTTTGTCTGTATCGTGGCCTGTTTGAAAGACTTACTGCTTTTCTCTACTTGTTTCTTTGAAACTAGTATGTTCTGATTTATGTTTCAGCACCAGAACAATGTGTCTATCCCTGTCTACTTACTGCTTTTGTATAGTTCAGCATTACTGATTTCTTTTCCTGCCTGTTCTGTTTTGAATCCCTATTCCCCACCCCCTTGTGTGTTTAAGCTATGGTTTGGAGTATGGCAATATGTAAGTTGTTGCCCATGAATCGAACCTGATCCCTTGGGATCCTAGCCTCTATTAATGTGTGTTTGGACAAGCTTATGGTATGCTAGCATTCTCCATTGCTGGGCATGCCCACAGCCTGCCCTTGCCTCTTTCAATTTCCCTATTCCCCTGAACCCCTTATGTGTACTTATTTCCCTCTCCTTTTCCCCTTTCCCCTCTCAGAATTCTGCTTCTGCACTTGCACTCTCTCTTAGTCTTTAAGTTCTACCCCCCATCTTGTGAGCCTTGCCTTGGGACCTTGAGTTCCCTCTGAACTTGGACGCTTGAGGGCTGGCCTTTCCACACTGCACTTGTGTTAATCTGGTAATACATTTGGGTGTGAGCATTGCCCGGAGTCCGTTTGAGGCTTTTAGGGAACTTAGACACACTCAAATGGGAGAAAGGCTTTGGATCATGATCTTATGGAGTTGGTTTACCTTATATTTCAGACATGAAGTCTGAATCAGGCTCTCCTTGGTTGTACTTGTATTTGTATTTTTCTGATGTATTTTTTTTTAATTAAGCTGGGCTATAATAACTTGTAATAAACTCTTGGGGACGGCTAGTGAAAAGGGCGGGTAACTATGCATGCAAAGGGTAGATACCATGTCTATAGTTATTTTGAATTTTGCATATTCAAATGCATATAGAAATCATGCCTATAGGTACCTTTGAATAATTTCTGAATATAGAAATTACGTTCATAGGGTTCTTAAAGTAATTTCTGTATTTAGAAATCATGTTCATAGGGTTTCAAACAATTCACGCATATAGAAATCATGCCTATAGGCCCTTCTAGATCCTGTGTATTCATTATCATCTAGAAATTATGTCTATAAGTATCTGGAAATCTGAATTCTGCATATGCATATAGAAAGTATGCCTATAGGACCTTTCAAATCCTGTATATTCATCTTTTCATCTAGAAATCATGCACATAAGGTAGTAAAACAACTTCAGCATTTAGATATTGTGTCCATAGGTTTTAACACTTTCCTCGCTTAGATATCATGTTCATAGGTTTAAAACGAGTCTTCTGCATTTTTATACCATATCCACAAAAGGCTTAAAACCAGCTACGCATAGAAAGTATGTCTATAGGAGCTATTAATTGAATCTGAATCGCTTCATTCGCGCATAGAGCTAAAACCAGTAATAACGATGTATCATCATTTGTAGAACTTACAACCTTCGTAAAAATTTGCCTTTCTTTAATAAGCTGACTATCTTTTAACCAGTACGTATTCAGTTTATTGTTATTGCGTTCGTAAGTCAGTAGATAGCATGCCTATAGGATCCTTGTCCAACACTTAGGCAAGACTTAGGGTAAAATTAAATCCATTTTTGTTAATAGCTACAACCAACAGGCAGGCCTGATTCAGGCTTCTTATCTGAATTATATAACAAATCAGTCTACCTCAACCTTTAAGTTCTCGCATGTTTAATGCTTAATCAGACCTTAACTAGTATGTGTACGTCATGCTAAATATGTGTTTCTTTGTAAAAGGGGATATATCTGAGCCTTTGCGTGTTATGTGCTTTTCCCCAACTTGCTATACATGTTTTGTATGTCGCCTTAGAATTTTTGCCTTTAAAACCACAAATAAGCCTAACATCCCTACCTCCCTTAGGATTAGTAGTCCTAAATGCCCCGGGACTGATAGGATTGGGACAGGTAGTAGCATGCAATAGGTAAGCGAGACCATTTCGCGCTTAATACCTTAACGGGGTGGGAAAGGTAGATATGGACATGATGACCACGCGATAATGTCACGTGTAGCCCCTAATTGAGGAGTGATTACCGGGCATTGTGTGGGGTGATCCATATTATTAATAAACCTAGGACCCCCCTCCCTTTATTCTTTCTTTCCAGTATTTTAAACTATTTTTTTTAAAATCAGCTTTTCTAATTGTTCTTTCAAACCTTGTTTACTTTCAAACCTTTATGTGATAAAAATCCCCTCTTATTTGAGCCTTATTTGTCTATATGTTAATTGTATCCAAATTCACAATAATAGTCTGGCCGGGAACCACACTAGTGGATTCTGAGCGGTGCCTAACACCTTCCCCTTAGAATAATTTCAAGCCCTTACCCTATCTCTGGTTATTCAAATCAAACCTCCTTGGTGTCCTAATGCACCCTAATCATTAGGTGGCGACTCTTTAAATCAAACCCAATTCCCAAAAGGAATGAGTTGTCCTCCCCAAATGTCACAAACCCGATTTTCGTGGAGGAAAAAGGGGGCGCGACAGCATGGCGACTCTGCTAGGGATCTTTTAAGGCTTTTACCATTTCAGACCTTTATTGTGAATTTATGCTTCTTCACGCACAATTATTTGTTTATTTCTTTTTAAGCATTCAATTTTCTTTTCGATTGCAAAATTGACTTGTCTCTTTTTTTTTCTTCTTTTCTTTACTGCTTTCCTTTACTACTGCCTTAAATCATGAAAACTGTCGTATCTACTGCTTTCTTTAACGTGCAAATACGTGACAACATGCCTTTAATTGTTGCATAATCATGCTCAACATCATATTCCACTCGTGCCAAACAAATACCATAGCAACGCTTATAATGAGTTGTTGCGCTATTCCTATATTATCACCCCCTAAATCCGAAAATGGTATATTTGCGGTAAAACCAATCGATCAACAGTGTAGTCGACGGTTCCGTGCCTTTCCCCCTTGAGTTGTTCGCTCAAGGGTACCAGTCTAAAACCCCATAGAAACCTCACTCTATTTAAACTGTGCATGCATCATGGTCAAACCTAGCCGAGTCAGTTATGTTGTCCACATAATGACTCTTTAAGATAGCCTTATCCAAAAGTCCACCGGGTTCCCCTGAAACCCAAACGGACATTATCACGTTCTATGCATTTATTTGGAGAACTAAATGCTTTTATGCCAATTATTGATGTTAAATAGTCGAGTCCGGTGGGGGAAAGGGCCTAACCTTATTCTTTTGCAGACAATGAGGCACGAAATCCCCAGATTCGGCATGGTTACTAACATTCACCCGAGACTGCTAAACTGGTGGAAAGATCTTCATTCCAGTGACCAGACGCTTGTCTGAAAATATCTAGGGAATCTACCCTCCCTCCTGGAAATCCAACCCAACAACAAGATCATTGAAGTTGCTACTCTCTTTTGGGATTGTGAGAGGTCCGTCTTCCGCTTCGGGGAGATTGAAATGACACCTTGCA
>NC_031997.1:33810466-33919623 GCF_001879085.1 Nicotiana attenuata
AGGGTCCACTTGAGAACATACTGTGACAAGCTGGTCGGAGTGGGAAAAGACAAGAAAATCCGCATGAAGCTTTTCATGAGGAGCCTGAAGGGAGATGCTTTATCTTGGTACATTAGCCAAGATCCAAAGAAGTGGCCGAACTGGGTAAGCATGGCGTCCGACTTTATGGACAGGTTCAGGTTCAACACGGAGAATGCGCCGGATGTGTTCTACATTCAAAACCTAAAGAAGAAGCCCACAGAGACCTTCCGCGAGTATGTTACTCGCTGGAGGTCCGAAGCAGCTAAGGTTAGACCTGCCTTAGAAGAAGAATAGATGAACAAATTCTTCGTTCGGGCTCAAGACCCACAATATTATGAGAGGCTGATGATGATCGAGGGCCATAAATTTTCTGACATTATCAAGCTAGGGGAAAGGATGGGCATCAAAAGCGGAATGGTTACTAATTTCGAGGCTTTACAAGCTACAAACAAGGCCTTACAGTCAGGCGGTGTGTCCAAGAAAAAGGACGTAGGAGCCGTAATGGTGGCACAGAGAACCAAATCTCCCATCACATTCCAAACCTACCCAATGCCGCCACTCACATATCAGCCTACTCCAAACTACCAAGCACCCTCACCCTCTTACCAAGCTCCACCACTCACCTACCAATCACCTCCCACATATCAGCCCACTTTCACCCAAATATTCCTAACCAGCACATGTTTACCAAGCCTACAACACTCAACCATCCCACTACCAGTCCCCTCCTCCACGCCAAGACTTCCCTAGACCCCGACCAAACTTTGACCGACGACCCCCAAAACAGTACACGGCTATTGCTGAACCTATCGACCAATTATATAAAAGACTCAAAACTGCTGGTTACGTCACCCCTATCCCTGCTGCTCCTGAAAACCCTTCTCAGTGGATTAATCCAAATAAATCCTGTGTATACCATTCGGGCATGAAAGGACACACCATTGACGAATGCTGTTCTCTGAAGGATAAGATCCAGACTCTAACTGACAACAAGATTATTGTGGCAAAGGAACCTGCTCCAAATGTCCGCAATAACCCTCTGCCAGACCACAAGGGTGGAGGCGTTCACATGATTGAAATAGAGGATGATTGGGACCCCAAGGGATCGACCGGTTTGATCACAGAAGGTGACGATCCGATTGTAGTCCAGATTCAGCCCTCTGGGGACTTCGAGATAAATATGTCCATGCCACTTGATTTTGATGCATCATCATCTGCAAAGACGCCAGCACCAATTAAGGTCGAATTCGTGTCTCCAGCAAAGGCACCTTCACCCTTCGAAGTTGCAGTTTTACCGCCCAAGGTACAGGCTCCGTTCGGGGTAAAGATAGCCACGCCAATTCCAGTGGCAATGTCAGCCATAACACCATTCCATACAAAGGCTATACCATGGGACTACACAGCCGAGGCAAGAAGGAAAGGCAAAGTTATGTTCGGGAAAGCTATTGCAGCACAGGGTATGACGAGAACCGGTAGGGTTTATACCCCGGAACATTTGGCTGAGTCAAGCAAGCAGGCCTCTAGTCGGCCAACCATCACCGAGACCGGGCCCGACGATCTCTGGAGAAAGATACAGGCCAAGGAATACTCGATCATTGATCAACTGAACAAAACACCGGCGCAAATTTCCATCCTTGCTTTGCTACAGAACTCCGATGCGCACAAAAATGCCCTATTAAGGGTATTGAGTGAGGCGTATGTACCGAGCAACATCACCGGCCGGGAGATGGCTAACATGATAGGCCAGGTATTAGAAAGTCACAAGATCACTTTCCATGAAGATGAGCTGCCACCAGAAGGGTTGAGTCACAACAAAGCGTTGCACATCACCGTGCAATGCGAAGATTATTTTGTCACCAGAGTCCTGATTGATGGGGTATCTAGCCTCAACATTTGTCCGTTGGTAACACTCAGGTTGTTGGGTAAGGGACTGCACGAGATCAAGGACGGATCCATCAACGTCAAAGCTTTCGACGATTCCCAAAGGTCTACCATTGGGGAAATTAGCCTATGTTTACAAATGGGGCCTACATGGTTTGATATTGACTTTTAAGTGATAGACGTGTCGACATCTTACAATCTGCTGTTAGGACAACCCTGGATTCATGCTGCTGGGGCCGTAGCGTTAACACTACATCTGGCCGTATAGTTTGAGTGGAATCACCAAGAGGTAATCATCCACGGCGACGGTAGTAATCCCATATACAGTCGCCAAACCATCCCAGCAATCGGAGGCAGAAGAAAGATAGGTGGGGAGACTTATCACCGCATCGAGCGGGTCAACGCCGTTGATAAAGACAAATGGTGGAATAACAAAATTGAAAGCATATTGAACTGGAGCGGATACGAACCTGGCAAGGGACTTGGCAAGAACCTCCAAGGAATTGCTAAGCCTATCAAACTTAAGAAACATAGTACCACCTTTGGTCTAGGATATGAGTATACCTTGGAAGAGTTCAACAACTGGTCGCCACCATGGCGCGGTCCTTACTATCCATTGGAGCAGCCAATACCACACTTGGAACAAACTTTCCAACCGGCCGAAGTTATCTATGGGTCAAAAGAAGAGGAAGCACTGGCAGCGATGAGGAATTTATTCCTGGGAGACGATGATATGGGTTGTTGTGTCATTCTCGAGGTGGAGGGGGAGGAAGGCCCTTCCATACAGGCTGTGAGCAGAGGAGCGTGCCTCAACAACTGGACCTTAAGAAACACCAGAGCCCGGCGAGCCTCAGGGTAGCAAGGCTGAACAAGCATCATGCACTATCTTTTATTTTTACTAGTTGACTTTCCTTTCACATTTTAAGTTTCGCAATAAGATCTTCAATGGAATTTATCAAAGCATTTTGATTTTTTTTCTTATAAATCAATACTCTTATTATTTTCTCTCATTACTTTACTTATACAGCATTACTATTATATGTCTTGATGAACCAATGACTGTGACATGCAATGAGACAACGCGACAAACGGATATAGATTCAGAGGAAGATGACATACCGGAAGAGATTGTCAAGGAAGTTGAGAATTTTGAAAACAGACCAAAGTCCAACCTGGACGAGACTGAGATTGTTAACCTGGGAGACGAAGAGAATGTCAAAGAAACACGAATCAACGTTCACTTATCACCGTCAGAAAAGGAAGAGTACCCAGAACTTGCAAATCCTATTCAGAAGCGCACACTTCGGAGGTTATCCAACAATTTCTTTCACAATGGAGGAATCCTGTATAGGAGGACTCCTGATTTGGGACTACTCAGGTGTGTCAACGCAAAGGAAGCATCCAAGCTGCTAGAAGAAATCCATGCTGGGACTTGTGGTTCGCATACGAACAACTTTGTTTTAGCCAAGAAGATACTCCAGGCTGGTTACTTTTGGATGACTATGGAAACGGACTGCATTCAGTATGTCCGGAAATGCCACCGCTGCCAGACACATGCAGACATGATAAAGGTGCCTCCCAATGATCTTAATGCAACAAGCTCACCATGGCCTTTCGCCGCTTGGGGAATGGATGTCATTGGACCAATCGAGCCTGCCGCCTCCAGCGGGCACAGATTTATCCTAGTGGCAATTGATTATTTCACCAAATGGGTTGAAGCAGCATCTTACAGAGCAGTAACTAAGAAGGTCGTGTTAGACTTTGTCCGCGACCGCGTCGTTTGTTGGTTCGGGATTCCAGAATCAATCATCACTGACAATCGCTCCAACCTCAACAGTGACTTGATGAAAGCTATGTGTGAAACCTTCAAGATCAAACACAAGAATTCTACAGCCTACAGGCCTCAAATGAACAGAGCTGTAGAAGCCGCCAAGAAGAACATTAAGAAGATACTGAGGAAAATAGTGGAGAAGCATAAGCAGTGGCATGAGAAGCTATTATTTGCTTTATTGGGGTATCGCACCACAGTCCGCACATCAACTGGGGCAACCCCCTATATGCTGGTTTATGGTACAGAAGCCGTCATTCCAGCCGAAGTAGAAATTCCTTCCTTAGAATCATACAGGAAGCTGAGCTCGACGATGTAGAATGGGTGAAGAGTCGTTACGAGCAGTTAGCTCTCATAGATGGAAAAAGAATGAATGCAGTTTGCCACGGTCAGTTTTATCAGAATAGGAAGTCCAGAGCCTTCAACAAAAGAGTCAAGCCGAGACAGTTCACACCAGGGCAACTGGTATTAAAGAAAATCTTCCCGCATCAAAATGAAGCCAAGGGGAAATTCTCTCCCAACTGGCAAGGTCCATACATGGTTCACCGGGTTCTGACAGGAGGAGCCCTTATACTTGTAGAAATGGACGGAGAGATCTGGCCAAAGCCAATTAACTCAGATGCAGTCAAGTGTTACTTCGTGTGATCTTTATGTTTTCCATATATGTTGTAATTGAACTACGTCTGACCTGATTCCCGTTTAAGAGGGGATACGTAGGTAGCCCTATGGGTTCGGTCACAATTCAATAAAATTTTTCATTTTCCCCGAAATTGGAAACTGGGGCAGAATTTTGAGGAGGACCCTCAATATTCTGTAGCAAGAGAGGTTGCAATGTCTTGAGCCACGTCACAGTCGTCGGTTCATCTAAAAGTTATTTCTTAAATATATACTTACAACATATTTTTTCAAATTCATGCATGTTTTTTTTGGTTCAGCAACGCTACACCCCAATGATACTTACCGTATCACCGTATCAAAGCCGAACGGGTCGAACAAGGCCATCAGGGATGCGAACTAACCTCCCCCTCTACAAAACTCACAATTTTTCTTTGGATGCAGACACTTGGATTGCGAAAGCACCTGACATACTGTACACTCACGAGACAAACATTGTTCAGGAATACAACTCTCAGAACTATTGCACTTGCCCGCATTTTTTATTCACGTGCGCCGGCGATATTCCCTGTATCGCAATATCCCCAGCAGTCACAATATCGCAACCTGCTATCAGCTAAGAAATCCTATTTACCATTCTGCATTTTTTGCATTGCATAAGGCTACCATTCTGCCTTCCAAGACTAAACACTGCTCCATCTGCATTTTTTTGCATTGCATAAGGCTACGATTCTGCCTTCCGAGACTAAACACTGTCTCCATCTGCATCTTTTGCATTGCATAAGGCGACGATTCTGCCTTTCGAGACTAAACACTGTCTCCATCTGCATTTTTCTGCATTGCATAAGGCTACCATTCTGCCTTCCGAGACTAAACACTGTCTCCATCTGCATCTGTCTGGATGAAAGATCGCCACCTTATTTACATTTGCACGGCTGAAAGATTGCCACTTTATTTTTGCATGGCTGAAAGATTGTCACATTATTTACGCTTGCATGGCTGAAAGATCGCCACTTTATTTTTGCATGGCTAAAAGATCGCCACATTATTGCATTTCATGGCTGAAAGATCGCCACTTTATTTTTTGCATGGCTGAAAGATCGCCACTTTATTTTTGCATGGCTGAAAGATCGCCACCTATTGCATTTCATGGCTGAAAGATCGCACCTATTGCATTTCATGGCTGAAAGATCGCCACTTTATTTTTTGCTTGGCTGAAAGATCGCCACCTATTGCATTTCATGGGCTGAAAGATCGCCACCTATTGCATTTCATGGGCTGAAAGATCGCCAAATTATCTGAGGGCGCCATCGTTCGGAGGCACCATTTACATAGCCCGAGAACACCATGCCATGGCCTGAAGATTCCTTTAATCTCTTGCATATCATTATTCAAAGGCATCATGGTTCGGAGGCATCATTCTCATAGCCCGATAGCATCATTTCATGGCCTGTGAATCCTTTATTATACACTTCATGTCCAAGGACATCATGGTCTGAGGACGTCATCCTAACCGTCCAAAGACAGCATTCATGGTCCGACGGGAACTTGCGTCATATTTAAATTTACGCACAGTATATGCTTGTATTGCTTATTTGCAGGTAAACCGGCGAGCAACGGCCATCTCGGCAGGAGCAATCCCGCTCCAGTTCCCGCAGCCCTATTAGACCTTAACCATTTATCCCAACCTAAATATTGCGTCCGTTCTTGAAAGGTCTCCGT
This sequence comes from Nicotiana attenuata, assembly GCF_001879085.1. NCBI lineage: Eukaryota > Viridiplantae > Streptophyta > Magnoliopsida > Solanales > Solanaceae > Nicotiana > Nicotiana attenuata. The sequence goes on from NC_031997.1 coordinate 33,816,534, forward strand.
CGGCATATTCCGCCCACGGATCCCGAACTACATACGGCATGATTCCTGTGAGACCAGGGATATGTAGGCAACTCAGAAACCAGATCTCGGCCAAATTTCTTCAAAACATTTCGTTCGGTCAAAATTGGTCATCATATCTTTACCCGACAACTCTTTCATCCTTCCCGGGTAAAGANTTGATACCTAATTTTTCCCTGTATATTTTTATATTGCAAAAATTATCTTTTAAAAATAGTCATATATATATGTATACATAGTATGTCCAAGCTATCTTACTATTTTTCCCATAATTTTTAAGGTTTTTAAACTGATTTATTTCCCTTTTTCATCCATAAAAATTCAATGATTATTTCCAATATTATTATTTTGGTAATTCATTTATTGGAATATTATATTTATATTAAAATATGGCAAAGGTATTTTTTACACATTTTTACCAAATTTATTTGGTATTTTTAAGGATAGAATTGTATAATTGCAATATTAGCCATTTTTAGGTTTAAATGCGTCTCATATTTATCAAATGAGATTTCATATTTTTAAATGGATAATTATGTATTATAGATCATTTTGGTGCTTTCAATTTATTCCCAAAAATCAATTTACTATTTTTTATAATTTTAAAAGAGAAAATTGGCTATTTAAATAATAGCCCAATTCGTTTCAATTTTAGCCTAAAATCTAACCCCAAATTGGACCCCAATTTCAAGCCCAATTTCAACTAAAACCCGACCCAAGCCCCAATTACCCCTACCCGGCCCAAAACCATATTAAATCCTGACCGTTGATCTAAAAGATCAACGACCCTCATCCGTTCTTACCATTTTAAGCCAAACGACCCCCTCAAACCCCTCATTTGCCTTACTCGTCTCTATCTCTCTAACCTCTGGTTCTCTCTAGAAGCTTCCCCCCTTCCCCTCCTCTCCGATGAGTTCCCTTCATCTTCTCCGGCCACCTTCTGATCTGAATCCATGGTGGTTTCACCACCCACCAAGCCACATATGGCTCCTTAAGTTTGGTTACTGAATTTTCATGACTTGACCACGAAGAGTTGGGTCCATACCTCTGTCGATTCAAGTTCCACGACCATCTCTGGCCTTGCTCCGGCAAGCCGTGTCTGTTCGAGCCTGGCCTCAACTCCTCCTGCTTAGATCCAAGCCTTTCTCACCGTTTGGGTTCCTCTGAAAAACCAAGCTTTGAGGTTTTTCTGATATCTTTAGATCTGTTCCAAATTTATGCTTTCCCTAAGTTTTAAACGATTTTCCGATTTTTTTTTCAGAAAAAAAATGTTATGCTTTCAAAACCTTTATTTTCCGATCTAGGGTTTTGAGTTATGTGTGTTTCTCTGATTTTCTTCTTCTCTTGTGTGTTCTCTACTATGTTTCTCCTACTGTGTTCTTGTTAAATCTCTTCTACCATGTTCTTCTATTATGTTGCTCCTACTGTGCTCTTGTTATGATTTCCCTACCATGTTCTTATTTGTTTCTTCTACCAATTTTTCTACTGTTGTTTCACATATTATTTTTCGCTTTGTTTCTCATGAGTTTCTGTTACTGAAAAGCATGTCGAAGGTCCCAGTTCCTTTCTGAGACCTTTGAACTTGTTTCGACTAGTATCTTTTGCTTTCTTGATTACTCGCCCTCTCATCTCGGCACTCGATTGATGGTAAAACCCTAAAATTTAGGGTTTCATCTGGGTTTGAGAACATTGGCTATGTGATGTGTTTGTTCTTCATCTTTAAAGCTGTCTGATTTCAGAAACCCTAACTATTTCGAGGTTCTGAACTTGTTTCTCAACTGAGTCTCGAAATTCTTTGTCTCAACCTCTGTCTCTTTAAGCAATTCTGATTTTCCACTAAAACTTTTCTAAGGTCTTTTACACTGGATCTTTTGTATGCTACTAGATGCTACTTCTCTTCTACATTGCTAACCTATGTGACTACCATGCTCCTATAGTCTATTATCTACTGATTTTGCATTGACACGACATCTTCTTAACATGTTTGTATGCTCTTTATATGCGCTGAACTTCCCCTCTAAAATGGCTTTCAAATTTTGATTAGTTTCAGACTTCCTTCTGTATAGGCTTGATTGATTTCTTTCCTTGTTTGCTGTGTTCCCTATGACTCGATTTAAGTTATTTGACTTTCCTTAACTTTTCTGACTTGGTTCGTTCATGGACCAGTGATTACAAAATCTCTGATCCTTGATTTACTGGCTACTAATTGATTTCTCTTACCTTATTTATGCAACTGTGTATTTCGAAGCTCTGCCCCTAAAATAAACTTCTATATATTTACCCCTAATTGCCTACTTTGCGCAAAATGCTTGTTTGATTTCTTTCCTTAAATAACTTTTACCGTTTGAATCTGAATTCCTTAATTAAAGAAAGTCTTGTGTGATTGATTCTTAATTGATATTCAGTTCCTTAACTGTTTTCTTACCTTATTTCTGCCTGATTTTCACACTATAAATGCACGACTCTTTCATTAACACACGTCACTCACTAATAGTCTTTCTGAACTCACACTTACACGCAATAGTATTTTCTCTTATTGTCTGCATCGTGGCCTGTTAACAAGACTTACTGCTTTTCTCTACTTGTTTCTTTGAAACTGGTATGTTCTGATTTACGTTTCAGCACCACAACAATGTGTCTATCCCTGTCTACTTACTGCTTTTGTATAGTTCAGCATTACTGATTTCTTTTCCTGCCCGTTCTGTTATGAATCCCTATTCCCCACCACCTTGTGTGTTTAAGCTATGGTTTGGAGCATGGCAATATGTAAATTGTTGCCCATGAATCAAACCTGATCCTTGGGATCCTAGCCTCTATTAATGTGTGTTTGGACAAGCTTATAGTATGCTAGCATTCTCCATTGCTGGGCATGTCCACAGCCTGCCCTTGCCTCTTTCAACTTCCCTATTCCACTGAACCCCTTATGTGTACTTATTTCCCTCTCCTTTTCCCCATTCCCCTCTCAGAATTCTGCTTCTGCACTTGCACTCTCTCTTAGTCTTTAAGTTATACCCCCCTCTTGTGAGCCTTGCCTTGGGACCTTGAGTTCCCTCTGAACTTGGACGCTTGAGGGCTGGCCTTTCCACACTGCACTTGTGTTAATATGGTAATACATTTGGGTGTGAGCATTGCCCGGAGTCCCTTTGAGGCTCTTAGGGAACTTTGACACACTCAAATAGGAAAAAGGCTTTGGATCATGATCTTATAGAGTTGGTTTACCTCATATTTCAGACATGAAGTCTGAATCAGGCTCTCCTTGGTTGTACTTGTATTTGTATTTTTCTGATGTATTTTTTTTTTACTTTAATCTAGGATGTAATAACTTGTAATAAACTCTTGGGGATGGCTAGTGAAAAGGGCGGGTAACTATGCATGCAAAGGGTGATACCATGTCTATTGTTATTTTGAATTGTGCATATTCAAATGCATAGAGAAATCATGCCTATAGGTACCTGTGAATAATTTCTTCATATAGAAATCACGTTCATAGGGTACTTAAAATAATTTTTGCATTTAGAAATCATGTTCGTAGGGTTTCAAACAATTCACGCATATAGAAATCATGCCTATAGGCCCTTCTAGATCATGTGTATTCATTATCATCTAGAAATTATGTCTATAAGTATCTGGAAATCTGAATTCTGCATATGCATATAGAAAATATGCCTATAGGACCTTTCAAATCCTGTATATTTACCTTTTCATCTAGAAATCATGCTCATAAGGTTGTAAAACAACTTCAGCATTTAGATATCATGTCCATAGGTTTTAACAATTTCCGCGCATAGATATCATGTTCATAGGTTTAAAACGAGTCTTCTGCATTTTTATACCATATCCACAAAAGGCTTTAAACCAGCTACGCATAGAAAGTATGTCTATAGGAGCTATTAATTGAATATGAATCGCTTCATTCGCGCATAGAGCTAAAACCAGTAATAACGATGTATCATCATTTGCAGAACTTACAACCTTCGTAAAAACTTGCCTTTCTTAAATAATCTAACTATCTTTTAACCAGTACGTATTCAGTTTATTGTTATTGCGTTCGTAATTCAGTAGATACCATGCCTATTAGGATCCTTGTCCAACACTTAGGCAAGCCTTAGGTAAAATTAAATCCGTTTCTGTTAATAGCTGCAACCAGCAGGCATGCCTGATTCGGGCTTCTTATCTGAATTATGTAACAAATCAGTCTGCCTCAACCTTTAAGTTCTCGCATGTTTAATGCTTAATCAGACCTTAACTAGTATGTGTAAGTCATGCTAAATATGTGTTTCTTTGTTAAAAGGGATATATCTGAGCCTTTGCGTGTTATGTGCTTTTCCCCAACTTGCTATACATCTTTTGTATGTCGCCTTAGAATTTTTGCCTTTAAAACCACAAATAAGCCTAACATCCCTACCTCCCTTAGGATTAGTAGTCCTAAATGCCCCGAGACTAATAGGATTGGGACGGGTAGTAGCATGCAATAGGTAAGCGAGACCATTCCGCGCTTAATACCTTAACGGGGTGGGAAGGGTAGATATGAACATGATGACCACGCGATAATGTCACGTGTAGCCCCTTATTGAGGAGTGATTACCGGGCATTGTGTGGGGTGATCCATATTATTAATAAACCTAGGACCCCCCCTCCCTTTATTCTTTCTTTCCAGTATTTTAAACTATTTTTTCTAAATCAGCTTTTCTAATTTTTCTTTCAAACATTGTTTACTTTCAAACCTTTATGTGATAAAAATCCCCTCTTATTTGAGCCTTATTTGTCTATATGTTAATTGTACCCAACTTCACAATTATAGTCTGGCCGGGAACCACACTAGTGAATTATGAGGGGTGCCTAACACCTTCCCCTTAGAATAATTTCAAGCCCTTACTCTATCTCTGGTTATTCAAATCAAATCTCCTTGGTGTCTTAATGCACCCTAATCATTAGGTGGCGACTCTTTAAATCAAACCCAATTCCAAGAAGGAATGAGTTGTCCTACCCAAATGTCACAAACCCGATTTCTGCGGAGGAAAAAGGGGGGCGCGACACATGTTCGGGTTCCTTTGAGAAGGATCAGTATGTATAGGCCTGTGCCACTTGGTCTCTTTGATTTTTTCGATAGCTGACACAATCCCCGATGCATCTGCGCTAAAGTTGTAGTCCGACAGTCGAGGTGCCTCTACGAGGATGGTATGCTTATCGAACTCGCTCTTACTCATGATCCCTCGAGAACTTTGAACTCGATCGTTTCTCCGATCATTTCTGGGGGTGTTTGGACCTGAACCGTTGTTTCTTCGATCGACGTACGGCTGAAATCGTTCCTTATTCGATCTTGATTCCCTGTCTGTATCCCTCGGGGGCTTGGCTGCAGATCTATTAGGATGAACTGAATCTGAGGGGGCTCCCAACTGGTCGTCCTCGCCCCTAATTTTTGATTGATAGCGGTTGTGTACATCCGACCACGTCACAGCCGGATACTAGATCAAATTTTGCTTTTATTGTCGAGACGCAATCGAGCTCCTTTCATTTAAGCCCTGCATAAAAGCTTGTACTGCCCAGTCATCTGAGACCGGTGGTAACTCCATTCGCTCCATCTGGAACCTGGACACGAACTCCCTCAACATGTCGTCGTTTCTTTGTTTTATCTTGAAGACATTCGATTTTCTCGTGGCCACCTTTATGGCCCCGGCGTGCGCTTTCACGAAGGCGTCGGCTAACATAGCAAATGAGTCAATAGAGTTAGGAGGTAAGTTGTGATACCAAATCATAGCTCTTTTCGACAATGTTTCTCCAAACTTTTTCAATAAGACTGATTCGATCTCATCGTCATTCAAGTCATTTCCTTTTATCCCGCAAGTGTATGAAGTAATATGCTCGTTAGGGTCGATTGTCCCGTTACATTTGGGTATATCGGGCATGGGAAACTTCTTAGGAATAGGCATTAGAGCCGCACTCTGAGGGAATGGTTTTTGTATGAATTTTTTGGCATCTAATCCTTTCAAAACTGGAGGTGCCCCCGGTATTTGGTCAACACGGGAGTTATAAGTTTCTACCTTTTTGTCAATGTCTTCAATCTTCTTCTCTCCGGACTCGATCCTCTTGGTAAGCTCTTCGAGCATCCTCATAATGGTGGGGTCAGTCCCGGAGTCATTTCCATTTGACCTCTCTGGCGCTGGCTCATCACATCGAGTGTTTTCATGTTCAGCTACACTCGGAGTCTTATTTTGACTTTAAAGTTGAGCAATGACGATCTGTTGAGCTTGCAGCATCTCGAATATTACTTAGAGGCTGATTCCCCCATCACCCATTCCTTGTGTTCCTTGGCCACCAGGTCGGGCTTCCCTGCGTACACTCCCCCTGGGGTCTGTGCCTAAATCCGCGTTTAGAGCAATGTGTGAACTAACATCAACCGGTTCCATATTTGGCACTTCCCCAGGGTTTATTGGTGGTATACTGACCCCTATATTGTTATTTTCTCCAAGACCTTCATTTTCATGAACAGGTGCATTTTGTGAGCTAGACATGTTTCAGCCTGAGAATAAAAAATTCTTGACAAGAAAAAGTGTAAAAATAACATGTGTAATGAGAATCAATAAAGAAATAATCACTATTATTTTTAGCCCCACGGTGGGCACCAAACTGTTTACCTCGAAAGTACGAGTAATAATTAAATTTGATTTGTGGTTTTAAAGATATGTGATTAACTTCAATACCAATTAATAATCAAGAAATATGAAGTAGAAATGAAAGAAATAAGTGAATCAAACCAATGTTATTCAGCAGTGGTGACCTCGAGCTTAGTGGCCTCGAGATGGACTAAGAGCAATAAAGTAAGAACAATAAACGTAAAGAACAATTCTGATGAACAGTAAGAGAGAAAAGTAGGATAGTATATTCTTGCCAATGATGAGATGATGTTACAAATGATTGGGGTCCCTTTTATATAATAGGGGAACCCTAAATAAGGTATATTTCTATTTACAGTAAGGAATATTCTTAATACAGCTATCTAACCGCCTAGTACGGAATCGTACAATCCTATTCCGGAATTTGCGCCATGATCTTGGGGACGTGGCAGGAATCTAGCTCATTCTGTTATAAATCCATAACGGTACAATTTCGGGATCGAGCATACTTGACTTTGGTATTCCCTGCATTCTTATCTTCGAGCATTGCATTCCTCCCTCGAGCTTGGATCTGGATTTGGTCCCTTGAACTTGAACTCGACCTTGCCCGAAGATAATGCAATACTCCGTAGTTGCACAGTACTGACACAAACAAAAATAAAATAGTTCATAAATAAGACATTCGAATGTAGGCAAAATGGAATTGGATATATATTACATCAAAATAATAAATGTAAGATATATGTTATTTATAAAAATTTCGTAACTTAGTCAAGGTTAAGTGAACCCTCTTCGTTAGCATCTAGCCTTTCTACTTCTGATCCCAATCTGAAATTTAGGTTGCGACAGAGCACCCAAAGAGACACTACCATCAGGTAAATCCTCTAAGCTAGAACACAAAAACGTAGAAAAGACAAGAAATACTACTCACCTGTCTAATATAGATAAAGCGTAGAACAAAATGTTCGAACAACATCCCATAAACCTACATTACTAAGTCATGGAGCACTAGAATCTAAATACAACTGATACAAGATGCAGCTCGATCTTCCCTTATAGTATATGCACCCACGTACTAATTGTCAGTCTAAAAGATCCAGCATGAACATCGACTCGCTCTCCCATCTTACCCCTGAGGTAAATCTTTAGAAATCGCTAGCCGTACATAAGTATAATCAATAGAAAGCAATATACAAGAGGAGAAATTAAATCAGAAATCGTGATTACAAATAATGAAAGTAAACATGTTGTTACGATAACCGAAGCTTCTAATCCATGACTATCGCCACAAAATAAATTTTTAATTTGTGGCGTTGTCAAAGGCAATTAGCGACGGTTTGTAATACCAGAAATATGATCTAAACGCTTTTTAAAAAACAATATGAGAGGGTTATCAATCTCCACAATTTAATCTCAATCTTTAAAAAGAAAAATAATTAGTGGCAGCTTATTACTGCCACAATAGTTGAAAATTTTAATTTAGGGATTCAATAAATAAACTCAATAACTCATACAACATAAATCCTATTCCATTAGGAATATTTATAGTAACAAACATCAACACATTCAAATTCATATCACACTAAAGTTATACAAACACATATTTGATAATTTAAACATTATACAATCTAGAGATGTGCTTAACAGGTATGCAGATGTGCCAAGTATTTGCTTGGTGATTTGTATTGCCGCCATGTGATCATATTCTCACATGCTCACTCTACGTATCACTTGCCGAAACAATGAAATTTGATCAAAAACTTATAAACGAATAACATTTTGCCATAACAAGCTAAAAGGAAGATCTTGGTATATAAATAACCGAAAGCTCCTATTCTCTTACAAATAAATATGTTACTTGGTCTAACAATAGCATTAAAATGAAGTTGTTAGATACTCACATGAATAAGAGCTAAAGTACAAAGTTATTTCCTTGAATATCATCACAACATTTACATCCACAAATTATTTTACTTGGTAACATAAATTCTTGCCATATATTCACGAAAACCAAAATGTAACTGATAAAATATAAGTTAACCACTATAGTCTTTCTAACATTAGAATCAAACAAATAAAATATAATTTGTAATCTATCCCAGTGATTAACAAAAGTTAAATTTGCATCAAAACTAAGGCTAACAGCACTAGAAAACTGAAGTAGAAGAAATGAACAGAATAAAAGTTAGTTAAAAAACCAAGCATGTCAAAATCTGTTGGATCCAACTTCAAACAAAAGAAGCAACAAACTAGAACGCACAAAACTTTTTCTAAGACATAAATTCTACTAGTATCTATATCATCAGTAACAACTACAAGAGAATATATAATAATTTACTCTTAGTTACGTAATGTAACCTGGGGAAAAGATGTGAAAATATTGAAAATTTTAACTTATCGCTCAATGTTACCATAATAGCATATCAATCTGTTAAAACAGAAATATGCATAGATTAGTATCCAATCAAGCTGGCTTCATCAAAGTCTTTTGTCCCTTGAATCACTTCCTAGTAAGAGATCTTCTTACGGAGAACACATACGAATACAAGAAATAAAAAATAAGGAGAACCAAATATGAATACCTATTTGAGCTTACCTCTATACCAAATATGAATATCATCTCTAAACATATCTATAAACTAAATAAATGAAATAAGCACTACTTAAATATGCAATATTATTACCTCCAAATAAAACACCATATTAAATCTAAATTTTATTCATATTTGACCGTTGCCTTCCTCGAACGGGTCAGGCCTTGCGCAAACGCGAAGAAGGCCTGACGCCCGGTGGTTAAAACAAAACCAGTTACGGGATTTTACCATTCTTTCAAAATTTGAAAACTAGAAAACCCTAGAGGTGATTTTCCCAAGAGTTTTTCTTCCCCAATTTGGTGGTAAGTGATTCTAACCTACTTTCCTTCAATTACCCATTACATTTCATGAAATCTAGGATTTTCATGGTGAAAATTGGGGGTTTGGGTAGAAATAGAGATTTTTATAAAATTGGAATTTGGATCTCAAATTGGGGTCAGATTTCGAAATAAATTACATAATCGGGCTCGGGGGTGAATGAGTAAATGGATTTTGGTCCGAACCTGGGATTTTGACAAGGCGGGCACGGGGTCAATTTTTGACTTTTTGGGGGAAAGTTTGGAAATTCTAAATTTATGCATTGTAATTGATTCCTTTAGCAATATTTGATATTATTTAGTCAATTGTGGCTAGATACTAGCGGTTTGGAGGCGGATTCTAGGGGAAAGGCCCCGGTAGAGCTCTGAATTGAAAGCGGAGTGAGGTAAGTGTTGATTCTAACCTTGACTTGAGGAAATTAGGAACCCTCGGACTATGTGCTATGTGAATTGCATGTGAGAGGCGTATATGCGAGGTGACGAGTGCTTATACGCCTCCGAATTACTTGTTTTCCCTGATTTTCCATTGTTTATTAATTATCTCCTTCCCTGTCTTAAATGTTATATGCCCTAAATGCTTTCCATGCTTATTTGATACCTGTTAATCAATGTCCTCTCCTGTTAATGATGTTAGATCTTTTCATAATTACATGATTCCCTGCTATTTGCTTAAACTGACTTACTTGCACCTTTTAATTGTCAATTACCGGACTGGTCTCACTGTGTAGTATTATTATGTAGATTTCTATACTGTACAAGGTTACTTTTTGGTTCAGTTTGGTATTTATTGATCGTAAAGATTTTCGTCGTTTGAATTGTTAATTTGACTGTGCACATTTAGTATTTGGTAGTGATATGGTGGGATCGGGTTGCACGGCGCAACATGTGAAATAAGGGTGGATTGATGTGGTAGAATTAGGGTGAAATTGTACAGTATGGTGGGATCGGGTTGCACGCCACAACAGATGGAATAAGGGTGGATTGATATGGTAAAATAAGGGTGAATTATTATACTGATATTGATATATGGTGGGATCGGGTTGCGCACCTCGACATATATATTTTATTTACTGTTGTTGATGTTATTACGATAAAATAAGGGAGGATTTTGTGTTGTACGGTGGGATCGGGTTGCGCGCCGCAACAACCTATGCGTTTTTATTTCCTTGAGCTATGTTGGTTTTTGGTATTTTCATTTGAAACTCAAAGGATTGGTAATTCTGAACGACACTGGCTTAAATCTTGAGGTGGTAACTATTATTTCCAGTTGACTGTCTTATTTTGTTCCGTATTTCCTTTTCTACTTTAATTATATACTGCGTACAGGTTGTAGTGTAGGTGACCTGCCTTAGCCTCGTCACTGCTTCGCCGAGGTTAGGCTCGGTACTTACTGAGTACATGGGGCCGGTTGTACTCATACTACACTCTGCACTTCTTGTGCAAAATTTGGAGTTGGTCCCAGCGGCAGCTATTAGCTTTCTTAGATTGATTAGTGCAGCGGAGACTCGAGGTACAGCTGCTCGACGCCCGCAGCTCCTGGAGTCCCCCTCCCTTTTATTTAGCTGTATATTTTCCTTCAGACAACTTTATACCCATTCAGAACCTTATATGTATTATTCTAGTAGTGCGTGCACTTGTGACCCCGGGTCCAGGGATTTTAGCAAACGTTTGGCTATTTTAGCTTTCACATTGTACTTTGGATTTCTGCAATTATTTCGGTTCATCTCTTTATTTAATCTAAACTGTTAAAAATGAATAAGTTGTTCTAATGTTGGCTTGCCTAGCAAGTGAAATGCTAGGCGCCATCACAGCCTCGACGGTGGAATTCCTGGTCGTGACAAGTTGGTATCAGAGCACTAGGTTGCATATGTCTCACGAGTCACGAGTAAACTTAGTAGAGTGTGGAGGATCAGTACGGAGACGTCTGTACTTATCTTCCAGAGGCTATGGAGTTAGGAACAATTTCACTTCTATTCTTCTCTATCATGCGATTTTATTCTATCATTGCTGATTGAACCATTCTATTCCGTTCTCTCGCAGATGGCGAGAAACGCACCGCATCCTCAGTTGGACAGCAGCCGGGCCCCCAGCAGCAGCTCCTACGAGGGGCAGAGGTCGCGACGGAGGTCCAACCAGGGGCCGAGGCAGGTCAGAGCTCAGCCCAGAGCTCGAGCAGCAGCACCAGCGGTGGAACCTCAGGTGGAGTTTGATGAGGAGGTTCCAGCTCAAACTGTGCCTGTCGGACCAGCTCAGGTCCTAGAGGATTTCATCGCCACCCCAGTGGTTCTAGACGCTTTGGTCAGTTTGTTTCGCCTTATGGAGAGTGCGGCCCAGGCCGGTACATTTCCTATGGCACCAGCCGTCTCTCACGCTGGGGGAGGAGCACAAACTCCCGCTACTCACACTCCGAAGCAGATGGCTCCCCAGTATCATACTCCAGCAGCCCCGCTAGTTGGGGTAGTTCGGCCAGTTGTTGCGGCATGGGCCAGTGATGGACATGCCATGTCTTCTGATGGTTTATTGATATTGGACACGTTTACCAAGCTCTTCCCAGATCACTTCAGTGGATCACCTTCTGAGGACCCACAGGATTATCTTGACCGCTGCCATGAGGTGCTGCGGAACATGGGTATAGTTGAGACCAATGGGGTCGATTTTGCTGTGTTTTAGATGACGGGTTCCGCCAAGAGGTGGTGGAAGGATTATGTATCTACCAGACCAGCGGGGTCGCCTGCTCTTACTTGGGACCAATTCTCTCAGCTATTTCTTGAGAAGTTCCTTCCCATCACACTGAGAGAGAGTTACCGCAGGCAGTTTGAGCATCTCCAGCAGGGCAGTATGTCGGTCACTCAGTATGAGACCCGTTTTGTGGATCTAGCCTGTCATGTTATTCTTATGCTTCCTACCGAGAGAGAGAGAGAGAAAGAGAGAGGGTGAGAAGGTTTATTGAGGGACTCTCTCACCCTATCAAGCTTCAGATGGCCAAGAAGACTGGGGGTGAGATTTCTTTTCAGACGGTTGCTAATGTCGCCAAGCAGATCGAGGATGTTCTTTCATATGAGAGAGGGCAAGGGTCTGATAAGAGGCCTCATCATTCCAGTGGTTTTAGTGGTGCCTCATCTTGAGGCAGAAGTACTTTTGGTAGGGGCCATCCTCCCAGGACATTTCAGTCAGTGCTTCAGGCATCCCACAATGCTTTAGGGAGTCGTGGTCCTTATGTGCCTCATTCTAGGCAACCAGCCTACACTGCACCATCAGCTCCTATCAGTGCACCTCCTATTCAGAGTTATCACCGTGGTTATCCGGCCCGTTCGGGTCAGTCTCAATTTCAGCAGCCATAACACCAGGATGGATGTTATGAGTGTGGTGGTTTTGGGCATATCAGGAGGACCTGTCCGAGATTGTTGGCGGAACGCCACAGTAGAGTTCTTGTGCCATGATTCCAGCACCGGTTTCACCACCGCCCGCTCAGCCAGCTAGAGGCAGGGTTCAGAAAGCCAGAGGTGCAGGTCAGGCCAGTAGAGGTGGAGGTCAGGCCGCTAGAGGTGGAGGTTAGACTGCTATAGATGGAGGCCAGCCAGCTAGAGGCCATCCTAGTGATTGGTTCAGAGTGGTGGGCCCCAACCCCGATGTTATGCTTTTCCAGCAAGCTTGAGGCTGAGTCATCAGACATTGTTATCACAGGTATTGTTCCAGTTTTCCATAGAGATGCTTCAGTTCTATTTGATCTGGGGTCTACTTATTCTTATGTGTCATCCTATTTTGCGCCATATCTGGTTGTGCCCCGTGATTCTTTGAGTGCTCTTATGCACGTGTCCACACCTGTGGGAGATTCTATTATTGTAGATCATGTCTATAGTTCATGTGTGGTTACTGTTGGGGTCATGACACTAGCATAGATCTTCTACTTCTCGATATGGTTGATTTTGATGTCATTTTGGGTATGGATTGGCTGTCATCTTATCATGCTATATTGGATTGTCACACCAAGACGGTGACCTTAGCCTTGCCAGGGTTGCCTCGATTAGAGTGGAGAGGGAGTCCTAGCCGTTCTACTAGCAGACTTATCTCTTATGTGAAGGCTCGGCATATGGTCGAGAAGGGTGTCTAGCTTATTCGGCTTATGTCTAGTGCGGAGGTTCCTTCTATGGATTCAGTGCCAGTTGTTCGTGAGTTTCTAGAGAGTTTCTTGCAGATCTACCGGGGATGCCACCAGACAGAGATATTGACTTCTGTATTGACTTGGCTCCGGGCACTCAGCCCATTTGTATTCCGTCATACCGTATGGCCCTGCCAGAGTTGAAAGAATTGAAGGAGCAGTTGCAAGATTTTCTTGATAAGGGCTTTACTAGACCTAAATGTCTCGCCCTGGGGTGCGCCTATTTTGTACGTGAAGAAGAAGGATGGATCGATGAGGGTGTGCATAGATTACAGACAATTGAACAAAGTCACCATAAAAAACAAGTATCCATTGCTGAGGATTGATGACTTATTTGATCAGCTTCAGGTGCCAAAGTATTTCCGAAGATTGATTTGAGGTCTGACTACTATCAGTTGAGGATTAGGGCATTCGATGTCCCTAAGACAGCTTTTCGGACTCGATATGGTCATTATGAGTTTCTAGTGATGTCATTTGGGCTAACAAAGGCCCAACAATATTTATGGATTTGATAAACTGGGTGTTCAAGCCCTATTTAGATTCCTTTGTTCTCAGCAACTCGGAACATGAAGGTTGAATTGCTAGTAATCGCGGATTGATTGTGTTTATTGATGATATCTTGATCTACTCCTGCCGTCGAGAGGAGCATGAACAGCATCTTCGGATCGTACTTTAGACTTTGAGAGACATCCAGTTGTATGCTAAGTTAAAAAAATACGAGTTTTGGTTGAACTCGTTCGCTAAGGGTGCCCGGTTTAGATGGTCAGACGAGTGTGAGGCGAGCTTCCAGAAGCTCAAGACTGCTTTGACTATGGCGCCAGTGTTGGTGTTTCCCACATGCTCAGGATCTTATATGGGATATTGTGATGCATCTCGTATTGGACTTGGTGTAGTATTGATGCAGGATGGCAAGGTGATTGTATATGCGTCGCGGCAGCTGAAGGTTCTCGAGAAGAATTACCCTGTTCATGACTTAGAGTTGGCAGCCATTGTTCATGCGCTGACAATTTGGAGGCACTATCTTTACGGCGTGTCATGTGAGGTATTCACGGATCATCGGAGCTTGCATTATTTGTTCAAACAAAAGGAGCTCAATTTGAGGCAGAAGAGGTGGTTGGAGCTATTGAAAGACTATGATATCACCATCTTGTATCATCCCGGGAAGGCCAATGTGGTGGCCGATGCCTTGAGTAGAAAATCAGTGAGTATGGGCAGCCTTGCGTACATTCTAGTCGGTGAGAGACCGAATGCATTAGATAATCAGGCTTTGGCCAATCAGTTCATGAGGCTGGATGTTTTTGAGCCCAGTCGTGTTCTAGCTTGTTCAGTCGCTCGGTCTTCCTTGTTTGACCGCATCAGGGAGCGGCAGTATGATGGCCCTCATTTGCTTGCCCTTATGGTCGTAATGTGGCACAGTGATGCCAAGCAGGTTATTGTTGTAGATGATGGAGTTTTGAGGATGCAGGGTCGTGTTTGTGTGCCTAACGTAGATGGACTTCGCGAGTTGATTCTTGAGAAGGCCCACGAATCTCGGTATATTATTCATCCGGGTGCCGCCAAGATGTATCAGGACTTGCGGCAACATTATTGGTGGAGAAGGATGAAGAAGGATATAGTTGCATATGTAGCTCGGTGTCTAAATTGTCAGCAAGTTAAGCGTGAGTTGGGCATGCAGGTTGAGTTGAGCACAACATTTCATCCCTAGATGGATGGACAACCCGTGCGCACTATTCTGATATTGGAGGATATGCTCCATGTTTGTGTTATAGACTTCGGAGGTTCTTGGGATCAATTCTTGCCACTTGCGGAGTTTGCCTACAACAACAGCTACCAGTCGAGCATGCAAATGGCTCCATATGAGGCAGTATACGGGAGGCGGTATCGTTCGCCAGTTGGATGATTCGAGTCGGGGGAGGCTCGATTGTTAGGTACAGATTTGGTAGAGGATGCCTTAGATAAGGTCAAGATTATTTAGGATCGACTTGGCACCGCTCAGTCCAGGTAGAAGAGTTATGCCAACCGTAGAGTTTGTGATGTTGCATTCATGGTCGGAGAGCAGGCACTGCTCCGGGTTTCACCCATGAATGGTGTGATGAGGTTCGGAAAGAAGGGCAAGTTGATCCCTAGGTATATCGGACCTTTTGAGATTCTTGAGAGAGTGGGAGGGTCGGCTTACAAGCTCGCATTGCCACCTAGTTTATCAGCAGTCCATCCGGTGTTCCATCTGTCCTCCAGAAGTATCACGGTGATCCGTCCCATGTGTTAGATTTCAGTTGTATCCAGTTGGACAAGGATTTGACTTATGAGGAGGAGCCGGTGGCTATTCTAGCCTGGCAGATTTCTCTGTTGAGGTCAAAGAGTTATCCTTCGGTTCGAGTGCAGTGGAGAAGTCAGCCCATCGATGCAGCTACTTGGGAGTCCAAGTCGGACATGCAGTGTAGATATCCGCACCTTTTCACCAGCCCAGATACTTTTCTATGTCCGTTCGAGGACGAACGGTTGTTTTAGAGGTGGAGAATGTGATGACCCGATAGGTCATCTTATGTTTTAGAACCTAATTCTGTGTTTCAAGCCTCAAATCTCTCATTTTAGCCTTCCTCGAGCAGTCCGGGTATTTTTTCGGAAAGCGTTTATGTTAAAAACTGATAAAAATAAGAATTTTGCCTTAAAAATTCATTTGAGTTGACTTCGGTCAATGTTTTAAGAAAACGGACATAGATCCGTATTTTGACCATCCCGGTCAGACCGTATCCTGATTTGGGACCAAGGCATATGCCCGAATCGCATTCGGAGGTCCCTAGCTCGAGTTATTAATTTTTGTCGAAAATTAAAAGTTTAGAAGTTTAATGATTTTTAAGAATTGACCGATGTTTTAATTTGTTGATACCGGGTCCGTATTTTGGTTTTGGAACCCGGTACAAGTCCATTACCATACTTATGACTTGTCGGTCAAATTTGGTGAGAAACGAAGTTTGTTTGATGTGATTCGGACATTTGGTTGTTAAAATAGAAGTTTTAAAGTTTTCTTGAAAATTTCATTTGATTTGGTACCCAATTCGTAGTTCTAGGCGTTATTTTGGTGTTTTGATTGCACGAGAGAGTTCATATGAGGTTTTTAGACTTGTGTACATAATTGGTTTTGAGCCCCGAGTGCTCGGGTGAATTTTGGATAGGATACATATGTTTTGAAACTTTGAAAAATAAGGTTTTTAGACTTCAGCTGGTGTCTGGTGTAATGTATTCCGCAATCGCGAAGCAATCATTGCGATCGCGAAGAGGGAACTAGAGAGGATTGATTTTTACCCTACGCGAACGTGAAGGGGGTGTACGCAAACGCGAAGTTGACGGGGGGCTGTCCTTCGCGAGCGCGGGCAGTGTATCGCGATCGCATAGCATAGGGGACCTAGGGGAGGGAAAATGGCTATACTCTACGCGAACGCGAGCACTGGCTCGGGAACGTGGAGGCCTGGGGGGAGCAGCCTTCGCGAACGCATGGGTTCACTCGCGAACGCATAGGTCTTTTGACCGTTGCCTTCCATGATCGCGTCAGGCCCTTCACGAACGCGAAGAAGGCCTGACGCCTAGTGATTAAAACAAACAAGTTACTGGATTTTGCCATTCTTTCAAAATTTTAAAACTAGAAAATCCTAGAGGCGGTTTTCCCAAGAGTTTTTCTTCCCCAATTCGTTGGTAAGTGATTCTAACCTACTTTCTTTCAATTACCCATTACATTTCATGAGTTTTGAACCTAAAATCTATTTTATGGTAAAAATTGGGGGTTTGGTAGAATTAGGGATTTTTGTAAAATTGCAATTTATTCCACAAATTAGGGTCCGATTTCGAAACAAATTACGTAATCCGGCTCGGGGGTGAATGGGTAAATGGATTTTTGTTCAAACCTCGGGTTTTGGCCAAGCGGGCCCGGGATCGTTTTTTGACTTTTTGGGAGCATGTTTGGAAATTCTAAATTTGTGCATTGTAATTGATTCCTTTAGCAATATTTGATATTATTGAGTCAATTGTGGCTAGATACGAGTGGTTTGGAGGCGGATTCTAGGGGAAAGGCCCCGGTAGAGCTCTAAATTGACTGCGGAGTGAGGTAAGTGTTAAGTCCAACCTTGACTTGAGGGAATTAGGAACCCTCGGGCTATGTGCTATGTGACATTCATGTGAGCGGCGTATATGCGAGGTGACGAGTACTTATACGCCGCCGAATTACTTGTTTTCCCTGACTTTCCGCTGTTCTTTTATTATCTCCTTCCCTATCTTAAATGTTATATGCCCTAAATGGTTTCCATGCTTATTTGCTACCTGTTAATCAATGTCCTCTCCTGTTAATGATGTTAGATCTTTTCATAGTTTCTTTATTCCCTGCTATTTGCTTAAACTGACTTACTTGCACCTTCTAATTGTCAATTACTGGACTGGTCTTGCTGTGTAGTATTATTTATGAAGATTCCTATGTTGTGCAAGGTTTCCTTTTTGGTTCAGTTTGGTATTTATTGATCATAAAGGTTTTCGTGGTTTGAATTGTTAATTTGACTGTGCACATTGAGTATTTGGTACTGATATGGTGGGATCGGGTTGCACGCCGCAACATGTGAAATAAGGGTGGATTGATATGGTAGAATAATGGTTAGTTTTTACCATACAGTGGGATAGAGTTGCACGCCGCAACAGGTGGAATAAAGGTGGATTGATATGGTGAAATGCGGGTGAATTATGATACTGATAGTGATATATGGTGGGATCGGGTTGCACGCCTCAACATATATATATATATATATATATATATTATTTAATGTTGTTGATGTTATTACGGTGAAATAAGGTTATGATTTTGTGTTGTACGATGGGATCGGGTTGCGCATCACAACAACCTATGTATTTGTATTTCCTTGAGCTGTGTTGGTTTTCAGTATTTTTATTTGAAACTCTAAGGATTGGTAATTTTGAACGATACTGGCTTAATTCTTGAGGTTGTAGCTATTATTTCCAGTTGACTGTCTTATTTTGTTCCATATTTCCTTTTCTGCTTTTATTATATACTGCGTACAGGTTGTAGTGTAGGTGACCTGCCTTAGCCTCGTCACTACTTCATCGAGGTTAGGCTCGACACTTACAGAGTACATGGGGTCGGCTGTACTCATACTACACTCTGCATTTCTTGTATAGATTTTGGAGTTAGTCCCAGCGGCGGCTATCAGCGTGCTTTGATTGATCAGTGCAGCGGAGACTCGAGGTACAGTTTCTCAGCGACCGTAGCTCCTAGAGTCCCCCTCCCTTTTATTTAGCTGTGTATTATCCTTCCGACAGCTTTATATCTATTTCAGACCCTTGTATGTACTATTCTAGTAGCTCGTGCACTTGTGACACCGGGTCCAGGGATTTTAGCATAAGATTGCCTGTTTTAGCTTCCGCATTGTACTTTGGATTTCTGCAACTATTTCAGTTATTCTCTTTAATTAATCTAAACTGTTAAAAATGAATAAGTTGTTCTAACGTTGGCTTACCTAGCAAGTGAAATGTTAGGCGCCATCACGGTCCCGATGGTGAGAATTCCGGGTCGTGACACAATCTTGGTGAATTCACACCAAAGTGTCACAGACGTGAAGAAGGAGAAAATGCAAGAGCTTAGGAGACTATTCAAGTTGCAATTGGCTCATATGAGACCAATGGATTCGGTAAAAGAATTATTTACAAGAATTAAAGAAATAATGAATGGTCTAAGGACTAATAGAGAAGTATTAGAAAATGTTAAAGTTGTTGAAAAGATATTGCAATCTCTAAATTTAAAGTTTCACACCAATAAGATAGTTTTTGATCTACCATGAATCTTAGCAGCATAAGACTTGATAATTTAGAATGTGAATAGATTGGTGACACATGAGATGTCTCTATTTCAACAAGAGAGAAAAAATGGTGGAGGAGACATTGCTACCAAAGGAGAACGATGATCAACCTATAGAAAAAGAAGAGACAACAAATCTGGCAAAAATAAAACAAGAAGGCCATAATTAAAAAATGGAGGAGAAAAGAATCAAAGGTAAAGTTAAAATAGAGGATTTAGTTGCAATTGGGGAACCACTGAAAGATGATGGTGTTTTACAATAAAAATTACTCGATAGTCAAGATGCACCTAGTAATGAAAGAAGTATAAGAGCTCACCAAGAGAAAGTTTTTGATGATCTACTCGAGATTGAGGCAGAAATAGCTTGAGATCCAGAACCACAACAACGCATGTATTAAACATGCAATAAATTTCGTGCCATTATTCGAGATTGTATGTTTCAAGGAGCACGACATAATATTTATTGATGGCATTACTATAAAACCTATAGGATGGCTAGTTGAAAATGAATGAGTGTACAAGACCAATGTCACGACCCAAAATCCACCAGTCGTGATGGCACCTAACCCAACCCGCTAGGTAAGACAACAAATAGCTATCAAATTTCAATATTGCTAATAAGTCAGTTAAACAAAATAAATTATCTGGATCTATTACAATTCCCAAGGACTGGTCGTACAAATCAGGAGCTTCTAAGAATAGAGTTTACAAAGCTTATATGAGCTAAAAATACTTTTTGTTTGATAGGTACATAAACAGAATTTCAAAATCTAACACCAACCATCGAACGAAGCAACATCGGCATCCGGGATCTACACGCAATGTGCAGGAAGTGCAGTATAAGTACAACCAACCCCATGTACTCAAAAAGTAACAAACCTAACCTCAGGTTGAAAGCAGTGACGAGCTAGAACATAGGTCAGGTCCAACACCAATAACAAAAAGTAATTCAATCAACGTAGAGCATATAAACAAGGAAATAATCTCAGAGATAAAAATGTTTAGCTTTTACACAGTTTTTCCAAAACTAGTTCCGCTTTTCAAGAATATTAGTGGAAGCCCAATTCCTTTATCGAAATCATCGAAAAATTATGAGATAGTTTGAAAATTGTAATTTTCCTGAAAAATCCTCTCCACAATAAGTTCATTTCCTTTCCATCTAGCAAGTGTGAAAATACCACTCTATGCCCATATATCAATGTGTGTAAAAAGTCATGAATGACGTGATACCGTACAACATGAGGAAAAATGCATCTATATGCCTGTATGTCATGTGTGCATGCCAATGCCATGTATCTCAGAGATGAATCATGTACTCACACTCTCAGAGTACTCAATCTCACTTTCTCACACATTTCACTCATCATGCTCAACCACTCGGTACTGTATATGGCCAATTTGGCCCAGGGAAGATTCATCCCGGAATATATACATCACTGATCATCAGTCACTCAGTACCGAGGAAGGCCAATCCAGCCCCATGGAGAAGATCCATCTCCAGGTATATAAATGCTTCGGACAAGATCCATATCAAGGGAAGATCCATCCCTCAATATAATCAACCGCGCTCACTGGGGTGTGAAGACTCCGGAGGGGCTCCTTCAGCCCAAGCTCTATAACAAGCCAATCATGTCATAAATCAATAAAATATGCTGCGGCGTGCAGCCCGATCCCATAACTGTCACTCATAATCAGGCTCTCGGCCTCATTCAGTCATCAATCTTCCCAGTCTCACCCACGGGCTCACAATGTCATGAAAACTAACCCAGAATAATGATATGATGTATCAATAAGTAACAACTGAGGCTGAGATGTGATATGAATGCATGAATGTGACTGAGTACGAAATATCAATGAAATCAATGAGATGACTGCAAGAAACGATCGCTAGGGGTCCCAACAATATCAACATAACACCTAAACATGATATCTAGCATGATGTACATCTCAATTACTTTATCACAAGGTGAAAAACACAAATATCAACAAAGTGGGCAACTAAACAGTGCCTTGGAAACAACAGAGTCACAACTCACAGGGTGCACGCCCACACGCCCGTCACCTAGCATGTGCCTCACCTCAACACCAATCACTTAACACATAATTCGGGGTTTCATACCCTCAGCACTATATTTAGAAGAGTTACTTATCTTATACAAGCCAATTCCGACGCCGGGCAAGCCAAGCGATGCTCCAAGAGTGCCATCACACGCGTAGGGACCTATGAACGGCTCAAAACTAGCTAAAAGCAACTCAAATACATCAGATAACGCCCAAGGAAACAATTACGAATGATAAAGATCGAATTCTACATCAAATCCCAAATCCGGCCAAATATAACACCCGGGCCCACGCCTCGAAATTCGACAAACTCACAAAATCCGACAGCCCATTCAATTATGAGTCCAACCATACTAGTTTCACTCAAATCCGACTCTAAATCGGTGTTCAAAACTCAAAAAATCATATTATGAAACTTTAGGCCAAAACCCCCAATTTCCTCTTTAAAATTCATCAACCAAAAGCTAAAATTGAAGATATATTCATGGAATATAAGCAAAAACGAGTTGAGAACACTTACCCCAATCCTTTTGATGAAATTTTCCCCTAACATCGTTCCATTCTGAAGTCCATAGCTCAATATGTGATAAAAATGACCAACCCTCGAACTTATAATAGTCTGCCCAAAAATTCCGCATTTGCGGACACTTAACCGCATCTGCGGTGTCGCAGAAGCGACCAAAATTCTGCCTCTATGGTAAAACACTAAAACTGGGCCTCCGCTTCTGCGATCCGCACCACGCATCTGCGCAACTGCAGGTGCGGAAAAGCCCATCACACCCGTGCAGCATTCGCTTCTGCGCCTAACATCCCGGTTCTGTGACCACGCAGGTGCGGGAGAATCTTCGCACCTGCGACTCCAGTTTACCAGCCCAAACTTTGCTTCTACGATCAACTGTCCGCATCTACGGACTCGCATCTGCGTGCATTCTTCCGCATATGCGGAAACACAAGAACCAACAGCCTTCAGCAATGCACTATGAAACAACAATGATCCGAACCTCGTCCGAAACTCACCAGAGCCCCTCAGAACCACATCCAAACATACCAATAAGTCTGATAACATCACATGGACCTACTCGAGGACTCAAAACACACATAACAAACTACGAAACGACGAATCACACCTCAATTCAAAATCAATGAGCTTGAAACTTGAAACTTCCACAATCGATGCCGAAACCTATCAAATCACGCCCGATTGACCTCACATTTTGCACAAAAGTCACATTTGACATTACGGACCCGCTCCACCTTCCGGAATCGGAATCCAACCCCGATATCAAAATGTCCACTCTCAGTCAAACTCCAAAATTTTAACTTTCGCCATTTCAAGTCAAATTCTACTACGGACCTCCAAATCACAATCCGGACGTGCTCCTAAGTCCAAAATCACCCAACGGAGCTAACGGAACCATCAGAAATCCAATCCGCGGTCAAATACTAAGAATTCAAACTTGGTCAAACCTTTCAAATTTAAAGCTTCTAGCTGAGAATCATTCTTCGAAATCAATTCTGAATAACCTAGAAACCAAAACCGACGATTCACATAAGTCATAATACATCATACGGAGCTACTCATGCCCGAAAACTATCGAGCGAAGTCCAATTTCTCAGAACGACTGGTCGGGTCGTTACATCCTCCCCCACTTAAACATACGTTCGTCCTCGAACGTGCCCAGAGTTGTTCTCAAAGCCATCAAACTGCAGTGTAACCTTACCATGCACATACCCGGGGGTGATCCCACATCACCGTATCCAATATAGGCCTGATAACACAATATGACTGAAATTTCTTAATCCAGCCTAGCCCATAAGTCTTAGAACCCAATTTCCAACATCCGGAATTTTCTATAAGATCAAAATCTCACATCTACACACTGTATGAGTCTGAACAAGCTGTATCAAGCCATATCCGTAACCCATGATGTAATCACATGATATACCTCAAAACTCAAATACTCATAGCGATAATTTCTAATCACAGTAGCTGCTTAAAACAAACCAATGCCGGTAATAAACCTCTTATCAGACAAAGCCTCGTTCTAACACCTTTATATACTGCCAATGATGAAAGAAACACACAGAAACACATAACCACTTGTCAGATCAACAAGTCATGGAGCTCCCTCTCCTTCGACAAGGACTATAGCAAATTTCTAAGCTGACTTTTGATATTATTCTTCCAACCACGCTGTAATCAATTCCGGTAGTTTTCATTCTAGGTCTGATGACCTCATCTCATCTAACATAATCACTATAGTGACAGGCCACATCAATACAATCTAAAGCCACAACCTGTTCAGCCCTTGTACCAAATAGCAACATTCCAACTGTACTCAATCATGAAAATGACTCAAACGAGAGAACTGTCCCGCCAGCTTAACAAGTACCATCACCACGCCATGCTAAGAGCCTAGCACACACCGTAGAACTAAAACACACGAATCCAACACAAAGGATCAAATCTTAACATAACTTCGCTGCGATGCGTGACCCCATCCAAACGCTAGTCCATATTATATACCTCGAGCCGCATTGCTCAAAATCAATAACCACGGGAAATTCGACATCAAGTAACCAAAGTGCATTACAAAAACGGAGAGCAAATAACACAATACCACAATCCAGAAGGACACAGCCTACGCGCAATCAATCATGCAATACCCAAATACTCATCTCGCTCCAATTCCGCTATAAAGACCAAATAGAACCGCACCATATGTGCATATAACCAACGAATCACAACTCCTCGTAGCATAGAAGAATAACTCATAGATCATTTCAAAACACGAATAAGCTCAACAACAATCGAATAGCATATCCCTCAACAATAGCAGTATGGAGCCAACTAGTCCGGCTCGGTGTTGAATACACATCCAAATTGGGCCAACCAATGGACCCCCAAATCAACTCTAGTCACCCACAAATAGATAAATAACCCTCCGAAAGTCAACAATGACTGAATCATAACACATACTATCATCTGACTAGCTTCGGCCACAACTTCACAGTCCATAAACATGAAACAATCTGCTACTGGAAACTCCTAGTCTCCAATTCCATAGAACATACGAATTACCATATCTGATCCCAACTCCACTGCCCGAATGTCGAACACATCTCTCATACACGATCATCCCACGAGAAATACTTCTAAAATCCTCCCGTGCCACATAGAAAAATTTGAATATCAACAGTCGATCAACCAGGGGAGTGCCGCAATACCAATGAAGTATCCATAAATCGGAACACATTGTCCCTTCCGAAATGTACACTCTCATCAAGCCATGCCAAATAGTAATATTATTTACCTAGTCATCTGAAACCGTCCGTGTTGCCTAAGGACTCATGACCTTCCCTTCAAAACTGAATCGTGACCTTACATATGCAAATCTCATTCCTACACAACACACCGCATATACCATTCCATCATATGAAAAATATGAGAACTTCAAAATCCACTCCGGGTCACAAGCAACTACATACTCAATTTAGCCATGAACTTTCCATTTGATCCCATACAGGAGAAAATCACAATACGCAACATGTCCCACACACCAGTAGGAAATATACATCTCATGTCGTGGTAAAAACTATTGAGATCTCTTCGAACCCCATTGCACACAATTACCATCATAACTAAATCTCTCTAACTCAACCAAGCCACACTGGTCGCCAAAAACCAAGAGCATTGCCACGAAACACCTGTAGAAACTCAACACATCATAAGCACCCAAAGAACCGATCATACACATTACCATGTCGATCCAACCTACTACCAAGCTATCCTATTTCTCCGAGTTCCTCCGACAATACCTTCAAATTTATACTTTTCCTCTCTATAATACCACAATCCTCAACCAAAACTCACCACACGAGACCCTAGCATAAAACTATACCAACCTAAGGCTCATAAGCTGCTGAATGCTCTCTTAAGCACCCTAAAAATACCACAATCGGGACACCCACTCTAAAGAGACCTTTTGCGAATTTCAAGTTGTTCATCTTACCTTACTGATACCGAAATGTAGAATCCACAATGATGTAGAAATACTACGAGTCTCGACACCATCCAATGAAAAATCTCAGACCCTAGCCAACGAATCCTAAAAATTTCCAATTGCTACATTAAATCTTGAATCCATTAGGACTATTCTGAAGAGTCATCCACTCTACTCAGGTCTCAATTAAACCGATCAAACGAACCGAACGACCTGTGCCCCATTAGCACAACAACACCCATGGAAATAATCCACACTTCTAAGCAGCCAAGTGAATTCTTACTCCATGCACGCTACATCCTTTACAATTAACACCTCAAACATCCAATGTTTCACATACACTCACAATGCATAATACAACCCGTATCCAGAAATTTCCCTTACTCGAGTCATCCTTGATCTCCACCTCTGTAAGCCATAACTGATTCACCAGTATACCATAAACTGAAACCAATACAACACACAACCGTGCAATAAAATTATCAATAGCAGACTCCTCCACTTGGCTCAAAATCATAGATGAAATCACACAATAACTCACAATGCCCATACTCTATTACTGCCATAATACCATAGTGAGATTCAACTAAATCCTTCATAAGCTTATGCAACACAAACCATCTAGTATTTCAAATCATCTGCAAATCTCGCATTCACCCTTGTAACAGTCAAGCCCACTCTCATAAGCGATCCTAACTCAAATTGCAACACATATATTTCACTAGTAAAAGAGAACTCCCAACAAACAACATAGGGATCACACAAACCTCAGGACACCCTGCAGGAGATAACCCACCGGCTTTGCATCAAGCTGACCTCTCTCTATACCCTCCCTCAGTCATAAACATTATGCAATCATTTAATCTTCCTGAGTCTGAACTCATATCACGACATGAAATCTACTTCACTCCTCAACTAACAACATAAAAAAAATCCTTCAACACGCCCATAACTCGGGGCTATACATCAAATCAAGATGGAAATCAAGCACCAAATAGTTCTTTCTACACTTCAAGCAGACCCTTCTCGTCACATTCAAATCATATGAACACATCTCACAGTCACATCATACTCATCACGTGGCCATCCAGCCACAAATTACACGAATAAGGACTCTATCGGACATATAAATCTGAAAGCACGTGCTCACACAATCAGCACCTCTGTGCTCAAGCTACAGTCAAAACCCGGACTTAAGTCCTTCAGACTGGCCCATCATCAACATACAAAAATTACATCTCGCACCTCTTCTAGGGAATCACAAGCCGTCGATGCACAGCTGAAATCGAGCGCCTATATGTGCATAGAATGCGTGAAAGGATTTCAAAGGATTACGCTTCAACCTGAATCAATGCCACACGATAAGGAAAGAAAGATGGAAACTATATCATAAATGACCTGTAGCCTCTCGAAGATAGGTATGGACGTCATCATACCGATCCGCAAGACTCTACTAGACACTTGCTCATAACTTGTAGAACCTATGAACCTAGAGCTCTGATACCAATCTATCATGACCCAAAATCCATCAGTCGTGATGGCACCTAACCTAACCCACTAGGTAAGCCAACTAATAACTATCAAATTTCAATATTGCTAATAAGTCAATTAAACAAAATAAATTATCTCGATCTATTACAATTCTCAAGGACTTGTAGTACAAATCATGAGCTTCTAAGAATAGAGTTTACAAAGCTGATATGAACTAAAAACACTTTCTGTTTGAAAGGTACATAAACAGAATTTCAAAATCTAAGGCTACCAAGAACAACAGGCAGCTACAATAGGGACGCAAGTACACCTTCAAATCCAGCAACCATCGAACGCAGCAACATTAGCATCCGAGATCTGCACGCAATGTGCAAGAAGTGCAGTATGAGTACAACCGACCCCATGTACTCAAAAAGTAACAACCTAACCTCAGGTTAAAAGCAGTGACGAGCTAGAATATAGGTCAGGTCCAACACCAATAACCAAATGCAGTTCAAACAACGTAGAGAATATAAACAAGGAAATAATCTCAGAGATAAAAATGTTCAGCATTTACACAGTTTTTCTGAAACTAGTTCCGCTTTTCAAGAATATCAAAGGAAACCCAAATCCTTTATCGGAATCATCGAAAAATCATGAGAAAGTTTGAAAACTGTAATTTTACTGAAAAATCCTTTCCACAATAAGTAAATTTCCTTTCAAAATAGCAAGTGTGAAAATACCACTCTATGCCCACATATCAATGTGTGTAAAAAGTCATGAACGACGTGAAACCATACAGCATGAGGAAAAATGCATCTCTATGCCTGTATGTCATGTGTGCATGCCAATGCCATGTATCTCAGAGATGAATCATGTACTCACACTCTCAGAGTACTCAATCTCACTGTCTCACACTTTTCACTCATCATGCTCAACCACTCGGTACTGTATATGGCCCATTTGGCCTAGGGAAAATACATCCCGGAATATATACATCACTGATCATCAGTCACTCAGTACCGAGGAAGGCCAATCCAGCCCCATGGAGAAGATCCATCACCAGGTATATAAATGCTTCGGACAAGATCTATGTCCAGGGAAGATCCATCCCTCAATATAATCAACCGCACTCACTGGGGGTGTGCAGACTGCTGAAGGCCTCCTTCAGCCCAAGCGCTATAACAAGCCAATCATGGCATAAATCGATAAAACATGCTGCAAAGTACAGCCCGATCCCATAGCTGTAACTCATAATTAGGCTCTCGACCTCACTCAGTCATCAATCTCTCCAATCTCACCCACGGGCTCACAATGTCATGAAAACTGACCCGAAATAATGATATGGTGTATCAATAAGTAACAACTGAGACTGAGATATGACATGAATGTATGAATGTGACTGAGTACGAAATATCAATGAAATCAATAAGATGACAGCAAGAAACGATCGTTAGGGGACCTTTCAATATCAGCATAATGCCTAAACATGATATCTAGCATGATGTACAGCTCAATTACTTTGTCACATGGTGAAAAACATAAATATCAACAAAGTGGGCCACTAAACAGTGCCCTGGAAACAATAGAGTCACAACTCAAAGGGTAGACGCCCACAAGCCCGTCACTTAGCATGTGCGTCACCTCAACACCAATCACTTAACACATAATTCAGGGTTTCATACCCTCAGCACTATGTTTAGAAGAGTTAGTTATCTTAAACAAGCCAATTCCGATGCTGGGCAAGCCAAGCGATGCTCCAAGAATGCCATCACGCGCGTAACAACCTCCGAACGACTCAAAACTAGCCAAAAGCAACTCAAATACATCAGATAACGCCCAAGGAAATAATTACAAATGATAAGGATCGAATTCAACATCAAATTCCAAATCCGGCCAAAAATCACACCTGGGCCCACGCCTCGAAATCCGACAACCCATTCAATTACGAGTCCAACCATACTAGTTTCACTCAAATCCGACTCCAAATCGGTGTTCAAAACTCAAAAATTCATATTATGAAACATTAGGCCAAAATCCACAATTTCCTCTTTAAAATTCATCAACCAAAAGCTAAAATCGAAGATAGATTCATGAAATATAACCAAAAACGAGTTGAGAACACTTACCCCAATCCTTGTGATGAAATTTGCTCAAAAAATCGTTCCATTCCGAAGTCCATGGCTCAATATGTGATAAAAATGACCAATCCTCGAACTTATAACAGTCTGCCCAGAAATTCCGCATTTGCGGACACTTAACCGCATCAGTGGTGTCGTAGAAGCGACCAAAATTCCTCTTATGTGGAAACAATACTAATTCAAATCCAGGGAAAAAATAATTGGAAAAGCCCATCGCACCTGCGCAACATTCGCTTCTGCGCCTAACATCCTGCTTCTGTGACTCTAGTTCACCAGCCCAAACTTTGCTTCTGTGATCAACTGTCCGCATCTGCGGACTTGCATCTGCGTGCATTGTTCCGCAGATGCGGAAACACCAGAACTAGCAACCTTCAATAATGCAATATGAAACGAAATTGATCCGAACCTCGTTCGAAACTCGTCCGAGCCCCTCAGGACACATCCAAACATACCAATAAGTCTGATTACATCACACGGACCTACTCGAGGCCTCAAAACACACATAACAACATCTAAACGACGAATCACACCTCAATTCGAAATCAATTAACTTCAAACTTAAAACTTCCACAACCGATCCCGAAACCTATAAAATCACGCCCGATTGACATCAAATTTTGCACACAAGTCACATTTTACATTATGGACCTGATCCAACTTCCGAAATCAGAATCCAACCCCGATATCAAAAAGTCCACTCCCTGTCAAAGTTTCCAAAATTCCAACTTTCGTCATTTCAAGTCAAATTCTACTACGGACCTGCAAATTACAATCCGGACGCGCTTCTAAGTCCAAAATCACCTAACGGAGCTAACGGAACCGTCAAAAATCCTATCCGAGGTCAAATACTAAAAAGTCAAACTTGGTCAATCCTTTCAAATTTAAAGCTTCTAGCTGAGAATCATTCTTCCATATCAATTCCGAATAACATGGAAACCAAAACCGACAATTCACATAAGTCATAATACATCATACGAAGCTACTCATGCCCGAAAACTACTGAGCGAAGTACAATTGCTCAGAACGACTGGTCGGCTCGTTACAACCAACCACGAGGTAACTGGAGAAGTAACTGATTTCAAAGTAAAGAAAAAATATGTTGATGATATTTAGAAAAGATTTATCATAGGTAAAGCCAAATCAATTATGATCGATCAATTTTGAAGAGAAGGTAAAATTGACTAAGTGTTGCACTCGTGCTTTTGTTGCAACGTATTTTAGAAAATTGATGAAGAGCCTAAAGTATTTGACTTTTACTTGATATTACTCATGGCATGCTCAAGCTTAAAGATTTTTGTTTAAGGGAGATTGTTGGAAATTAAACCAAGATTAATTAGTATTCCTAAGTTGTCTAGGATTTGGTATTTGCTACTTTATTTAATTCTATCTAATTAAGATTCACAGTCGAAATTATGTAGGAATAAGTTTTCTAAATTCTAGTCTAGTTTGATTTGTAGTATTATAAATAAGAGTGTAGCTACATAATCTTAAGGTGGAGAGGTAGCTTCGACGTAGAGAGATTCATGAGTTTATAAGTAAATAAAAAAGTCTCCTACCCCGTTTTCTCTCTAGTTTGATAAATTTTTTCTATATAGTCTTTGTTGAACTTTTTACTTGTGCCTAAATTATTCGTTGGAGTATTTCAACCCTTCATTAGCTAAAGATAAAAATACAAAAAAAGAAAAAGAAATTGTGAAGACAATAAAAGAGAAACTACGAGATAATGAAAAACCTGTCTTTGTGTCTGCTTCTTGTAGGGGTAGAATTTGAGGGGAAAAATACAAGAAATGACAAAGATTAGAATATTGGCATAAATTGCATTAATTTGTAGAAATTTTACTAAAATGTGCAATTTGATTAGATTTTTAAAAAAATGGTAGAAAAATGACTAAAAATTGCATGAGTTAGTGACCGTCCAATATTTACCAAATGACAATGATTTCCAGACAACTAAATTTGATATATTTCCGGAGGTTATCAGAAACTTCCGCAATAAAACTGCCACAATACCGAATGATTTTGTGAAAGTTAGAACAAACGCTACAAATTGAATATATAGTGAAGGTTTTTTTACAATTTTCATAAATAAAACACCACAAAAAGAATTATATTGTAGGGGTTGATACAAACGCCACAAAACAAATGTATAGTGAGATTTTTTTATAATTCCCACAAATTAACCCCACAATTTAGCAACTTTTTTGTAGTGTTAACATACTAATTGTGTGCTAATGCATGCTAAGTAGTCAAAAAAAATATCATAAACATATAAAAATATATACTGAGAGCTGGCTGAGTGATAAAATATACTAAACAGCTAAACAAGTAGCACAACAAGTCAAGAAAACTGGTGGAAGTATCAAAATAGTATGATAACACATGCTAGGACCGTTAAAGTCTACGATAGATACTTTAAAAATAGCTAATCTAGTTCACGCTAGCCCACACATATGAACTAGATGATTTAAATTTACGAAAGAAGGTCAAAATTGTTGCGTATTTATTAAGGGGTGTGAATGGGAAATGGAAGAGGCACCTCTTGAATTGCAGCTCTTCATCTCACCCTTTTATTGTCTACAAATTTAGAGGCTTGGCCTCATTTTTAATATATGGAAAATCTGAAAACTTCCCCCCTCTTTTCTACATTGTTGCATTATTTTCCAAATAAATATAGGTGTCAAATGTTATTTGCTCCTTTTGTTGAGTTCGCTGAAGTTCTGTGATTTGTAGCGCCGCTATCACAGAATAGCTATTCCGTTCTATCCTGGGAGGAATTAACCTTGAGCAACAGGGAGGGGATCAAATTCCTTAAGGACACATTGTGAATTCAGTGGGCTCGGAATTATTTTACGATTTGTTTATTGAACTAACGTTTGTTTGGTTCTCTGATTTTTTGATTTTGAACACAGTAAT
The DNA here is from genome assembly GCF_001879085.1 of Nicotiana attenuata. Taxonomy (NCBI): domain Eukaryota; kingdom Viridiplantae; phylum Streptophyta; class Magnoliopsida; order Solanales; family Solanaceae; genus Nicotiana; species Nicotiana attenuata. The sequence goes on from NC_031997.1 coordinate 33,848,676, forward strand.
ACCAACAAACTTAAGGAATATAAAAAGAATTGTTTTGATGGTTGATAAAAGAAAAAGGAAATTGAAGGATCATGAAATCTGTTGCAGAAACATGACTTTGAAAGGAGAAATCAGAACTGAAGATGGAATTAGCCTAACATGGCTGTGATGACGTTATACATTCAATGAAATGGTTGATTAATAATTTTGGCAATTCTCAGGCCTCTCCCCATATATACTGCCTAGTTCGGAGATTGAGATTTGTTCAAGATTGAATTCAGAATTACATCCACGAGGGATTAAATGGCTATTAGTCGAAGAATGCTTCGTACCGTGGCTTTGCACCAAAATTAGCCCAATACAAACAAGGTAGACTTTGGATACAACAAGGTCATATGAATTCTTTCTGAAGCGAGAAAGCAAAGTGGAGGAACTCCTTGGTTCATGGTAATTAAATATTGCAATCCGCGGTGAAATTATAAGTTAGCACAATCGGGTTACCCTTTCTTACTCTACTTATTTCTAATTAATTTTCTATCCTGTGTGAGTTACGAAATTCAGTTTATATAATATTAGGATAGTTATTTATTATATGATGATCTCATATTACAAATCTAAAATTATATGCACGATTAGGAATGCCACATATTTTTGTTATTCCTTTAACCAAATAAAAAAACTATTAGTAGTTGATGTAGAATTTGGTAACATGCATAAAATTATTTTCAAAGTTTGTAAGATGTGAGTTAGGCTTACAGTAATACTTGAAGTATCTTGAGATCATGAATATAATATATGTAAAGATGAACATATATATTTTTGATTAGAGGAACGAGCAATGTTCGAAGCCGTATATTATTCTACTAAGTATAAAACAGTGTCACTGTTGGTTGTTGTGGTCAATCTGTTGCACTGTAGAGTACGAAATAAGGTAGTTAAGACTGAATCCAATGCGAGGCGGAATTGCAGCGATAAATGAAAGTGAATACGAAAAGAGGCACTGTGTTCCATGAATATGATAAGGCAAAATGAATTATGCCTTTTATCATATGTTTACAGTTAAGGCATATTTTCCATCTCAATAAGTGTAATGATCATGATAGCAGCCTTATGTTAAAAAGACTGGAATTCTAGATCATATTTAAGTATGGAGATTTGAATCAACGAAACAGAGAATGAACCAAGGGATGTGATCAACAGTTGCGGAAGTTAACAAATGGCGTCGTGGTTTATCCCGACAGAGATTGTTTGGTGAACTTGTTTTCATCCTATAGTACCTTTTGAATCCAAACATACTAAAATCTTTGTGATTTTCTACTCCTGTTTCAAGATTAAAATTCGCATGAATTTGTACTCGTTCATTGAGATTAATGTCTTTCTGACTTTCTACTCATTTGATGGAGTAATGTATAGACTATGACTTTCTACTCGTTTTGGAGATTAAAGTCTTAGTAATTTTGTACTCCAATTTATTCGTTTGGAGATTAAAACTTCACCGTTTATTAAATTTGGTTGTGTCATATATTGTTTGATTTGAAGATTAAAAACTTCACCGTTTAAAGATCCGGTTGTATAAGATATTGCTCGATTTGAAGATTAAAAACTTCACCGTTTATTAGTTCTGGTTATGTCAGATTGATTTGAAGATTTAAAAACTTCATCGGTTATTAATTCTGACCTTTTCGTGATACAAACTGCAGTTCATGCGGTTGACTCTACAAAGTAATAGGGGTAGTGAGTATGAATCTCTTTTTGAAAAAATATGTTTGAAATATGAAATTATTCACCAAACGACCGCCCCTTAGGCACCACAATCTAATAAAATTGCGGAAAGAAAGAATAGAACGTCAAATGAGACGATGAATGCCTAGTTGATAAGTTTTGGTTTACCCAAAACTTGTGAGGGGGAAGCTATGCTTAGAGCTAAACGAATACTCATTCGCGACACAATCCATTCTATATTAAAAATTGAAATGAAGAAAATCCAACTTGAAATATTTCCAAGCGTGTGTGTGTGGGGGGGGGGGGTATTTGGGTAAAGTGAAAGCTCTTAAATCCAAAAGGATAAAAATCGGATCGAAAATCGTTGATTCCGTTTTCATAAGATATGAAACTAATAGTAAGGCATATCGTTTTCTGATTCATAAATCAGAAAATCCCGATATTCATATTGATACATTAATCGAATCTGATAATGCTGAATTCTTTGAGAATATTTATCTGTAATATCTAAGCGAACTCGGGAAGAAGCAAAGGAAAGTACGTTGAATTAGGAAAATCCAAGACGTAGTAAACGTCAAAGGATAACTACTTCCTTTGGACCGGATTTTCGACATTCTTGTTGGAAAATGAGCCTCAAACGTTTAAAGAAACATTGTCTTCCTTGGAAGAACAATATTGAAAGAGGCAGTCAATAATGAGATAGAATCCATATTAAGGAATCATACTTGGGAATTGGTTGATCTTCCTCGAGGAAATAAATATTTGCCTTCTAAGTGGATTTTCAAAAGGGAAATGAAAGTTGATGGTACTGTTGACAAATATAAGGTAAGATTAGTTGTCAAATGATTTAGACAGCAAGAAGGTCTTAATTATTTTGATACATACTCGCCGGTAATGAGGATTACATCAACTCGGGTGTTAATAGCGTTAGCCGCCGTGTATGGCCTTAAAATCTATCAGATGGACGTAAAGACAACCTTCTTAAATGGAGATTTGGAGGAAGAAATTTATATGGAACAACATGAATGGTTCGTGGTTCCTAGAAAAGAAAAGAAGGTGTGTCGACTTGTTAAGTCACTTTACGGACTAAAACAAACACCCAAACAATGACATGCGAGATTTGACCAAATAATATTGTCAAATGATTTCAAAATTAATGAGTGTAAACAAATGTGTTTACGTTAAGAATACTTCAAATCATATAGTCAATATTTGATTATATGTGGATGATATGTTGATGAAATATTTAAAATGTGGGGGCTTTTAGCTTATACATGACAAAAGCCAATGTTAGACGTAATGTCTAAATGATATAATTTTGAACCCCACCAATCGTTAGTGGATATTGATATGATAGTCGGTTAATTCATTACTTGTTCAGTCTTAGTGATGACTAGTGATGAAACTACAAATTCGAAAGTTGTTTACGTGCTTTTCCAGAAATGATTTGTTCTTTCTTAAACATTTATATTGTTTAGCTCTTTTACGAAAGGGTGCCACTTGGAAGGTTGTGACTTTCCATGAAAAGTTCCTTTACATGTATTGTATAAACATGACCATTCATGAATAAATATGTTAATACGTTGGTTTATAATGAGGTGAACCCACCGATGAACAAGACCAAAATCCATTGCAAGTTAGATTTGTTTCACAAATGGAGGTGCTATAATTTGCATATCATATCGGCATATAAATAAATAACATACAAATGCTTGAAAATGACGGAGTGATTGACAAATGTGTTATATATTAAAAGGTTGTGGCCATAACTGATGCCAATAATTTCAGTTGTTGTTATAATATACTATTACTATATTAAGTGTAGTCAATAATCTGATATGCAATCGAAAGTCGAGACATATTAGTCTACAACATAAGAAAGTTCGCAATGACCTTTCATGACAATGAAACGAGTTTTGAAGTATTTAAAATATACTCCAAATTGTGCTTTGCACTAAAATAAGTATCCCGCGATAATAGATGGGTATAATGATGCAAATTAGATCACCAGTTCAACCGATTCTAAATAGTCGGTGGAGGAGCAATGTCTTGGAAATCATTCAAACAAATGTGCATTGACCGCTCTATAGTGGAGGCTGAGTTTATAGCCTCAGACAAGGCCGGTGAAGAAGCTGAATGGCTTCGGAATTTCTTGGAAGATATTCCATTTTAGCCCAAACCTTTGGCACCTATATTTATACATTATGATAGTCAAACGGCAATAGGCAGGGCAGGGAGCATTATGTATAACGGAAAATCTCGTCATATTCGACGGAGACACAATACCATTAGACAACTACTTTCTAGTGGTGTTATCACGATTGACTACGTAAAGTCAAGAGATAACGTGTCGGATCTACTTACAAAAGGCCTATCTAGAGAGGCAGTTGAAAGATCATCGAGGGGAATGGGGCTAAGGCCCAGGACAAGTCATCATGGCGGTAACTCTACCTAGAAACTGGAGATTCCAAGTGCTAGGTTCAAAGAGATCAAACAAATTTATGAATGACGGTTCAACATTGTCAAATAACTAAACCCATTCTCGTGATGAAGATAATGTTCAGAAATCAAGGTAAAGCATTAAGGCTTTTTGATGAGTCAATAAAGCTTAAAGCTTCTTAATGATTTGCTAAGTCTGGTAGGATATGACCAGATAGTGTGTCTATAGGATTGCACGTTTAGAAATCACCTCTGTGAGTGTGAAGTGTAAGCCGCTTTAAGGGGAATGAAAGTAAAGGCCCATTCTCTAAGCACTCATGAAACCAGGCGGTGTTCATGGCTGAAACGAACACAACCGTGAGAACCAAAGACGATTAAGTATTGATTGTGTGACTTATGGTTGTCTAGGTGTACACCAAAGCTCGACGGTTCAAAGATATCAAATCTATTGATTGACCGTGTATATCCGACATAAGTTCACTACGGAAAGTTCAAAGGGAAACCTAGTTATCCAGATGCGACTAATCCTTACTTGCGAATCACACAGTATTTTCATGCATGTTTTTTATATATGTCCATTCCCCATTCATGTGGGGGATTATTGCGTTTTTATTAAGGGGTGTGAATGGGAAATGGAAGAGGCACCTCTTGGATTGCACCTCTTCATCTCACCCTTTCATTGTCTATAAATTTAGAGGCTTGGCCTCATTTTTAATATATGGAAAATCTGAAAACTTCTCCCGTCTTTTCTACATTGTTGCATTTTTTTCCAAATAAATACAAGTGTCAAATGTTATTTGCTCCGTTTGTTGAGTTCGCTGAAGTTCTGTGATTTGTAGTACCGCTATCACAGAATAGTTATTCCGTTCTATCTTAGGAGGAATTAATCCATAACCTTGGGCAACAAGGAGGCGATTAAATTCCTCAAGGACACATTATGAATTCAGTGGGCTCGGAATTATTTTACGAATTGTTTATTGAACTAACGTTTGTTTGCTTCTCTGATTTTCTGATTTTGAACACAATAATACCAACAAAAATTGCCTCTATCGCTTGGTAAAAAATTTAGAATTACCCTCCGTTCATTTTTTTGATCCAAAAATATCCTAATTGTTATTTCTATTGCTTAAAAATCTCTCGATTTAACGACAACAAATGTGGGCCCCAACTTTTAATGTGTTGGCAGTATTTTATTAGGTCACGTGGCTCCTAGTTTTACTTCATACATATGGGTATAATATATCCAACGTATTATTCGACCCGTCACATTTATTTGACCCGCTCCATTATTTTATTTTTCCTTTTTCTTTTTTCCTTATCACCTAGCACACCCACTTCCATCCACCTCAACCCCCCCCCCCCCCCCCCCATTTTTCACTTAAAATTAATACACAAATCAATAATTCCACGAATGATTTAGAGATTTTATGAATCCAAAAGACAACGTTTGAATTTGAATTCTTTCGCTTGGATAAACACGATTTCTTTTTAGTGTAAATGTAGGCCTTTTACCTCTTTCTATTCTGATTGATATTCAAACTGGCTAATTCTGAAATAGTGCTCCAAACCTTATACCTCACTGATTGGTAAACATATTCATTTCTTTGCTGTATGACTTTTTGAATTCTTTCAATTGGTGCAAAAAGACGATTTTAACTATGAATTTGAATGTTTTAATCTTTCCTTTTTTTTTTTTTTGTGCAAGGTTTCTTAGTGCTTTATATAATCATGGTATTTACTATATATGACATTTTATATTTTGATTAATTTATCACTCGAATAAAAGGGATTGCAACAACGATGGTGGTGATAGGGCGGTGGTTTGTGCAGTGAAAAATTAGAGAAGCGGACCGAAAATAATGAAGAATAAGAGTGGATTGAAGGAAGCTGCTATTTTTGTTGATTTTCGTTTCAAGGCTAGGAGAAGAAGGGGAGGGTTAGGTGGGTGGGAGTGAGTGTGTTGGGTGATAAGGAAGAAAGAGAAAGAAAAAAGTAAAGAAAATAAATAATGGGACGGGTCAATATTGAGGCGGGTATATTATATCCTTATGTATAAAGTCAGGGGCGAAGCTACAGTTACTTAAGGGTGGTCAATTGACCACCCTTCGTCAAAAAATTACACTGTATGTATAATTAAAATATCAGGTTTTAGAGGTAAATAACATATATTAAACATCCTTTGTCGAGGAATTGTTTCACTTCTTTCAAGTTTGAACACCCTTTAAGAAATTCCTGCCTTCGCCACTATATAAAGTAAAGTTAGGAGCTACGTGGCCCAATAAGATGTTACAACCTACTAAAAGTAGGGCCCATGTCTGTTGTCGTTAAATCGAAGAGTATCTTAGCAATAAAAATAACGATAGGGGTATTTTAGACCAACAAATGGATGGAGGATAATTTTAAACCATTGTCACGACCCCAATTTTCCTCCGTAGGTTGTCGTGACGGCACCTAGTCTCTAAGACTAGGTAAGCCTAACACTTTCTGAATTAGTAGAAAAATTCAACCATCAACTGATAAATATGAAATAGAAATTTTTGTACACAACTTACAACCCCAAAACCGGTAGTACAAGTCATAAGCTCTACTGAGTTTACTAGATGAATTCCTAAATACAACTGTTTAGAATGGAAATTACACAGTACAAGTACAATATCAGAAGGTGACTCCGAGGCCTATGAACGCGACGACAGGTTTACCTTGAGTCTCCACTACAATGCTCGACAAGTTAGATACTAATCGACAATAACCAAGGCAACTGAGATATGCACAAAAATATGTAGAAGCGTAATATGAGTACACCAAAGCGGTACCCAGTAAGTATCAAGACTAACCTCGGTGGAGTAGTGACGAGGGACAGTCAAGACACCCACTAGAATAAACAATCTGAACAAGTATAAATGTAGAACTAGCGGGGAACAACATCAGTATAAGGTTAGGTATGATGACAATAATCATACAACATTTATAAAAGGGACTAAAAGCGACTGTTAGCAACGAGACACACCGGATAATACCACTGTAGAGTAAGCTAAGCACAGTTCAAACCCACTAGTAGGAACCGCTTACACACCAGATTTACCCAAGGATTTCCATGAGGTGCCAAACCCAAATCACAAATCACGGGTCCCAATTCGTGAATCCTAATCACTTGGCATATTGTGTCCACATGACAGCTCATAACCGCACGGACGACTCACGTGCCAATAGAACATCCCTCACATAGAAGGCAAGTAGACAAGAGCGCGTATAATGGTCAATGACGTCAAGATTCGTCTTTTAAAACCGATATGGGTGATTTAGCTACGTGTATGCTTGTGCAAGTTTTCTACCACAACTCAAGTCAACAAATAATAGTAGAAACAATGAATGACACATAAGAAAAGGTCACCACGAAATGTACAGTATAATAAAGGCAGCAATGAAGTTTGAAGCAGCGACTAGCACAACAAGATTAGCTACATAGAACTGAGCAAATAATACAACATGGAGGAAAATAATTAATAGTATGCCAAAGAAAAACAACAATCAAAGACAGGTGCACAGGAAAGGGAATGACAACAAGATCCCTACCGAGGTACCGCCTCGTAGTCTCAAATCATAAAATGAATCACAACTTTTTTATATCACCGCAGGAGCCTTTATATTTAGTTTTGAAAATCATATTTCCCGAAATAGCATCCTGCATTTTAGCCCACCTTAGCATGGCTTCTAGTAGTTCCCCTACTAGCCACGCGTTTCAAGCTCACCTTATCTCACCGCATGCGTTTCAACACCTAGACCTTATACCACCGCAAGCGTATCAATAATTACAACGGCACGACAGAAATCTCGTGCACCACAATAACAACCGCACGACAGAAACCTCGTGCAAACACAATAACAACTGCACGGTAGAAACCTCGTGCTAACACTATAACAATAGCATGGCAGGAACCTCGTGCAAAAAACATAACAACTCTATCAACAATAATACGTGTGCCAACACATAACAACTCACATAATGACTTTCACAATATGTACCCACATGCCACAATATTTCCTCAAAACAGTTTCAATATCACAACCACGCCTAGCCCTCAGCTCAATAACACTAAATACAACAATAACAACGACAATAACACGAGAATACGGTAAGTAATTCAACTCAGTAACTTCAGAACAAGCTCACAAAAGTGGACACAACAAGGAATAATAGTCTCAACAAGAATAGCTCAACAAGGAAGAGATAATGTGTAACAATGATTCCGTAAAAGTATAATTTAGCGACAAGAGAGATAACATGAATCAATGATTCCAAATAAGGATAAGTCAACAATGATAAGGGGTAACAAATCTTCATTTAGTGTTGAGCAATTACGGAAGAGATACGATAAATTTAGTTAAGGATAAGCAATTGCTCAAAAGATAATAGTAACTTCAATAAAGGATAGACAATTACAGAAGGGATAATAATAACTTCAATTAAGGATAGGCAATTAAGGAAGGATAGCATGGCAATAAAAGAGGCAATAACTTCAGTTAAGGTACATGAGAGTTTAATCGGCAATAAGGGTTAAACATGAAGCAATTAATCCAAATGAGACACGTAAAGGTGAAACTAGTAAATGGAAGATTTAACATGACAAAAAAACTTCATATCTGATGAACATAAGAACCTAAGAGACCGAAACGGTCAAGTTTCCACAAATAAGCCCAAACACGTACTCGTCACCTCCCGTACACGGCCTTCACATGACACAATCAGCACAAATGACTCAAATCCTAAGGGGTAGTTCCCCCACACAAAGTTAGGCAAGATACTTACTTCAAAGAAGCTAGATCGTTACTCTAAAATGACCTTCTCGAGTGAAACAACCTTTGAACGGCTCAAATCTAGCCAAAATTACTTCAAATCATAAATAAAACTCATAGGAAATAATTCCGGGTAATAAAGGTTCAATCTTTAACAAGAACTAAAAACTCAACCCCCGAGCCCGCTCCTTGGAACCCGATAAATTTTACAAAATTTTAACACACATTCCGATACGAGTTCAACAATACCAAAATTATCAAATTCCGATATCAATTCGTTCTTCAAATCACCATTTTACGCTTTTGAAAGATTTTATAAATTTTCCCCAAATTCCAACTTAATTTACTAATTTAATGATGAAAATAAAGATAAAATCATAAAATAAAATTAAAATCGGGTAAAGATCACTTACCCCAAATAACCACGTGAAGAACCCTTCAAAATTCGCTCAAATCCGAGGTCTCTAGCTCAAAAGATTAAAAATGGACAAAACTCACGATTTTGGAAATATATTTTGCTGCCCAACGATTTATACATCGCGATCGGGGAAGAAATAATGCAATGATGAATTAGAAAATAACTACTGCCCCAAAATTATACCATGCGATCGCGGATGGACTCATGCGAGATGATGCCACCAAGAAATGTACTATGCGATCGCGAACCAGAACGTGGGATCAAGAAAGAGAAAATACCACCTGCAGAGCTGTGCTACGCGAACGCAGAACTGGGAACGCGAACGCGATGGAGGAGGATACACACGTACGCGGTCGCGGGCAGAATTGTGCGAATACGAAGAGGAAAAGGTCCAGTCATCAAAACGGCCTACGCGAATGCGGAATGAACGTCGCAACTGCATATAAGGGGATACCAAATATCAGAACATCCATCCAAAACATGAGAAAATGGCTCGTAGCCCATCCGAAAAACGCCCGAGGACCCCGGGACCCCGTCGAAACATACCAACAAGTTCCATAACATAACACGGATCCACTCGAGGTTTCAAATTACATCAAACAACATCGAAACTACGAATCGCACCACGAATCGAACTTATTAATTTTCAAGTCCTCTAACTTTCAAAACTCGTGCCGAAATATATCAAATTAGCCCAGAATGATGTCGCATTTTGCATGCAAGTCCCAAATGATATAACAGATCTAATCAAACTCTCGAAAATCACAATTCGACCCCGATATCACCAAAGTCAACTCTCGGTTAAACCTCTCAATCTTCCAAAACTTTAACATTCCAATCTTTCGCCGAAATGCTTCAAATTACCCTACAGACTTCCAAATCCAAATCCGCATGCACGCCTAAGTCAAAAATTACCATACGAAGCTATTTGAAACATCAAAACGCCATTTCGGAGTCGTCTACACAAAAATTAAAATTCAGATCAACTCTTACCGCTTAAGCTTCTAAAACAAGAACCCTTCTTCCAAAACGACCCCGAATCATTCTAAAATTGAACTCGGCCACATACGCAAGTCATAATACATAACACGGAGCTGCTCGAGACTTTAAGCTACCGAACAGGGCGCTAATTCTCAAAAGACTTGTCGGGTCATTACAACCATTTAGCAAATGATAGGAGTGACTTTAACCTTCTTTTTTATTAAATTTATATAAGCAACACAAATAGCATGCTTTTTAAAAAGTCAAGCTAATTAGAATAAGAGTTAAAGTCTCACTTGCCTCGAATATGATAAATCCAATCTTGAACCTTCAATTTAAATACAAACCTTGCTCAAACGACCTCCAATGGCTTCAATCCATTCAAACTCATAAATAACGGGTCCAAATTAGTCTAGTAGAGCTATTCGCATAATTTTAGGACGCTTAGAACCCAAAGTCAACTTTCCATCAATACGAATATTAGTTCCGGTCAACTTGATCAAAACTCAAACCAACGTTTATGAACTATTTACCCATAAGTTAAGAAATCCAAATATATTATCAAAATCAAAACTTGATGTCATTTACTAGCTCGAATCATCACTTAGGTGATTCTAGGTATTCATCAAAATTTCACTTGATTTTACCTTCAATTCATATTTTTAAGGTACATCTAGTGATAGATTCATGATATAAACTCAAATTCAAGTTAGAATCACTTACCCCAAATTTGTAGATGAAGATCTAAGTTCACCTCCAAAACCGATTTCCCAAATCGGAAAGGCTTTTTAGGAACGAGGCCCTCGTCACCCCGAAGAGCAGTAGCTCTCTTGTTTTGCACGCCTATAGAGAGAAAACTCACAATACCCTGAAATTGAAAGTTTCAAGCTTCAGTTTTCAGTGCTATAGCCACCGTTTCGCGGTGCACTCGACACTTGCACCAACAACTCTTTTTTCAATATTATGCAATCTTCTCCAAATGTGCCAAAACTTACACGAGCCTCCCCGGACCCCTTCAAACCATTTTGAATGCAAAGGCTCGAAAGACGAGGCAAAACTCTACTAATCAAAACGACGACATAATTCAACTTAAAGTGTCTTTAAAGTTCCAACTTTCATGCAATAGTGTCGAAATACCTCTGAACCACTCGGGACTATAATCAACCATGCACATAATCCCGAAGATATCATATGAACCTGCCCAAGGTCTCAAACATGAACCAGTGCCCAACTACTCAAATTGAGGCTCCTTAAGCTCACTACTTATATGCAATGGTGCCAATCACGTCCCGAGCTTGTCGAGGCTCAAACCAAACACGCTTACGAGTTTAAATACTTGATATGAATATATAGAAAGTGTCAAATCAACCAACAAAGTATAAATTCTCAAAGCGAGGAGTTAGATCGCAACAGACGTTAAATTGCTTACATACTACGATAATTTTGCTTATCTATTGAGGTTTTGAAACACTGGCCATTAACCAAATCCTATTACATGCTTATTGAATCCCTTAGTCCTTAGTATTTAGATGAAAAGTGTTGTAGTTGTCTCTTTTATTCCAACAATTAGTGCTAACTGATTTTGATGTGTTGTGAAATGGTTATATGTCCGGTAGCCATGTTCCGCTAAAATTTCCTTCTCGAATATGACAATTTTTTTTCTTTATCTAAATATCATGCACATAACCTAAGAAATCAGGATGATTAAGAAATATAGCAGTGCCCGAGTCTATGATAATACGTAGTAAAATCTTATAATTAAGTTGCTTAATTTCCATAGCTGAGGATTCATAAATTATGTATGCGCAATATTGTAGTGGGAATCTTGACTATTATTGTTGTGATTGTCATTCCTGTGCTGCGACTGTCTAATTTCCATATGTGCTCTATCTCTTTTTCTTTACTTTTTTTTTAATTTTAAATCTATTGTCTCTTGATTAATTTCATGTTTTACCACTTTATACTAGGTCTATATATGATACAACTCCCTTCTGGATTATCATCCTGGAGATGATTATATCTTGCAAAATTGTAGCAGATCAGAGTTCAAATTGAGCAATTATAGATCCCCTTGTGGGAACTAGCCCCGTAAAAAGTAAAAAAATAACTAAAATAAGAAAAACAAAAGGGCAAGGAAAGAGAAATAATGAACTCTGAAGTTTGGTTATAACAAATCATAAAATGTAACTTGGGCAGTGGAACAACTTATTAACCATTATGAAATTTTGCAAATTGGCAAGTAGGACATAACAAATCTCTGATCATTCCCCCTTATGCATTGAGTTGGGAAGTCAACAAAAAATAGCACCTAGACCATTTAGATTCTTGAACTATCTGGCTGATGATCCAAATTTTGAGAAGATAGTAGCAGACAGTTGGTAGATGAGTACCAATGCAGGACACATGAAATAAGTAGGGCTGAAGTTGAAGCATGCAAAACAAGCAATGAAGAGCTTAAATACAAAGGAGTATCCTAGGATTGCTGACAAAATTAAAGGCATCAGGAGTGAGCTTCAAGCAATACAACAACAAATGAGAACACCTACTTAGGATCCATGTCACTTTGAAGTGGAAAATGAACTAAGGTTACAGCTGGAGAAATGGGATGCAATAGAGGAAAGCATTTATAAACAAAAGTCTAGAGTACAATGGCTCAACTTAGGAGACTCTAACTCAGCTTATTTTTTTGCTAGCATAAAGAACAGGAGAGCTCAGAACCAGATCAAAGCACTTACGAATGCAGCAGGAGATATTGTCCAAACAGAGAAAGGAATAGAAGAGGAGATAATAAATTTCTATCAGGGACTACTGGGGGCAGCCAATCCTATACTACCTGCTGTAAATCTAAATGATATGAGGAGAGGACCTGTGCTATCAAGGAAATAACAAATGCAGCTCATCCAGCCATTTAGCAGAGAAGAAGTATGGCAAGCACTTCAGAGAATAGATGATAATAAAGCTCCGGGGATAGATGGATTCAATTTAGTATTCTTCAAGAAAGCATGGGCCACGATTGGGGAAGAGGTAACTGAAGCTTTTTGATACTCAAAAGCTCTATCAACCAATAAACCGTACAACTGTAACATTGGTGCCTAAAATAAAGAACCCTACATCTGTGAAACAATATAGGCCCACCTCTTGTTGCTCCACATTATACAAAATCATATCCAAAATGTATACTAGTAGACTACAGGGAGTCATGGATAACATTATTGATAAGAATCAAGCAGCTTTTGTTCCTGGCAGACTTATAACAGATAATATAATCCTAAGTCATGAATTAGTGAAAGGATATGGGAGGAAAGGAGTGTCACCAAAATGCATGATTAAAATTGACATGCAAAAAGTCTCTGACTCTATTGAATGGGTGCTTTTAGAGCAAGTCCTGCATGCACTTAACTTCCCAGATATGTTTGTGAAATGGATCATGGGGTGTCCAACAACAGTGTCATACTCAGTCATTATAAATGGTAAACCAAGTGTTCTATTCTATGCTAAAAGAGGATTAAGGCAAGGTGATCCCCTGTCACCTTTCTTGTTTGTGATAGCCATGGAGTACCTAAGCAGATCTCTAAAGACTTTGGCAAGGAATCCAGATTTCAACTATCATCCTAGATGTGCTAAGCTAAACATTATACAGTTGGGGTTTGCAGATGATTTGTTATTGTTCTGTAGAGGGGATGTAATGTCTGCTCAGCTAATTTACAAACAATTCCAGCAATTCTCTATGGCTTCTGGACTAATTGCAAATCAAGGAAAGAGTGCTGTATATTTTGGTGGAGTACCAGAACAGATACAAGAGCAAATTATAAAGGAGCTAGGATTTTCTGCAGGAACTATGCCTTTTAGATACTTGGGAGTGCCACTGAGTTCAAAAAGGCTAACCATTGGGCAATGCTAGCCACTTATGGAAAGGATGGTAGGAAGAGTAACCTCATGGACAGCAAAAATGCTCTCTTATGCAGGAAGATTACAGTTGATTCGAAGTGTACTCATAGCTATTCAACAATTCTGGTCACAAATTTTTATACTACCAAAGAAGGTGATGCAAAAAATAGAACAGATATGCAGAAGGTTTTTATGGAATAGGAATAATGAATGCTCAAAGAAGGCTCTAATAGCATGGGATAAAATCTGTCTGCCAAAATCAGCAGGGGGGCTCAACATAGTTGATATATACACATGGAACAAGGCGGCTATACTTAAACATTTCTGGAACTTATGTAAGAAGAAAGACAGGCTGTGGCTTCAATGGGTACACAGCTACTACATAAAAGGGGCTCAAGTATGGAACAATCATGCTACACAAGCATCATGGCTAATACAGAAACTCCTAAAATCTAGCAGTACTTGGAGGAAGCAGGGGTAACTAAAGAGGAATTCCTAAAAGAAGAGAAATATGCTATCAAGAAAGTGTATAACAAGATGAGAGATAAACATCCTAAAGTGGAATGGAGGAAACTGGTATGTAACAACCAGGGCTGCCCAAAATGGATATTCATATTGTACCTTGCACTACAGGATAGACTGTACACTAAGATGAGATTGAAGGAATGGAACATGGGGTATGACACAACATGTGCATTATGTGACAGTGAGGAAGAAGACATCCAGCACTTGCTCTTTAAATGTCCAGCTACCTCTCAAGTGTGGCAAAAAATACTGGATTGGCAAGGAGTGCAGAGACAAGCTATGGGATGGAGGAAGAAGTGGAATGGGCTGGGAAAAATGCTTCTAGAAATAGTGCACAAGCAGAAATATATCGCATGGCCCTAACAGGTAGTGTGTACTATGTATGGTTAGAAAGGAACATCAAAATCTTCCAACGAAAAACAAGGCCAGTAGCAGCTATAGTAAGACAGATTATTCAAGACATACATTGCAAGGGGAGAAGGAGAAAGAATTTGATGCAAATGTTGAAGCAGTTAGATTACTATCCTAGTTTGGAGGAGTAGAGGATATAACATCATGTATAGGCTTTAATTTTGCATGCTTAGAAGATGAAGAAGTATACTGAAGTTGGGGCATCTGTCCAACTCCAGAGGTTATGAAACAAAATGTAAATATTTACTTGGTAATGAAAAATTCATAATTACCAAAAAAAAAAAATGCAAGAACCCGAATGCATTTCGGATTGTTGTTCAAAAGTAAAGGTTGGTATGAATCGATTAAGAAGATACGGGGAGGACATAGAAGATGTCCGTGTGGTAAGAAAGATCCTTCACACTTTAACACCTAAATTTGATTTTGTGGTGTGTGCTATTGAAGTCTAACGATTTAGACTCTATGATGGTGGAGTAATTGGAGGGTTCTTTACAGGCCCATGAAGAAAAGATAAAGAGGAGACAAGAAGTGTCACTGGTGCAACTTCTTAAAACTCAGGCATCTTTAAGGATTATGGAGGTAAAAAAAACTATGGAGGGAATGAACGAGAACAAGGTCGTGACAGTCATGGAAGAGGAAGAAGTAATGGTAACAACTCCAACAATGAAGTTAAAATCTACCAAACATTCAGAGATCGTGGTCGTGGAAAAAGAGGAGGAAGAGGACGTGGCTACTATCAAGAAAATAATGGACAAAAGTATCAAAAATCAAAAATTGAGTATTATAATTATCATAAATTTGACCATTACTCTTTGAAATATCGTAGCAATGTTAAAGAGAAAGCTACTTGTTGATGACAAGAAAGAAGAAGATGAGTCAATATTATTGTTGGCACTCAAAGAAGAAGACAAGGATGATTGTAGCTCATGGTATTTGGACGATGGAGCAAGCAATCATATGTGTGGATGTAAAGAAAAGTTTGTGGAGATCAATAAAACGGTGAGAGGTAATGTGTCCTTTGGAGATACCTCAAAGATTCAAATTGTTGCGACCCACAATTTTCACCATCGGGAACGTGATGACGCCTAACATTTCACTTGCTAGGCAAGCCAACGTTAGATATAATTATTAACCATCTTTAAAAATTCAAATAAAATGAAAACCAATAAGCTGAATAGTCTTAAATGGAGTGAATAAACTAATATACGGTGAAATTCAAATACAACCCTAGAACAGGTGTCACGAATACACGAGTCTCTAGAATACTACAAATAATAGTCTGAATAAAAACATAACTATATGAATCAAAATAAACAGCTAAGATGATATAGGAGGGGACTTCAGGACTGCGAACGCCGTGCAGCTATACCTCAAGGCTCTGCTAGTAGTCAAATTCGGGCGACCTCACTGAACGCTGCCAGGACCAACTTCGATATCTTCACAAAAATTGCAGAGTGTAGTATGAGTACAACTGACCCCATGTACTCTGTAAGTGCCAAGCCTAACCTCGACGAAGTATTGATGAGGCTAAAGTGGGCTACTTACACGAACCTGTACGTAGTAGTAATGGTAATACAAGGAAAGAAAAATAGGAAATGAAAGTATAGCAGTTAATTTAAGACAATGAAATCTAACCTCACTATCAGAAATCCCGGAAAAACAAACCTCGTAATCTCATATAAAAATGCGGAAACTAACACAACAACAACAAGTACAATACACACATTTCGCTGCGGCGCGCAACCCGATTCCACTGTAACATCCTTTATCAATATCAAGCATAATATGAACAATCCGTTGCGGCATGCAACCCGATCCCACCATATCATCATTAATCAATAAAATAATCCTTCCTTATTCCACCTTATCATCATTTATCAATATCAGCTATTATGTACAAAAATCGTTGCAGCGCGCAACCCGATCCTACAGTATCGTTATTTATCAATATCATAATCCTCCCTTGTTACACCATTTCAATTTATTATCCTTCAATAACCGTTGCGGCGTGCAGTCCGATCCACAAACAATTTTAATAAACATAAACAATCCAATAACTCAATTATTACAATCAAATGGTATGAGGGCAAGGCAATAAAGGAACCACGTAATAATCAAAGGAATTCAACAAATATTACCAAAACAACAGGAAAGTAAAGCACGTGACGTTTAAGGTATGCAAGTAAAACAGTTAAGGCAAGTAGTAAATAAGCAAGGAGTCATGGAAGGGACGATTAATTTAATACAAGAATAATGAAATGACAAATAACAAATTACGGCATACAAAGCAATTAAAGCATGTAACAGCTAAGGCATGGAATGAGGTAATTCATGAAATACGAGAAAACATGGAAACAAATATTTTGACGGCTTATATACGCTCGTCACCTCGCATATACTCCATTTTCTCAAATAATCCACACAACACATAGTTCAGAAGTTCCTAATTCCCTCAAGTCAAGGTTAGATCCAACACTTACCTTGCTCCGCAATTAAATCAAAGCTCATCCGGGGAATTCTCTCTAAAATTCGCCTACAAACCGATCGAATGTAACCAAATATAGTTCAAACAATTCAAAATAAGCATTAGAAACTACCTACGAGAGAAAAAAATTCAATCTTTAGTAATTTTGGAAAAAGTCAACAAAAGTCAACCTGGAGCTCGCTTGGTCAAAACCTGAAATTCGGACAAAAATCCTATTACCTATTCACCCACTAGCCCGTTATGTGATTAGTTTCGGAATCCGACCTTAATTTGAGGTCTAAATCTAAATTTCTAAAAATCCCTTATTTCTACCTAAATCCCTAATTTCTACCATGAAAAGCATAGATTAAAAGCTAGAAATCAATGGGCGCTAATGGATATGGAAGAAAACGAGTTAAAATCTACTAACCTATAAAGTTGGGATTAAATTTCTCTTCAAAATCGCCTGTAGGCTGAGCTCAAATTTGAAAATGGTGAAAAATGGGTTAAATCCCGATTTTTAGAATTTTAAAGATTGGGCGTCAGGTGTTCTTCGCGTTCGCGAAGCACCTGATGCATTCACGAAGATCACTGGACAAATGGCCGTCGCGATCGCGATCAATCCTTCGCGTTAGTGAAGGCTTAGCCCCCTGCCTTCGCGTTCACGAGCCAACACCCGCGTTCGCGTAGCGTCACTACCCATCTCCCCTAGGATCCCACAAAGCTTTGCGTTCGCGGAGACTCGGCCACGTTTGCGAAGTGTAAGCCCCTGTCACGATCCAAAATCTAACCTTGGTCGTGATGGCGCCTATCGTGTTACAAGGCAAGCCTATTACCAAAATATTACTACTAATTTGATTATAAGAATTTAATAAAACATTTCCAATAATTTAATTCCTGAAAAAGTAAACCAACTCTAAATATAAATAATATAAAATACGGAAACGAGTCCCAAACATCGGGGATTCACTAAGTCATGAGCATCTAAAACTATGAACTAAGAGATATAACTATCTAACTATCAATACAATCCAAAGAAGAAATACAGAAGGAGTAACAAGGCCCTGCGGACGCTAGCAGGTACCTTGCAGTCTCCAAAGATCGCCGGCCCGAACTCAACGATCGTCGCGCTCTAACTCACCTGGATCTGCACATAAAGTGCAGGGTGTAGTATGAGTACAACCACCTAAGTAGTAACAGAAATAACTAAGGAACTGAGCAGTAGTGACGAGCTGAGCAAAATAGTCCAATTATTTATTTTTCACAATTTTAAAAATAACAGGAATAAACAGGTAAATTCCATAACTCAGTAAATACCACAAAGAAATTTAACAGATAAATGCAGCAACAGCAAAAGTAAATGCAACCTCACAACAATGTCACTCCATCACTCAGCACTCGCACTCAGCACTCAACACTCAATACTCAATACACTCAACACTCTACGCTCACTGGGGGTGTGTACAGACTCCGGAGGGGCTCCCAAAGCCCAAGCGCTAAGCACGGACAACTCACGTTCTACCATATCAATACCTGGATCCGCACGGTCAACTCACGTGCTACGCGGACAACTCACGCGCTATGGTATCAATACCTGGACTCGCACGGTCAACTCACGTGCTACGCGGACAACTCACGCGCTATGGTATTAATATCCTCACAACTAGGCCCTAGGCCTCACTCAGTCATGTACCTCACTAGCCTCACCATCATCAACAAATAAGGGGACACAGCGCACATCAAGTATCACAGAATATTAGCAAATAATAGAGACTGAGGTAAACATGTACAATAATTTCTATGAATGAGTACAAATAATGTGAGCATGAATAAAACCTAAACATGATCTCTAACATGAAGGCAAACAAGTTCAACAACAAGTAAACACATAACTACAGATAATAGCCATTAGGCCTCACGGGACGAACCAAGTCTCAATCCCTCGCGGTGCACACCCACACGCCCGTCACCTAGCGTGGGTATCACCACCAAACAATCACATGATATCAATTTCTCCGGGTTTATACCCTCAAAGCCAGAGTTAAACCTTTTACTTACCTCAACAGCATAAAATCCTACTCCGGGATGTCCTCGTCCCTCGACTCGGTCTCCAAAAGCTTATCTAACCATAATCAGAATACTACTATCAACATAGTCTAAAGAATCGAATTACACAATAAAAACTACATAAACATGCCAAAATCCGAAATCGACCAAAACTCGGCCCCGATCCCACGTCTCGGAATCAGACAAAAATGGCAGAATAATAATCCTCGTCCTCTCCCGAGTCTAACCATATAAAATTTGTCAAAATCGGACTCCGTTTTCCCTCAAATCCTCACTTAAAACTCTCCAAAACTCAACCTAACTCCCTCAATTTCACTTTGAAATCATCAATCAAATCCCAAAAACGAAGATGGATTCATAAATTATAATCAAAATCGAGTAGAGAACACTTACCCCAATCCATATGATGAAAATCGCCTCCAAAATCGCCTCCAAAATCACCCAAATCCGAGCTCCCCAACTCAAAATATGACCGAATGAACAAACCCTTATTTTGTATATTTTTCTACCAGCTATTCTGACTCGTTTCTCGTGCTAAACAATCCCGAAACTCGTGTTTTATGCCTCCAATTGATTCCTTGTGAAATTCTAGTCAAGTTAGGCTTTTGAATCACTCAATTTGACCTTATAACGAAGGAGATATATAGGTTTTAATATTTGCAAATAGTGCAGATTTTTAAATACGCTGTTAGTGGCAATTTGGTAATTACTCCGAAAAAAATCTGGCAACCTAATTTTTAGTAAAATGACCATAAAATCCTCATACGATACCCAAATTCGATGATTCTTTTTGCTACGGGTCCGTAATTACGATACGGATCTAATGCTTCAATCAAAAAAGAAATCGGAGCTCATTTGTTCAATATGATATCATTGATGCTTGAAGAAACGGCGTCGAAACATAAGAAAAACGAGCGCAACACAACCCAAACCTATTCAAAACTCATCCGAGGCCCTCGGGACCTCAACCAACAATTTCAACAAGTCATATATCACTACCCGAACTTAGTCGAACCTCCGAAACACCCAAAACTACACCAAAATATCAAATCAACCTCGAATTCAAGCCTAAGAACTTCTAAACTTTCAACTTTTGCCAATTCAAGCCTAATTCTACCACGGACCTCCAAATTATATTCCGGACACACTCCTAAGTCTAAAATCACCCAACGAAGCTAATCGAATCATAAAAATCCCAATCCGAATTCTTTTACTCATAAGTCAACTTCCGGTTGACTTTTCTAACTTAGCTTTCTAATTAAGAGACTAAGCTAGCGTTTGGCCATAGATCCCAAATTTATTTTGAAAAATCTGATTTGGGTGAAGTTTGGTTTGAAGATGAAAATGTGTTTGGACATACGCTTTCAAAACATATTTTCCAACTTTATTTTGGAAAAACATGTATATAATTCCCAAGTTTTGTGATTTTGGCCCAAAATCAGCTCAATAGCTGATTTTGGGATTTGAAATTTGAGATTTGGGATTTGGCCAAAATGTGAGCAAAATTTATGGCCAAACATGAGTTTTGAAAATAAATCCCAAATTTATTTTGGGAAAACTTATGGCCAAACGGGGCCTAAGTGTTCATTTCACTCCAAAACTACTCCGAACCCAGACCTACCAACTCGATACGACTCAACACAGCTGAACAACACATAAAGAAAAAGAGAGAACGGGGCTACAACTCTTAGAATGACTAACCGGGTCGTTACAATAATAGTAAAATACCCCTGAGGGTCCAAACAGTACGGCACAAGGCCCCAAACATGGCATTCAGCTCAAGTTAATAGAATTATTTCTAAAACACATAGATATCATATAGAGTTTATCAAAATATGCAACTCTAGAGTTGCCGCGGGACGGACCAAGTCACAATCCCTACGGGTGCACGCCAATACGCCCGTCACCTAGCATGTGCGTCACCTCATTTATCAAAATAGTACGAAATTCCGGGGTTTCATGCCCTCAGGTCTAGATTTACAATCGTTACTTACCTCGAATCGGACAAAAATCTACTCCGCAATGCCCTTGCCTCTCGACTCTGCCTCAAATCTCCACGAATCTATCCAAATTCAGAATCATATCATCAATACATGCCAAAGGAACAAAGGCCATGCAAAAATTATCAAATTAAATCAAAATTCCCGAAATTGGCCAAACCCGACCCCCGTGTCCACGTCTCGAAATCCGATAAAAATCAGAACACTAGAATCTTTATCCTCTCACGAGTCTATACATACCAAAATCATCAAATTCGAACATCAAATGGCCCCTCAAATCCCCAATTTATGCTCTCCAATTTCAAGCCCTAATCTCCCAATTTCTTCCATAATTTTCCCACTAATATCATAATTAAACAATGGAATAATCGTCATAAACACAAGATACAAGGCCAAAGTAGCTTACCTCACTGAAAACACTTGATTCCCTCTTGAAATCACAGCCCCCAAGCTCCAACTCGTCCAAAAATGGTGAAGAAAATGGCAGAAATTGGCGAAGATTGCCTTTTATACTTTCTGCCCAGCGATTTTGCACCTGCGGCCAATAATTTGCTTCTGCAGACCGCTTATGCGGTCAAATCAACCGTATCTGTGATTTTCACTTAAATTCCCAGGACCGTATCTGCGCCTAGGCACTGCACCTGCGGTCCCGCAGATGCGCCCAACACACGGCACTTGCGGTTCTTCTCCTGATGGCCGAATCCCGCATCTGCGGCCTACATATCACATCTGCGACCTCGCACCTGCGGTCCCCAATCCGCAGGTGCGGATATGACAGAAGCAGCAAAATCTGCTGCATTAACTCAATGCCAAACTTCCGTCAACCACCCAAATCCATCCTGAGGCCCTCGGGACCTCAACCAAACATACCCACAAGTCACATATCACCTTTCAAACTTATTCCAACCTTAGGAACACTCAAAACAACATCAAAATACCAAATCACCCTCGAATTCAAGCCTAAGGATTTCCAAACTTTCAAATTTCGCAAATGATGCAAAAACCTATCAAACCTCATCCGAATGACTTGAAATTTTGCACACACGTTATAGATGACACGACGGACCTACTCCAATTTCCTGAATTCCATTCTGAGCCCAATATCAAGATTTCCACTGCCGACCGAAAAGCTCCGAATTTCTAATTTTGCCAATTCAAGCCTAAATCTACCACGGACCTCCAAATTATATTCCGAACAAGTTTCTAAGTCCAAAATCACCTAACGAAGCTATCCGAACCATCAGAATTCACATCTGAGACCTTCTACACATAAGTCAATATCCGGTTGACTTTTCCCACTTAAGCTCCTAAATTAGAGACTAAGTGCCTCAATTCACTCCAAGACCATTCCGAACACAGAACAACCAACGATATGATGAAATATAGCTGAACAACACATAAGGAAACAGAAATGGGGAAAACGGGGCTGTAACCCATGAAACGACCGGCCGGGTCATTACATCCTCCCCCTCTTAAACAAACGTTCGTCCTCGAACAAGTCAAGAAACATACCTGAAGCCTCAAACAGGTGTGGATATCTGCTCCAGATCTCCCGCTCGGTCTTCTAGGTGGCCTCCTCCACGGGCCGACCTCTCTACTGCACTTTCACTGAAGCTATATCCTTTGATCTCAGCTTTTGGACCTGTCGCTCCAAAATAGCCACTGTGTGACAACCCAAAGGGGTCATCACCTGTTTTCTCTCTTTTCCGCGCTTTTGAGGCCTTGAAAACCTCATTTTAGTAGCCTCGATTTGCGTGCGCAGTCCGGGCGCGTAGCCGGAAAGCTTAAATATGAACTCCGTGTGAAAAATGCTAAATTTTGATATTAATATGATTAAAGTTGACTTTGGTCAACATTTTGGGTAAACGGACGCGGACCTGTGATTGGACGGTCCCGGAGGGTCCGTAGAAAAATATGAGACTCGGGCATATGCCCGGAGTCGAATTCCGAGGTCTAGAGCCCGAGAAATGAATTTTTCTGTGAAATTATTTTTCTGAAATTAATATGGAAATTTGAAAAGGAAATTGATTAGAACGTGTTGGTATCGGGCCCGTATTTTGCTTCCAGTGCCAGGTACAGGTCTTATATGTGGTTTACGCGCTTTCTGTGAAATTTGGTTGAAATCGGACGTCATTTGACGTGTTTCGGACCTAAATCTCTAAAAATGATAGTTTATGAATTTTGATGAAAAAGTGATGATTTTGAGGTTTAACTCATTCTTTTTGATGTTATTTTGGCGATTTGATCGCACGGCTAAGTTCGTAGGATGTTGTTGAGTTAGTGTGTTTTTGGTTAGGAGCCCCGAGGGCTCGGGAGTGTTTCAGGATGTTTTGAACTTAGAAAAAGTATCAGATTTTCTGCAATTTTTGCACAGGCCTTTTCTTCTTCGCGATCGCGGCCTTCAGCTCGCGTTCGCACTGCCTGTGGTGTCCCTTTCTTCGCGTTCGCATTCAATTTCACGCGTTCGCGTAGTGCCAGCCCCCCCTTCAATGCGTTCGCGTATTCATTCACGCGTTCGCATAAGCCAAAATCTGGGACCCCAGTAATTAACTCTACGCGTTCGCAGACCCCTATCGCGAACGCGATGCTTCCAGTCCCCCCTGCTTCGCGAACGCGACCCCTGTGTCGCGAACGCATAGGGCATTTTTGCCCAGTTAATTTAAAAGCCTAAAAACAGAACAGTGACGGGTTTTATTCAAAAATTCACACGAGCTCTTCTTCTCCACAGCCCCTAGGCGACTTGTAGAGTGATTCTTCACCAAATCTTCTTGGGTAAGTATTATCTAACTCGTTTTCTCCATTTTCTATCATCATCCATTGAAATCCTAGGCCTAAAACATGTAATCTAGGGTTGAAATTGGGGGAATTGGGTAGAGTTAGGGCTTTTCGATTTTCTTTGATTTACACCTCGTTTTGGGGTCGAATGTGAAAATAAATTGTATATTCGGGCTCGTGGGGGAAAGGGTGATATGGAATTGGTTCGGACCTCGAGTTTTGACCAAGCGGGCCCGGGGTCGATTTTGGAATTTTTGGAAGAAAGGTTGGGAATCTATATTTAGGCATTGGGTTTGATTTGTTTAGCTTATATTAATGTTGTAAAGTCGTTATTTCATAGATTTGATTGAGTTGGAGCCAAATTCGAGAGGGAAGGCGGTCATTGTGGATTGATTTAGCTGTGGAAGTTGAGGTAAGTGTTTGGTTTAACCCTAGCTTGAGGGAATAGGAGTTGAGTCTTGTTTGCTATTTGCTAATTGATCGAGTACGATGTATAGGCATGGTGACGAGTATCTATACATTGGTGTCTAGCATAACCGTGAGTCCTTAAAGGGTGATTATCATGATTTTGTTGTGAATTCCGTGTTAATTGAGGGTATTTTATATATTGTAAAGAACATGTGAAAAACATTATAATCATTTGATTTTCGTGGTGTTTTGACTTCGTTGTGATACGAATTGAAAAGGTATCTGAGAATATAAAAATCTTGGGAGCATTGGCTCAAGTGATAAAGTGAGATGTGAAGTAAGAAATGAAGGAAAGCTAACGAGTTATTGGTTATTCCCTTGCCGGGATGTTTTGCTGTTTGGTAGACTTTTCTCCCTTGCCGGGACGTTGAAATTGTTGTTATTGTTCCGTTGTCGGGATTCCTATTTTGTTTGTCTATCCCCTCGCCCCATTGTTTGTGATTGTTGTTTGGGTGAGGACGAGTGATAAAGCACGAAGGGTGATGCCGTGCACGATTGTGATATGAATACTAATGCGCGAAGGAACATTCCGTGCCATGATATGATTACTAATGCACGAAGGAACATTCCGTGCCATGATATGATTACTATTGCACGAAGGAACATTCCGTGCCATGATATGAGTGTTTATGCACGAAGGATCATTCCGTGCCATCATTTTGTGAGGTAAAGCACGAAGGGTGATGTCGTGCACTTTATATGATTGTTTGGGTGAGAATGAGATAAAAGCACGAAGGATGGTGCCGTGCAACTGTTGATTTCCTACTCTCGTTGATATTGTAGTTGTACTGTTTCATTCCTTAATTATTGATTTTATACCTGAACTGTTACAGCCCCTACATCATGCTCCCCCTCCCCCCTTGACTGGTTAATCTCTGTATACCTTTATATTGCATACATATATATTGAACTGCACAGGTTTGTTTGGTAGTCCGGTCTAGCCTCGTCACTACTTCGCCGGGGTTAGGCTAGGCACTTACCAGCACATGGGGTCGGTTGTGCTGATGCTACACTCTGTGCATCTTTTTGCACAGATCACGGTGCCGGAGCAGCTTTTGGACAACAACAGTAGATTGGGAGTAGACCTTCAGTCCAGAGACACCAAGGTAGCATTGCTGACGTTCGCAGGCTCGGAGTCTCCTCTATCTCTATTTCAGTTTTTTATCCCTTGTACCGAAACAAACAGATTATGACTTCTTTCAGTCTATTGTATTTAGTAAATATTAGAAGTTCGTGAGTATGTTGACACCAATCTTGGGTAGAGTTTTGTGTTGGAACTTCCGCGTTGCTATCAGTTTATTTATATTTAAGACTTCCGCTTTTTTATTAAATGTTTCGTTGTTTAATTAATGTCGAGGTTTGCTAAAAGAGGTAATAAATAATTGGCTTGCCTAGCTCCTAATAGTAGGCGCCATCACGACTCCCGAGGGTGGGAAATCCGGGTCGTGACACACTGGCTCCACATCATAAGTCAAATCACCGTCTAACTGAACCGTGCTGAAATCCAAAACATGTGAGGGATCACCAATATACTTCCGGAACATAGAAACATGAAATACCGGATGCACACTCGACAAGCTAGGTGGCAATGCCAGCTCATAAGCCACCTCTCCAATCCTCCGAAACACCTCAAAAAGCCCAGTGAACCGAGGACTCAATTTACCCTTCTTCCCAAATCTCATAACACCTTCATGGGTGATACCTTCAGTAGACCTTCTCCCCAACCATGTAAGACACATCACAAACCTTCCTGTCAGCATAACTCTTCTGTCTCGATTGCGCTGTATAAAGCCGCTCCTGAATCACTTTCACCTTGTCCAAAGCATCTTGTACCAAGTCTGTACCCAAAATCCTAGCCTCTCTCGGCTCAAACCAACCTACTGGAGATCTACACCGTCTCCCATATAAAGCCTCATATGGAGCCATCTGAATACTCGACTGATAGCTGTTGTTATATCCAAACTCTGCGAGCGGTAGAAACTGATCCCATGAACCCCCAAAATCAATGACACAAGCGCGCAACATGTCCTCCAATATCTGAATAGTGCGCTCGGACTGCCCATTCGTTTGAGGTGAAAAGCTGTGCTCAGCTCAACCTGAGTACCCAACTCTCGTTGCACGGCTCTCCAAAATTGCAAAGTGAACTGAGTACCTCTACCTGAAATAATGGAAACAGGGACACCATGCAGGCGAACAATCTCTCGGATATAAATCTCAGCTAACCGCTCTGAAGAATAGGTAGTACACACAGGAATGAAGTGCGCAGACTTGGTTAGACGATCCACAATCACCCAAATAGCATCGAACTTCTTCAAAGTCCGTGGGAGTCTAACTACAAATTCCATGGTGATCCGCTCCCACTTCCACTCTGGAATATCTATCTGCTGAAGCAAGCCACCCGGTCTCTGATGCTCATGTTTCACCTGCTGACAATTGAGGCACCGAGCTACAAATCCCACTATGTCTTTCTTCATCCTCCTCCACCAGTAGTGCTGTCTCAAATCCTGATACATCTTCGCGGCACCCGGATGGATGGAATACCGCGAGCTATGAGCCTCCTCCAAAATCAACTCCCGAAGCCCATCTACATTGGGCACACATATCCGGTACTGCATCCTCAGTACCCCATCATCACCAGTAGTCACATCTCTAGCATCGTCATGCTGAACTCTGTCCTTGAGGACAAGCAAATGAGGATCATCATACTGGCGCTCTCTGATGCGATCGAACAAGGAAGACCTAGAAACCACACAAGCTAAGATCCGACTAGGCTCCGAAATATCCAACCTCACGAACCGATTGGCTAAGGCCTGAACATCAACTGCGAGAGGTCTCTCCCCAACAGGAATATACGCCAAACTACCCATACTCACCGCCTTACTACTCAAGGCATCGGCCACTACATTGGCCTTCCCCAGATGGTACAAGATAGTGATATCATAATCCTTTAGCAGCTCCAACCATCTCCGCTGCCTCAAATTGAGATCCTTCTGCTTGAACAAGTGCTGGAGGCTACAATGATTAGTAAACACCTCACAAGACGCACCATAGAGAAAATGCCTCCAAATCTTCAACGCGTGAACAATGGCAGCCAACTCCAAATCATGAACAGGGTAGTTCTTCTCATGGGGCTTCAACTGACCAGAAGCATAAGCAATCACTCTACCCTCCTGCATCAACACACACCTAATACCAACTCTAGAAGCATCACAATATACTGTATATGAACCTGAAGCTGATGGCAAAGCTAACACTCGAACTGTGGTCAAGGCAGTCTTGAGCTTTTAGAAGCTCGCCTCACATTCATCCGACCACATGAAAGGTGCACTCTTTTGAGTCAATTTGGTCAAGGGTGATGCAATAGATGAAAATCCCTGAACGAACCGACGGTAATAACCCGCCAAACTAAGAAAGCTGCAAATCTCTGTGGCTGAGGACGGTCTGGGCCAACTCTGAACCACCTTTATCTTCTTCGGATCAACCTGAATACCCTCACTAGAGACCACGTGCCCCAAGAAAGCCACTGAACTGAGCCAAAACTCACACTTGGAGAACTTTGCATAAAGTTTCTCCTCCCTCAAGCATTGCAATACAACTCTCAAATGCTCGGCGTGCTCCTCCTAACTACGCGAGTATACCAGAATACCATCAATGAATACAACAACAACGAGTCGAGGTAAGGCTGAAACACGCTGTTCATAAAATGCAAGAACGCTGCTGGGGCATTGGTCAGCCCAAAAGACATCATAAGGAACTCATAATGACCATATCGGGTCCTGAAAGCCGTCTTAAGAATATCCGAGTCCCTGATCTTCAACTGGTGATACCCTCACCGGAGATCAATCTTGGAGAACACCCTCGCTCCTTGAAGCTGGTCAAATAAATCATCAATACGAGGCAAAGCAAAGGATACTTGTTCTTGATTGCAACTTTGTTCAACTGCCTGTAATCAATGCACATTCTCATCGTGCCATCTTTCTTCTTCACAAATAGAACAGGCGCACCCCAAGGCGACACACTAGGCCGAATAAACCCCTTATCAAGGAGTAAGGGTGGCAACGGTCCAGGCCCGGGCCTAAACGGGCCTCGTGGGCCGGTTCTATGTGGGCCCAGGCTTCGTGGGCCGGGCTTAAACGATCCCAGGCTTCGTGGGTTTTTGGATATAACCGAACCGGGACCACGAACTAATGGTCCCGGGCTAAGTGGGCCGGGCCCACGTGCCCAAACGGGCCTAAGTGGGCCTGGCCTATTTTTTTAAATTTTTTTTTAAGTAAGGCAACTTTTTTGTAAATTATATAGCTTATATATATTATATATGCTATATCTATAATATATATATATATATATATATATATATATATATTAGAGATATATATAGTGCCATATATATAGTTTATATGTATTAGAGATACCGGGCATGAAATCTAAACTCATCAAGCTCATTTAGTTGCTCAACCCGGAGATTTGCCGCAACATCCCATTCCAAGTTCAACTTTCTCAATGCCTACATAGCCTTGTGCTCCAATTCCACCGGAAGATGGCAAGCTTTACCAAACACCAACCCATACGGAGACATACCGATTGGGGTCTTGTAAGCCGTCCGATAGGCCCAAAGAGCATCATCCAATTTCTTCGACCAATCGGTCCTATTAGCATTTACCGTCTTGGACAAGATACTCTTTATTTCTCGGTTGGACANATCCCTCACAAAGGCTAAGTAAGAAAGACACCCCTTCCCTACCATCCGCTGGGCCTTCAAAAATGAAATCACCCTACTAGGAACAAAATCAGTCGAACCCCGTCACTCAATCCGTGGCACACCCGGCATAGCCAACGTCACTGTCTTAGCATGACAGTCCAAAATAACACGGCAC
Source organism: Nicotiana attenuata (assembly GCF_001879085.1). Lineage (NCBI taxonomy): Eukaryota > Viridiplantae > Streptophyta > Magnoliopsida > Solanales > Solanaceae > Nicotiana > Nicotiana attenuata. The sequence continues at coordinate 33,878,481 of NC_031997.1, forward strand.
GAAGATAGCCAATCCATGCCTAATATCACATCAAAATCCACCATAAAAAGCAACAGAAGGTCCGCTCGGGTCTCCAAACCCCCAATAGTCACCTCACACGATCGATATGCGCGGTCCACAATAATAGTATTGCCCACCGGAGTAGATACACGAACAGATGAAACGAGAGACTCACGGGGCAAATCCAAATAACGAGCAAAATATGATGACACATATGAAAAAGTGGAACCAGGATCAGATAACACAGAGGCATCTCTGTGGCAAACTGAGACAATACCTGTAATCACGACATATCAAGAAATAACATCTGGTCTGGCTGGGAGTGTATAGAAACAGGCCTGAATACCACCTGGTCGACCTCCCCCTCTAGGGCGGCCCCTAGCTGACTGACCCCCACCCCTAGCTGGCTGGGCGGGTGGTGAAGTAATTGGAGCTGAAGTCGAGGGTTGACTCCTCTGCTGAGATGGGCCCCCCAAGAAGACGAGGACACTGTCTCCTCATATGCCGAAACTCTCCACACTCATAACAACTCCCTGGTGTAGGGGACGGGGACTGAAGGGAACCCCTAGCATCGGGATGACTAGTAGAAGGACCTTGCATGGAAGAGCCCTGAACTGATGGTGCACGGGACGAACTCTGGGCTGGAAGGGCACTAAGTGATGAATGGCCCTGATGAGAACTGTGAGAACCATGGCCCGATGATGCCCCACGAAGAACTGGGCGAGCTGACTGAGAATGTCTGAATGGACGGCCTCTGCCGTGCTGAAACTGACCTCTCGAAGGAACACCACCAAAACTACCAGATCCCCGAGACCTCTTCGCCTCCCTCTCATCTTGCTCTTGGCGACGAACTGACTCAATCTCTCGGGCAATATCAACAACCTGCTCAAAAGTAGCACCTGACACCCTCTCTCTGGTCATGAGAATCCGAAGCTGATATGTGAGGCCATCCACGAACCTCCTGATCCTCTCTCTATCCGTAGGAACCAGCCAAACAGCATGACGAGCTAACTCCGAGAACCTTATCTCATACTGCATCACAGTCATATCATCCTGACGCAACTGCTCGAACTGCCTGCGCAGCTCCTCCCTGCGAGACTGCGGCACATACTTCTCCAAAAAGTGAGCGGAGAACTACTGCCAAGTAAGGGGCGCTGCACCAACAGACCTACGCCTCTTATAAGCCTCCCACCAAGTAATGTCAGCTCCAGAAAACTGAAAGTAGTAAATGCGACCCCACTGGTCTCCAGAATACCCGCTGTACAAAGAATCCTCTGACACTTGTCCAAGAAACCCTGGGCATCCTCGCCCTCTACGCCACTGAAAGTCGGTGGCTGAAGCCTACCAAACCTCTCCAATCGACGCTGCTCGTCCTCAGGCATAACTGGTACTACATAACCCTGAGCAGGTACAACCGGCTGGGCTGGTAGTGCCTCCGGTGTCTGCAATCCCTGAACAACCTGCTCGGGTGTGCCGGCGAAGGGAGTCTGAGTGCCTCCCCCGGCCTGAGAAGTGGCTGATGTAGTAGAAATTGGGACCGCCTGAGCAAGACTAGTGCATACGGTCAAGATCTGAGCCAAGGTCTCCCGAAGACCCGGAACAACAATAGGCACAGTCGGTGCCTGAGCTGGTCCTGCTGGAGCATCCGCAACTGGGACCTGATCGTGAATTGGGGCGACTGGTGGATCTGCAGGTGATGCTCTAGCTGTTGTGCGGGCTACACCCCTGCCCCTACCACGACCTCGACCTCAACCTCGGCCTCTAGTGGCCCCAACGGGTGGTACTGCTTGTCGTCCGTCCTGTCCAGTAGCACGTGTCCTCACCATCTGTGATAGAATAGAATAACAGAAGTTTAGTTACCAGAATCAACAGATTCACACGACAGGAATTTAGAGAACGTGAAGTTTTTCCTAAAGGTTCTACAGCCTCTCGAAGATAAGTACAGACGTCTCCGTACCGATCCGCAAGACTCTACTAAACCGGCTCATGACTGGTGAGACCTATGTAACCTAGGCTCTAATACCAACTTGTCACGACCCCAAACCACTCGGTCGTAATGGCGCCAAACGCAGTACTAGGCCAGCCGATTCAACATTTATAACATAAAAGGTCTTTTCCTTAATTCATTTACTAATCATATATTATCACAAATCTTTCGTTTAAACATTTCAAAATAAGCGGGAAAAAAATGCAAAACATCAAACACCGCCCCATTCCGGTGTCACTAGTCATGAGCCACTAAAATACAATCTGATATTGTCTACTCAATACAAGATGAGTCTGATAAAAACAAATACTAAAAGATAGGAAGGAGAAAGCCAGGGCTGCGGACGCCATGCAACTACCTTGCTAACTCCAGAAATGCTCGAAAAGAAAGAAACAGCCCTCACTCGGATGCTCTAGCACCTGGATCTACACACAAGGTGCAGGGAGTAACGTGAGTATGCCAACTCAGTAAGTAACAGTTATAAACAAAGGCTTAGTGCAGTGACGAGCATTTAAAATCATATACATCTCATAACATAAAAACCTCAGTGGAAATAACAAGATCAAATCGGTAATTAAATTCCGAACAGCTCGCAAAAACTCCAGTTTCAATGAAAGTTATTTAAAACATTTATTCAACATTTACAATAGAGGCTCAGTATAAAGGAAGAGTGAAAACAGTAATTTCATAAAACAAGCCCCTCGGGCAAGGTATCACTCATATATATATAGCCCCTCGGGCAAGCCTCTCAGTCACTCGTGACTCAACTCTCATCAATCAGCACTCACGCTCAATAGGTACCTTATAATAACCGCTGCAGCGTGCAGCCCGATCCATAAATATATAGTTGACTGCGCTCACTGGGGGTGGGTAGACTCTGGAGAGGCTCCTACAGCCCAAACGCTATATCGCTGCGGCGTGCAGCCCGATCCATATATATATATATATATATATATATATATATATATATATATATATATATATATATATATATATATATATATATATATAACGCTGCGGCGTGCAGCCTGATCCATAACTATCCTCACAATCCAGGCCTCGACCTCACACACTCGTCAGCCTTACAAGCCACTCGGGCATCTCAGTGCAAACTCAGGGAACTCAGCCCAAAACACTTTCGTATATTAAAGTAGAGTGATGAACAAGATTAAATAATAAACAGGTGTAAACCATGACCGAGGACAAAACAATGTGAGGATAATAGTAAAATACCCCTGAGGGTCCAAACAGTGCGGCACAAGGCCCCAAACATGGCATTCAACCCAAGTTAACAGAATTATTTCTAAAACACACAGATATCATATAGAGTTTATCAAAATATGAAACTCTACAGTTGCCACGGGACGGACCAAGTCACAATCCATACGGATGCACCCACACACACCCGTCACCTGGCATGTGCGTCACCTCATTTATCAAAATAGTATGAAATTACGAGGTTTCATACCCTCAGGTCTAGATTTACAATCGTTACTTACTTCGAACCGGACGAAAATCTACTCCGCAATGCCCTTGCCTCTCGACTCGGCCTCAAATCGCCCCGAATCTATCCGAATTCAAAATCATATCATGATTACATGCCAAAGGAACAAAGCCCACGCGAAAATTATCAAATTAAATCAAAATTCCCGAAATTGGCCAAACCCGACACCTGGGCCCACATCTCAAAATCTGATAAAAATCACAACACTAGAATCCTTATCCTCTCACGAGTCTATACATACCAAAATCATCAAAATCGGACATCAAATGGCCCCTCAAATCCCCAATTTAAGTTCTCCAATTTCAAGCCCTGATCTCCCAATTTCTTCCCTAATTTTCCCACAAATATCATAATTAAACAATGGAATAATCGTCATAAACACAAGATACAAGGCCCAAGTAGCTTACCTCACTGAAAACACTTGATTCCCTCTTGAAATCACAGCCTCCAAGCTCCAACTCGTCCAAAAATGGTGAAGCAAATGGAAGAAATTCGCGAAGACGGCCTTTTATACTTTCTGCCCAACGATTTCGCACCTGCGGCCAATAATTCGCTTCTGCGGTCAAATCAACCGCATCTGCGGTTTTCACTTAAATTCCCAGGACCGCATCTGCGCCCAGGCACCGCACCTGCGGTCCCGCAGATGCGCCCAACACACCGCACCTGCGGTTCTTCTCCCGATGGACAAATCCCGCATCTCTGGCCTACATATCGCATCTGCGACCTCGCACCTGCGGTCCCCAATCCACAGGTGCGGATATGACAGAAGCATCAAAATCTGTTGCATTAACTCAATGCCAAACCTTCCGTCAACCACCCAAATCCATCTCGAGGCCCTCGAGACCTCAACCAAACTTACCCACAAGTCACATATCACCATTCAAACTTATTCCAACCTTCGGAACACTCAAAACAACATCAAAACACCAAATCACCGTCGGATTCAAGCCTAAGGATTTCCAAACTTCCGAATTTCGCAAACGATGCAAAAACCTATCAAACCTCATCCGAATGACCTGAAATTTTGCACACATGGCATAAATGACACAACGGACCTACTCTAATTTCTGGAATTCCATTCCGACCCCGGTATCAAGATTTCCACTGCCGACCGGAAAGCTCCAAATTTCCAATTTCGCCAATTCAAGCCTAAATCTACCACGGACCTCCAAATTACATTCCGAACACGCTCCTAAGTCCAAAATTACCTAATAAAGCTATCCGAACCATCAGAATTCACATCCGAGACCTTACACACATAAGTCAACATCTGGTTGACTTTTCCCACTTAAGCTCCTAAATTAGAGACTAAGTGTCTCATTTCACTCCAAGACCATTCCGAACACAGAACAACCAACACGATATGATGAAATACAGTTGAACAACACATAAGGAAACAGAAATGGGGAAAACGGGGCTGTAACCCATGAAACGACCGGCCGGGTCGTTACAGAATGACATTTTGCTAAGGGCCTTCGTGCTTTTAATATAGTATAGACTAGTATTAGAATTAATTGTTTCTCCCAAAATTAGATTTTGGGTCAAACACTCCGAGAAGTCATCTTTCACAAAAAATGAATTTTGTTGCTAAATTTTTTCACAAGCAACAACTACAAGATTTTTTAACAACACAATATAATTTATACAATATTGAAGTCACGTGCCTCTATTTTGTAATGAGTCGGTTAGTTAGTTAGTAAGTGGGAGTACACATGTGTGTTGTTTATATATGTACAGTGCTCATGCATTGAAGAAGATATACAGAATCAAAATCTCATTCTCAATTCCCTCTTCCTCATTTGCTCTGTTCTTCACCTCAGCTTTTAGATTCTTCTAACATGGTATCAGAGCCATGATTAGCGCTCTGAATCTGCTTCTTCTTCTTCTTCTTCTTCTTCTTCTTCTTCTCCTTCTTCTTCACCCAACTAGTTCGCAATTATAAATTCTAGAGTTGTCCGCCATGGGAGATACCTTAACACCTTAAATTGGCCATCGTCGTCCACTCTATCTTCAACCATCCGATACGCCTGGAGCGATTCTGATAGACATCAAGCTCACAGGCTCAGAAAATTACGGATTGTGGAGCAGATCGATGCATTTGGTTCTATTAAGGAAGTACAAGTTAGGTTTCGTAGAAGGAACATGTGTGAAGCGTCTATATAAAGGAGAATTAGCAGATTTGTGAGAACAATGTAATGCTGTATTTCTCTCATGGATTGGAAGATGTGTGTCACAAGAATTGTTGCCAAGCATCGTCTATGCGTCAAATTCAGCAAAGCTCTGGGCTGAATTCAAGGAGAGGTTTGGAAAATCTAATTTGACTAGATTCTATCACCGTTGGACTCAAATTAGAATCCCAACTCAAGGTACCGATTCTGTTACTACATTTTTACTAAAATGAATGACTTATGAGATACCTTGATATTAGGTCGAGGATGTAATGTAAGGAGTCAGAACCATTTTTTGAAACGTTTTATCAACAACGCCTAATGCAATTTTTAGTAGGACTAAATGAGACCTACGCTCATGTTCGCAGCCAAATTTTGTTAAAAACACATGTGCTATTAGTAAATCAAGCATATGACTTAGTAATACAAGGAGAAAGCCAAAGGGCTCTTGGTGTAATGGACATGAATAAGGAGCCATTGACCATATTAGCTGGCAGGGGACAAATGATGAAAGGAAAAAGGTTTGGTTTAATCAGTGAACACTATGGGTATAAGGTAGGGGTGGCAATTTGAGCCCAAATCCATTCAACCCGCCCAACCCGCCCAGAGATTAATGGGTTGGGCTACTAACATTTTAGCTCATGGGTCTATTTGGGCTGAGCCCAAGTTAATTCATTATTTTTTATAGCTCATTCTGACCCATTAAGCAGCCAAATACAACCCATGAAACTCACCCACAACAAAGGGATCTCAAACTAATTTATCTAGAGATTTACTTTTTTTTTATAGCAAATCCACTAGGCGAGGTGCCTAGAGCTAGTTTTATTAGTAATAAAAAAGAATCCACATAGAAAGAGTACAAATAAGGGGGACAATAGCACCGGTAGTGTTGCCTCTATGCCTTGGCTAATCTAGAAATTTACTTAGTTGCCCAATTTATTTATTTTTTCGTATTTTTTGATTTTCTGTTTTGTTTTTGTTTTTCTGCACCATCCCCCCCAGCCCCTGCACGCAAACCCCCTCAATTTATTTTCTTTTTTTTAATATTTTTAATTTTATATTTTTTTATTTTTCTGCATCACCCACACTCCCCCTACCCCCCCCCCCCCCCCGCGCTAACCCCTTAAATTTTTTTTTTACTTTTTTTTTGTATTTTCAATTTTCTATTTTGTTTTATTTTTTCTGCACCACCCACCCACCTTAGCCCATACCTCCCCTTCCCCCGCGCAAACCCCTCAAAAATTTTCTTTTTACTTTTTTTTTTTGTATTTTTAATTTTCTGTTTTTTTTTATTTTTCTGCACCACCCACCCACCTTAATCCCTGCCCCCCCCCCCCCCCAACGCAAACCCCCTTAAAAATTCTTTTACTTTTTTTTCTTATATTTTCAATTTTCTGTTTTTTTGTTTTTTGCACCACCCATCCACTCCCCCCTCCCGCGCCAAACCCCTCAATTTTTGGCTTTTTTTTTGTTTGTATTTTTTATCTTTTGCACCACCCACCCACCCTACCCCCTACCCCGCGCGAAACCCCCTCAATTTTTTTTTTTTTATTTTCAGTTTTCTGTTTTTTCGTTTTTCTGCACACCCCCCAACCCTCCCCTCGTAAATTTTTTTTTAACTTACACATTTTAAGGTAAAAGACTTTTTTATGCAATACGAGCATGGTTCTATGACATGGGTCAAGTTGGGTGGGTTGGGCTATGACCCATTGTTTAGCCCATCTTGACCCAACCCATCTTAGCCCAAGTACACTTTGGGCTGGATTGAAAAATAATCCATTTATTGACCTAACCAATCTTGACCCGCCCAAATTCAGCCCAACCCGCCCATTTGCCACCCCTAGTATAAGGGGCATCAAAAGGAGAATTGCTATAAAATTGTGAGATATCCACCTGATTTCAAGAGCAAAAGAAAACCAATGCAGGGTGCTAGTGGCTTCAAGACCTATCCTAACAATGAAACAGTTGAAGGAAATAGTTTTGCTGAGAGCCAGTCTCAAGGCACTACTTCATAGATGAGGAGTATAAGCTGCTAGTGAACTTGCTGAACAAATCTTCAGCTGGTGATTGCGAAGTCAACATGGCAGGTATTGTTTCCATGTTGTTGAATGATTGTCATTTTTAATGGATCATTGACTCAGGGGCCTCTCATCATATCACCTCCTGTAAGGAGAAACTAGTTGACATCAACAAACTAGGAAGTTAGGAAAGTAGAAGCGTGTAGGTACCGACTAGAAATAGGTCACAAATAACAGATATAGGAAGTGTAATGATCCTAGAGGGGCAGAGGATCAAGAATTTTCTACATGTGCCAGACTTCAAGTTCAATCTACTTTCAATATCAAAACTGAGCAAGGATCTTGTTTGTACTGTTAAAATTTTCCCTGACTTCTGTCTTTTACACGGTCTTTACAGTGGCAAGGTGATGGAGATTGGTAGAGAAACAAATGGTCTTTACATCCTTAGAGAAGAAATAAAACCAGTAGCAGTAGCATCAGTGATAAAAGGAAACTATAACACAAAACTATGACATTCAAGATTAGGAAATCCCTCCATGAAAGCAATTCAGTATATTCCTACCTTGAGAGGTTTAGCAAATGAGCATATTCAATAGGAATTTCAAACATGCCCAATGGCAAAGCAACATAGACCAACATTTCCAGAAAGCACAAGTAAAACATACTGTATTTTCCAACTTGTACGCCTAGATGTTTGGGTCCCCTATAAGCAGCCTACATATGATAGGAAGTTTTACTTTGTCACAATTGTTGATGACTATAGTAGATATACTTGGGTGTGTTTGATATAGTCCAAATGTGAGGTGATAGTTGTGTTGACAAATTTCTTTTCAATGATAAAAAATCAGTTTGGCATAAATGTTAAAGTATTGAGATCTGACAATGGTACAGAATTCTTCAATTCTAAATGTAGTGCTTTAGTTTCTGTTATTGGAATAGTTCATCAAAGTAGTTGCCCATACACTCCACAACAAAATGGAACTGTAGAAAGGAAACATAGACATATTTTGGAGGTTGTAAGAGCTTTAAGAATTCAGAGTCTAGCCCCAATTAGATTTTGGAGTGAGTGTATTAGGATTGTAGTTATCTAATTAATAAGCTCCCAACTGTCGTACTCAAAGGCAAGTCACCTTATGAAATGCTTCATGGCAGAGTACCAAAACTGGAGCATTCGAGGGTGTTTGGATGTTTGTGTTATGATAATGTCCTACTAAGAGAAGACAAATTATTGCAAGAGCAAAGAGAACAATATTTATGGGCTATTCAGAAACACAAAAGAGATATAGGTTGTATGACTTGGAGTCTAAGTCCTTTTTGGTGAGCAGAAATGTTTCCTTCAGGGAAGCACTATTTCTCTTCAAGGAAAGGAAATGTGAAGACAATGAAGACGATGACTTGTTTCAGCTGAATCCAGTGCCAACTGAGAGCATGGATCCTATTACAACAGAAGCAGGATCCCAAATTACCAGCCCGGTTGATGAACAGGACATAGTCTCTGAGACCTCTTCAGAAGGAACACAAAAAATCTAGAGACAAAACCTGGGCAATTCAGACACAAATATCAATCCCAATTGTAATGATAGCATCTCAGATTTCAGCATGCCAGCTGAGATGAACCAACAATAGGTTGTCATGTGAACAAGATGTAGGTGAACATTTTGTTGAACAAAATGTAGGTGATCGGCTTGAAGCATTTGTTGTAGGAGATCAGCATAATGACCAAGAATAGTAGAGTCGCTAAGCCTCGTAGAGTCGCTAAGCCTCCTACATGGCTGAAAGACTATGTTACTGGGAAGAAGACTTCAGCCTTCTGTCAGTATCCTATTATAAATGATATCTCTTACAACCATCTACCTGAATCCTATCAATCATATGTTGGTCTTGTCTCAACTGTTTCAAGACCAAGAAATTCTAAGCAAGCAGCTCAAGATGAGAAGTAGATAAAAGCCGTGAGGCAGGAAATAACTGTCTTGGGAAACAACCACACCTAGGAAATTGTTGATCTCCCAGTAGGCAATCAATTTGTGGGGTCTAAATGGGTGTACAAAACTAAGTACAAAGCCAATGGAGAAATAGGCAAATATAAGGCCAGACTAGTGGCAAGAGGGTATACACAGCTACAAGGTTTAGACTATCATGAAACATTCTCACCAGTTGCCAAGATGGTAACTGTGAGAACAGTGATAGCTATTGCAGCCTCAAGAGATTGGAATCTTTCACAAATGGATGTGAATAATACTTTTCTACAAGGAGATTTGTTTGAAGAAGTATACATGGATTTGCCTCAAGGCTTCCACAGACGGGGGGAGTATAAGGTATGCAAACTACTTAAGTCACTCTATGGCTTAAAACAAGCTTCTCGACAATGGAACATCAAGCTCACTAAGCCCAGATAGAAGCAGGCTACAAGCAGAGTTCTTATGATCATTCTCTATTCACAAAGAAGGCTGGAGATGATATAGTCATAATCTTGGTGTATGCAGATGATATTCTCATCACAAGGAGCAACAAGAAGCTGATTAAATAAGCTAAAGATACTCTCGGAAAATGCCCAAAAATCCTCCCCGGGCCCACGTCTCGGAGTCGGGTAAAAGTCACAAATTATGAACACCCGTTCACTCACGAGTTTAACTATACCAATTCACTCAAATCCGATACCAAAATCTCGATCAAAATCCCAAAATTCGGCCTAAGAACTTTTCTCAATTTTTCCCAATTTTTCACCCAAAATCCGAAATTAAATGATGAAATTAAGCTTAGATTAATGGAATATAATAAAAAAGGAGTTAGGATCATTACCCACAAACTTCCTCCAGAAATCTCCCCAAATTTTGCCTTCTACGAGCTTTCAATTAAATTTTGGAGTTATGAACGCAACCCTCGATTTCACTCTTTTCTGCCCAGTGATTTCCGCTTCTACGCTCCTGGGACCGCATCTGCGGTTCCGCTTCTACGGCTAGAGCTCTGCACCTGCGGAAATTCATTAACTCCCCAAACTCCGCACCTGCGCTCACTCCTTCGCAGATGCGGCTTCGCTTCTGCGGCTCTTGTGTTGCATCTGCGAACACTGGCCCTCATGCCTAAAACCACACCTGCGGCCCCTTCCTCGCTTCTGCGGGGCCGCACTTGGGGGCTTCCTACCGCAGGTGCAAAAACACCAGAACCAGCCAACTTCAGATTCTTTGCTCAAGTCCAAGTTTTCATCCGTTAAGCACCTGAAACTCGCCCGAGGCCCCCGGGACCTCAACCAAACATACCAACTAATCCTAAAACATCATACGAACTTAGTCGAGCCCTCAGATCACATCAAACAATGCTAAAATCACGAATCACCCTCCAATACAAACTTAATGAAGTTGGAATTTCAAAATTCTACAACCGATGTCGAAACCAACCAAACCATGTCCGTTGATCCCAAATTTTGCACACACGTCATATTCAACACTAAGGGCCTACTATAGCTTTCAGAATCGGATTGCGACCCCGATATCAAAAATTTCACTATCGGCCCGAAACTCTAAAAATTCAACTTTCGCCATTTCCAGCCTAAATGAGCTACAGACCTCAAAAACAGAATCCGGACACGCCCCTAAGCCCAAAATCACCCAACAGAACTAACGGAATTGACGGAATTCCATTCCGGAGCCGTCTTCACACTGTTCTAACTATGGTCCAAATTTTAAGACTTAAGCTCTCATTTAGGGACTAAGTGTCCCAAAACACTCTGAAACTCAAAATGAATCTTCCCGGCAAATCACAATAGCAGAAAAAGACACGGGGGAAGAAGTTAACAGGGGATCGGGGCATTAATTCTCAAAACTACCGACCGGATCGTTACACATTAATTATTGGTATTCTGTTAGAACTTGCGCTATTAGTTATTTCAAGTCTTTTTATAGGTAACGTCCAATATGTAGCGTACACGCACAGAATAGGCACAGAGTTAAGTCTCCACATTAGTAGTCATTAATTAAAAATATATTTTTCTGGCTTCGATTGCTGTCACTGATCTATTGTCTATTGTTTATTTTTTTTCTTCATGAGCTGAAGGTCTTTCGGAAATAACCTTTCTACCCCTTCGGCATAGGGATAAGGTCTGCGTACGCTCTACTCTCCCCAAACCCCACTTGTGAGAATTTTACTGGGTTGTCTTGTTGTTGTTGTTATAGATACCAAATAAGGTACTGTCTTTTTTCATACATATTACGTACAAATAATTTTTTACTATTAAAAGAAAAATGCATCAATCATGTTAATAATTAAAAGAAAAATGCATCAATCATGTTACTAAGGAATTTGGATACTTCAAATGGCTTATGCAATGGTACATGATATAATGATAGGCCAAAATGGTTCCAAGCACTTGATCATCCCCAAGAATTCAACTTTTGCCTTCAGAAAATAAAGGATACTCTTTTAAATTCACCAGAAAATAATTATCAGTATGTTTATATTTTTCATTGACAATAACTAAAGCATAGTCCCAACGTTGACATGTAGTTGCTGCAACATATTTTTTTCACATGGGTAACTATAAGTTGTACTTTCAAGAGGTATATTGATGTCAAAAACAAGAGTATTGGCCATGATAGAGCAAGATGAAAAAATATATACACCAAGAACACCATCTATAAAGAGATATTAGGTAAGATATAACAATATAACATGTTATTAACCTATACAATATATTATCTAAAATTACAAATGTTATATCACTACCTTAACTAATCAAAATATTGATGTTTGTAGGTTCAGAAGATATTCAACGTATTTGAATTCACCTATTATATCAATGTAATTATACTTCAATTGCAATGGCACATTGAATATATTTGGACGTTAATTGCTATTATACTTAGTTCATTCTTGTTGTATATAATATTGATATTAAGACGCGAGTTACACGTGCAACGCACATACGTAGAAACTAGTATATATAAATTGTATACTAATTATACATATATTATCTAATGACTAACATGCCCTTTATTAGGTAGAGATATTACAATCGGAGGCTGTTTGGTTTTCTTTTTACTCTCTTTGTTCTATTTTATGTGGCTATCTATATTTCATTATCAGTCCTTTCAAAGAAAAGGACACTCTTCTATGTTTTAAAATAATTTAATTTTAAAATTTTATTTTATCTTCGGTGACATATCTTTTCAGTGTCAAAAAGGTCATGGCAGACTTAAGATAACAAATTCTAAAAGTCTTTTTTTTTTTTTGTGTTGCGTCAAACTCTACCTTATAAATTGGAAGGAAAGGAATATAAGCCTTTTCGAACCAGTAATTTTCATATAATTATACTATGTCAATCGTGCAAAAAAGTAATGTCTTTAAAATTGTCTTAAGTCCTTATAACAGATCAAAGACCTTGAAAAAAGAACTTGGACTATAGATTGATTGCCTGCTAAAGTCTTAATTCACAATATATGCAAAGATTTATGGAAAAAAAATTAGAGCTTCATGAAAGTAATGATGATGATGAAGATGAAGTTTTACAAAGATTAAAGCTAAAGATATTGAAGGGCCAACTGTAAAAGAGCTCTTGAACATAAGACAAGTTATACATGTATCTGATATAGACACACTTATCCACCAAAAATGTTTAGAGGCGGCTCAACAATACTAGTGGCCAAAGCTAAATCTTGATAGAGACAAGTTTTATATATATATATATATATATATATATGATTTTACTAATGTTAGTTTTGAAAAACTCCTTTCTGCAGATGTACAAGATTAGCTAACATTATTCTAAGCAATATTGGTATTTGGAAAAAAACCACGTATTTCTATTTGATTGATTATATCGATTGGAATATTTACTTCTACTTTTACTATTTCTATTAACTTTTTAATTTGGGATCAACCTAAACCATTAATATCAAAGAGACCATTACGTTTAAAGAAACTTTTAAGGTCAAGGCAATATATTCTTTTAGATTTTCATCACCTAATAATCTCAATTTTCTTACCACTAAATAAAAAATCAAATACATTTTCCGAATAACTCAAATCTATTTTGAAGTGTTTTTCCCTAATTTGTTATAAAATTTTTTGCCTTAAAATTACTCAAAACTTTTAAAGAATAATTAATTAACAAACCTACTACATTAGTGAAAAACGGGGCCCCTCAAAAATTTGGGGCCTAAAACCCTTGCTTTATTTGCCTTATGCTTCAGCTAGCACCGGAAATGTTGTAATACAACTTCCAGAAAATAAAGAATCTAGCTATATCTATCTATATTTATATTATATTAAAAGCATGAAACCTCTTAGCGATATATTATTCGCCTTTTTTACTCATTAGTATTAGTACCCGCGCGGATACGCGAACACTAATCATGTCAAATATTTGAGCTATTTAGATTATATGTAAATAATCTTAAAATTTAAATCTTCTCGATAAATATAGATAATCATTGAATATTAATTAAGAAACACTACATGAAAATAGATTAACCATTTCTCAAATCTCCTAGTTATAATTCTGTTTTTCTTTTTGGGTATAATTCTTGCCGGTGTCATTGGATCCTAAGAATAGTCAGGAAGCAAAATAACAACTCATACTTATGGCAAAAAGATCAAAGGTTGAGACTATGAAGTACACTTTGGATACGACTGACTCTTTTACTACTACTTGAATTCTTATTTGGTGTGTTGATATCTTTCAAAAGATATTTATATTTTAAAATTTCAGTTTCTAAAACGTTCTTTGTCAATGGTAACTATTTTTATAATTTTTTTGGTGAAAATATTATCCTTAATTCAAAACTCATTTTAGTCGGCTATCTAAAAATTTTAAAAAAAAATTTTAGCCAGTGAATTTTTTTCCCCACTATGACTCGACTTTGATTTTTGACATTAACATGTTAAGTATCTGAGTTATTTGAATTATATGTAAATAAACTTAAAATTTAAACCTTCTAGATAATTATAGATAATCGTTAGATATTAATTAAGAAACACTACATGAAAAAAGACTAACATTTTTTCAAATCTCGTATTGATAATCTTATTTTTGCACCATTCTCATTGAAGTCATTGGAACCTAAAAATTTCACAAAGCGAAATAATAACTCGTATTTATGGCAAGCACAAAGGTTGACACAATATGAAAGATTCTCTGGTTACGATGCGACTCTTTTACTACGACTTGAACTCTTATTTGGTATATTATTATTCAATAAAAAAGTATTTCTCTTTTAAAATTTCAATTTCTAAAACTTTATATATTTTCAATAATGATTATCTTTATAACGATGCAAGTGAATATATTATCCTTAATTTAAAATTAACTTTAATCGACTATCTAAAAATTTAAATGATTCTTCAGCCGGTGAAACTTTATTTCATTATGATTCCATTTTGAGTTTATCGATATCTCTAACCACAAATTTTGAATTTTGATATTGAATATTGAATACCCTGTATATATAGATTTTAAAATATACTTTTTATTACACTTGAAAATCGCTATAGAAACTATCAATTAGAAACCAATATCCCTCTTGTTGAATTCGAGAAAAAAAACCTTTCACATAATCTAATGGTTCAAACTTAATTTTCAACAAAAAAAATAGTATACCGTTGCAATGTTGGCTTGAAGATGTTTTAGCTTATACCTTTTAATTCCTTGAAGGTGCTAAATTGAAATTAATGATAGCAATTGTATAGCCAAAGTTTGTTATTTGTTTGATGTCCATTTATGCAAATTGACTCTTCAAACAAACATTCTTCAAAAAGAAAAAAAATATTTTTTTTTGAATTTTAATTTTTAATTCAAAACTGATATTTTCTTAAATCTCGTAGTGATAATTTTATTTATGCACCATTCTCATTGGTTTCATTGGAACCTAAAAATAGCCACAAAGCGATATAATAACTCGTATTTATGGCAAAGCACAAAGGTTGACACAATATGAACGATTCGTTGATTACGACGTGACTCTTTTACCACGACTTGAACTTTTATTTGGTATGTTATTATTTTTTAAAAAAAATTCTATTTTGAAATCTCAGTTTATAAAACTTTATAAATATTTAAATAATGATTATCTTTATAATAATTCAAGTGAAGATATTATCCTTAATTTAAAATTCACTTTAATCGGCTAACTAAAAATTTAAATGATTTTTTAGCCGGTGTGTCACGACCCGGATTTCCTACCCTCAGGAGTCGTGATGGCGCCTACTAATGAGAGCTAGGCAAGCCAAATTTAATTACTTTTTCATTAATAACATAATTACTTTTAACAATTATCGGCAATAATACAAAAGCAACGAAATTAAATAATAAGCGGAAGTCTCAATATTATAGAAAACTGAATAGAATTGCGGAAAATTTCAACCAAGGCCTCTACCCAAGACTGATGTCACAGTTACACAGACAGTCTAAGAATACTACACATAAAGGTCTGAAAGAAATAAACTCGACACTGTCTCCAGAATTACATGAAAGAAACAGGAACATAGATGAAAGGAGACGCCAGGGCCTGCGAACGCCTGCAAGGCTACCTCGGGTCTCACTGGACTGAAAGCCTACTCCCACTCTATTGCTCCTGCTGTCTGAAGCCTGGGATCCGTGCAAAATAGCACAGAGTGTAGTATCAGCACAACCGACCCCATGTGCTGGTAAGTGCCTAGCCTAACCCGGCGAAGTAGTGACGAGGCTAAGACCAAACCACCAAACAAACCTGTGCAGATATATATACAAGTACAACGGAGACGTAGCAAGAAAATAATAATTTAAGATGGGGAAGGGAGCATGCTTCAGGGGCAACAGTTAGAAATAGAATTTCAGGAATAATAAAGCGTACATCTACAATTTAACTTCTAGCAGTAAGTGAAGAGATAATGCAACTTTCATATTCAACTCATCTTGTTGCAGGCGTGCAACCCGATCCCATTTTTCAATATCTCGTGGTAGGCGTACCACCCGCTCCCATTTCAATATCACTCGTGGTAGGCGTATCACCCGCTCCCATTTCAATAAATCAATAGTTCCTCTAAAGAAAATTTACTCTAACAAACGCAACAATTAATACGAGTTCACAAGACAACAAGTACACAAAATTTATGATTTACCAAGAAAAATAAATAATGACAAATAGCAATTAATTATGGATTATAAGGGGGCAATTAGGCAATTTAGTAATTTATATGTTGAATGTCATGTAGCAATTAGGTCACATAATCATGTAGCAATTAAGGCATAAATTCAAGACATAACGTTGTGCAAGGACACCTTGGTTCAATAATAACAAGTAACACGATAAAGGGAAATGTCAACGTAAAGAATCACAAAAATAATGGAATAAGACAAGTAATGCACTTGAGCTGATAACAACAAGAAAATCAATAAATAGAAGTAAATGACCACATAACTCAATCATCAGCAAGGAAATCAGGAAAATCAAAGACAAATGCACGGCATCACCCTTCGTGCTTTTACTCTCATACTCACCAAGCAATTATAATAACAAAATGTGCACGGCATCACCCTTCGTGCTTTTACTCTCTTTCCTCAAATAAAATCAATTAAATTGGCACAGAATGGTACATCGTGCGGCACGGCATCACCCTTCGTGCTTTACACTCTTTCCTCACAATAGCAAACAATGCACGGCATCACCCTTCGTGCTTTACCTCACAAAATGATGGCACGGAATGATCCTTCGTGCATAACACTCACATCATGGCACGGAATGTCCCTTCGTGCATTAGTAATCATATCATGGCACAGAATGTTCCTTCGTGCATTAGTATTCATATCATGGCACAGAATGTTCCTTCGTGCATTAATTTTCATATCACAATCGTGCACGGCATCATCCTTCGTGCTTTATCACTCGTCCTCACCCAAACAACAATCACAAACAATGGGGCGAGGGAATAGACAAACAAAATAGGAATCCCGGCAAGGGAACAATAACAACAATTTCAATATCCTGGCAAGGGAGTAAAGTCTACCAAACAGCAAAACATCCCGGCAAGGAAATAACCAATAACTCATTAGCTTTCGTTCATTTCTTACTTCACATCTCACTTTATCACTTGAGCCAATGCTCCCAAGAATTTTACAATTCATAATTTCCTTCTCATACTCTTTCATCACATAGGAATCACCAACTAAGCATGGAAAAGCACAACAAGATAAGAATAAACACAACATAAGGACTCACGGTCATGATAGACACTAGTGTATAGATACTTGTCACCATGCCTGTACACCGTACTCGACAATTAGCAAGTAGCAAACAAGAATCAACTCCTATTCCCTCAAGCTAAGGTTAAACCAAACACTTACCTCGATGCCTTGAACTCAACTCAAGCCTCAACTATGGCTTTACCTCATAATTCCACCTCCAAACCGCTCGAATCTAGCCACAAATTACTTGATTACATTAATAAAAACTAAATGAATCAATTTGAATGCATAAAAATAAATTTCCCAAAGTTTTTCCCAAAAATTCCAAAATCGCCCCCGGGCCCACGTGGTCAAAACTCGAGGTTCGAACCAAAACCCGGTTACCCATTCCCCCACGAACTCAAATATGTATTTGTTTTAAAATCGGACCTCAAATTGAGGTCCAAATTCCCAATTGATAGAAAACCTAGGTTCTACCCAAAAACCCCAATTTCACCCATGAAAATCCTTGATTTTAAGTGGAAAACATGTTAAATGATGTTAAAGATTGAAAGAATGAGTAAAAATCGACTTACAATTGATTTGGGATGAAGTTTGTTCTTGAAAAATCGCCTATGGTGTTTGGGTTTTGAAAGAATGGTGAAAAGTGATGAAAATTCGACTAAGTATAAAATTTGCTGGGCCTCGGATATGGGAATTGCGAACTGGGGTTCGCAATTGCGAACCCGACCTGCTAACTTGGGAAATGCGAAGGCGAGTTCGCATTTGCGAACTCTGTGGAAGTCTGGAAATTTCGCATTTGCGAGCCATTATGTCGCATTTGCGACGGGCTCTCCATCGCTTTTGCGGACGGAAGTTCGCATTTGCGACCCAAGTGCAGATGTCCCCTTTTTCGCATTTGCGATCAGGGACTCGCATTTGCGAGAATTCCTTCGCAAATGCGAAGGTACCAGAACTGAACATGCCAGATTTTCCAAAGTTCAAAATGCACTCCGACACCTATTCAAAACTTACCCGAGCTTTCGGGGCTCCTAACCAAACATACACACAATCTCAAAAATATCCTACGGACTTACTCGCGCGATCAAATCACCCAAATAACATCATAAACAACGAATCAAGCCTCAAAACTCATGATTTTTCCCAAACTTTCATAAAACATAAATTTTCCATTTTAGGTCCGAAACACGTCAAACGACATTCGATTTCAACCAAACTTTACAGGAAGCGCTTAAACCATATATAAGACTTGTACCGGGCGCCGGAACCAAAATACGAGCCCGATACCACAGTCTTTTAATCAAATTTCATTTCCAATTTTCCTAGTAATTTCAGAAAAATAATTTCACAGAAAAATTCATTACTCGGGCTCTAGACCTCGGAATTCGACTCCGGGCATATGCTCGAGTCCCATATTTTTCTACGGACCCTCCGGGACCGTCCAATCACGGGTCCGGGTCCGTTTACCCAAAATGTTGATCGAAGTCAACTATATTCATATTAATATCAAAATTTAGCATTTTTCACACAGAATTCATATTTAAGCTTTCCGGCTACGCGCCCAAACTGTGCACGCAAATCGAGGCAATCCTGAATGAGGTTTTTGAGGCCTCGAAAGCACGGAATGAGTGAGAAAACAGGTGATGACCCTTTTGGATCGTCATACGGTGAAACTTTACTTTAGTATGACTCAATTTTGAGTTTATCGATATCTCTAGCCACATATTTTGAATTTTGAATACTCTATATATACATATTTTTTGTTCTTTGAATCATTAAATGTTAAATTAGTTGATTGTTATTTTATAACATTGCATATATTGTCTTACAATTGCCAAGTAATATTTTCTCGACACCATACTTGGCTTAACCTAATGCAAACTACTCAAATTGCATTTAAATTTAAATTCGAATATCATAGCAGTTTGTTAGTAATAGAGATTTTTTTTAAAATGACACACAATGTAAATTAAAAAAAATAATATTCTAGGATATCCTTATCTTATAATCTATGTATTTGAGTTGAAAAAAATATTCGAAATCGATGAGATCAGCTTCCAAATTCTTATACTCAATAAAGATGAAACAGAAGAAGAAATGCGTTGCCATCTCTTATTTCTGGCTTTTTCCAACTAATTAATTTGTTTTGTAACAAAATAAAGAAAGACATAATATATAAATATATATATATATATATATATATATATATATATATATATTTATATATTATGTCTTTCTTTATTTTGTTACAAAACAAATTAATTTATTTCGCTATAAAAGGATGAGTTTTTTTGTTTGATGTCCATTTATACAAATTGACTCTTCAAACAAACATTCTTCTAAAAGAAAAAAATAACTTTTTTTGGATATTGATTGATTTTGTGATGTTTCTTTCTATATATATATATATATATAAACTTTTATTATATGTAAGCTTTTATTCGATTTTTAAACTCTTTTTTTTATCTGCATAAACATAGACGTGTACCTTATATATTATATTATTTAAAAAAAAATTCGCTTGATTCAAATCAAGCTATAGTGTTTTAAAGAACTATAATTAAGGGCTTTAAATGTGAAAGAATTTTATAGCTATATGCAGTTTTTTTTTTGCCAGAGGTGAAGTAACATCTAAATAATTAGAAAAATAATAAAAAGTTCCTAACATGATTGCATATGATCATTAATCGAATTAAGTATGATAACATGATAATAAAAGATAATTTTTTTTTATTTTAACTCAAAATTTTTAAACTTTATCTATAAATTTAAAATTATCTTTTAATTTAAATTCTATATATATATATATATATTTCTATTTGATTAACATAGTAAAATATAAAATAAAGTTACCCTATACTATTGACATCTTGGCTTAACTACAATGCCAATTATATATGGTAACTTTATTCCTTTAATATATATATAGATTAAAAATAAATTTTACACTAGACAAAATAGTCATTTAATTATTTCACTAATATTTAGCAATTTAAAATTAACTAAAATTTTAGGAACTAAGTTTTTTCTTTAAACTACTTGTGCAGGAAGTCTTAATATTTATGACTTTAAAGTTAGTTAAAGTTTTATCTCTTATATCCTTTTCTTATTTGAACAAATAATTAAATTTGAGAAGATTAAAAATCATCCCAGCAATAATAGACTGGTTTTAAGAAGAAAAATATGACGTAAATTTTAACCAGAATTAATCATAAAAGTCCAAAATTTAAAAAGTGACAACCTGATTGAAAAAATAAATAACATGAAATAAATGTGTTCATGAAGGCGTTTAAAATTTGTACTCCTCTTCCGTTTGGATAGTTGGATAGTGTAATTGTTACCATAGTCACATTCTTTATGTATATACTTTCTCCGGTACACATTAATTTACCTTTTTATTTTGGTTCAAAATAAATATTTATTTATATAATCAAGAAAAAATTTAATTTGTTTTTTTAAAATTATCCTTATATACGTATCCGTAAAAAATATTTTACTCCTCATATTAATTATGCTGCAACCACTATTTAAGGATAGTTTAATCATGTTAACTATTTGTTTAGAATTTAATATTTTTTTAATGTCAAGTGGTCTGGACCGGATGAAATAATGAGTAATTGTTATAGCGGTTTCCTGGTGTAGTCGCATTTACTTAGGAGTGAAGATAAATTTGACGCGTATGATACGCGCACGGCAATACCT
The DNA here is from genome assembly GCF_001879085.1 of Nicotiana attenuata. Classification (NCBI taxonomy): domain Eukaryota; kingdom Viridiplantae; phylum Streptophyta; class Magnoliopsida; order Solanales; family Solanaceae; genus Nicotiana; species Nicotiana attenuata. The sequence goes on from NC_031997.1 coordinate 33,900,013, forward strand.
ATAACAACACTGGAAAAGATCGCAAAAATAAAAAGTAAAGGGTTTGTTGGAATCTGCTAGCCTAGTCCTCGTTGTCTCCACTTTGACTTGCCCTATAAAACCCATAAATATCACTGTATCTTCTTGCCTAAGGAAAAACTCCCAATTTCACAATCTCTCTAGATCCAACCAAGAATTCAATCATGAGTTACTACAATCAACAACAACCCCCTGTTGGTGTCCCTCCCCCGCAAGGTAAAATTTCTTGTTCTTATTATTTTTTGATGATCTTTTGGACTAGTTCAGTATGATGTTAGTTGTGTTTTTGATTAGATCTGATGGATTTTGGGGTTTGGTTTTTGATTATTGGATTTGTTAAATAGGATATCCACCGGAAGGTTACCCAAAGGATGCATACCCACCACCGGGTTACCNAAAAAAAAAAAAAAAGAAAAAAGAAAAGAGATCTATCTTTACAGATCTGAAAAAAGAGAGCGATTCGAGTGATTTAGAGACGGCCTGGTATTTTTTCTGTTTAAAGGAAGCTGTGGAAGTGATTTTGAGTGGAAAATATGTGTGAATGAAGATGAAACATGTGGGAGGGTTTCGAGCTTTTCATAAACTTAAAGTAGAGATGCAATTGACACTCGAATTTGGGTAACTTTTTTATTTTTCTTTTTAGCTAATTTGGTTAGAGTTTGCTCCAATTCGTGGGATGTAATCCTTGAAACAACAAGGTTTTTAGCTGACACCCTATACAAGTTGGTCTGTAGAGCCACGATTGCTGAAAAGGGAAAGTTATTAGTATAGTATAAAGTTTTTGGATGGACGGATGAGGAGAAGGGAGGGGGTGGGGTTTTGGGACCAATTATTTTTAAAAATAAAGAATATGTATAAAACTTTGACATGTAGTAGCACTTAAACAAGGATTGGGATATTCTTTTTAAAGGGTTCACGCTCTTTATCTTTTTGGTTACACACGCGCCTGCCATGTAGTAAAAGTGGTGTGTCTTAGGCACGCTTTGGAAAGATTGAGTGTAAGGTAATTTTTTTCCGCATAAAGTGTGTAATAGTGATTTGGTATATAGTTCAGGTGGTAATTTATGGATTTTGTCTAAATATTTGTATTATAAAAAATAATTTACTATAGATAAGATGTATGTTAAGGAATTGGCCTAGTGATTAATTGTGTCCTCAAACCCACCTAGTAGGGGTCCGAATTATCTGTATACCTTCCAGACCTAAGTAAGCACAATCTTTAATTTATCATAATCCTTTTTCTACGTTTGGACTGGGGTCCAACTATGCTCTTCACATAGGTTGAGCTAAATGTGTTTCATATCTCAAGAGTTTAATGTGGATAATGTCAGTCATTTGGAGTTCAAGCTTAAGGGACAAATATCGTGATTTGGACTCCATATGACTGACATTATCTCAAAAGTTTAATGTGGATAATGATTTGGACTGACATTATCGATATTAAGCTCTCCCTATGTTGAACTTTTGTGTCTTATATAAGGTGGAAATCTTCTGTTTTTTGCTATTTATGCTTGCTTTATAGCTAGATGATAGGAGGTAAAAAATTGCTCGAATCAGGATCAGATGTAGAGTTGTGCCGTAGGGTTCATTGAACCCAATACTTTCGACGCGAAGTATAAACTTATGTTTAAAAATTCATTAAAATTGCAACAAATGGTAGCTCTAAACCCATAACTTTAGAGATACATGGGCTCAATGCTAAAAATCTTAAAAGTTACCTATAGAATCTAAATCCTAGATCCACATCTGACTGGAATTGTGGAAGGGCGTAAAAGTCAATCCAAGAGTTTTGTTGAATGTATTTCCATGCTTCAAATTATCAAGTTTATGATTGCAATAACTTCATTTAAGTTTTTCATGTATATATATTGCTATATTGTCTTGCTATTACTTGCTATCAGTGCTTCTTCTGCCTCTTTTTTTTTTGGTCGAGTTTGGTCGAGGGTCTATCGGAAAGTCTCTCTCCCCTTCCAGGGGAGGGGTAAGTGCCCTTCCAGGGTAGGGGTAAGGCTGCGTACATTCTACCTTCTCTAGACCTACTTGTGGGATTACATTGGGTTGTTGATGTATACGTCTTAATTTAGCTTATGCATGTTTATACACACCTGGTCTTGCCAATTTTAAGGCAGATTACCAATAGTAGCTGTTATGTTTTTACAGTTTGGCTGCACTGTGCTGTTGCTGTCTCCTGGATGCATGCTTCTGATGATGGGTTGTGCTGTAGATGACTTGAGCGAGTGGTTAATGATGCAACCAGTATGGTTTCGTGAGGCGGCCTCATCTATATCGATTATTAGTCTAGATTTTATTTTTATTTTTCTCTTTGTCCTTGCTGTCTTGTCCTCGATAAATAATTGGATATTCAATATGACGATGCACACCTTGATGGGGTGAACAATTCAATGCTTTCAAATTTCTATTTCTCAATTATAGGTTATGTAAATTGTGAGAGATTCTATTTTCTTAATGTTTTGGACCTCAACTATGTGAATGCACCTTGTTTTATTTAAGAATTTAATAATTCTTCAAGTGTCTATTACCCAAATCTTGGGTTATGTACGCTGCTAGATTTTCTATTCATTATGTGGCGGATACAGCTTTAGGTTAAGCCTAGTTAGTCAATCATATTGTGTGTCATTATTGGTAAGTGTTTGAATCATTTCAGGTGTCATAAGATTGTTTAAGAATGTCTTGGGTATAATCTTACAACAACAAATTCAGTGTAATTTTACATAATGGGGTCTGTGGAGGGTAGTGTGTTTGCAGATTTTACCGTATCTCGTGGAAATAGAGTATGTACTAGTTCTACTAGTAAGAACAAGAAAAAGCACCTGACCACCTAATCCGGTATTGTTTTTACTACGGATAAAATATTTTTGAGGTTTCCTGAAAAAGCACCTGACTACCTAATCCGGTATTGTTTTTACTACGGATAAAAAAAATGGTTTCCTTATCATTTCAGATAAAGAGGAAAGAAAGGGGATCTTCTACTTGCATTAAAAGCAGCAACACTGGTCACGCTTCTTTGTTTTCGTATTGTTGTGGGACTAGAAAGGGGGTTTGCGTGTTGATATCGCTGCTTAAAGCCTGCGTACCTGTTAGGTCATCCTTTTAATTTTTTTTCCTGATGATTTGGTCTCTATTTCTTCTTCTTTTGGGCATCTCTTCCGTGTTGTTTCTATTTATCTTTATACATCTGCTTTATTCAATTTTCATCATATTCAAATTTTTTTTTCTTCTTTTAAGTGTTTGTCTGTATGCTGCTTCAACGAAAATAGCTCCTGCAACGGGGAGAAACAGCGAGTTCGGAACCAAAGTGTGGTTCATTAGGATTCAAACGACCATAATAGGTAAAAAAAGACTGATACACCATAATATATATAGCGCGATTATTCACCGCGCTTTACATAAAAGTTGGCCTCACCAATAATTCATCTGCAAGTAACTGACATACCAATAATTCTCAGAAGAGTTAGGGAAGACAAAGGAAGAAAGCCGGGCATGTGCTTTAAGAAGGCGCCGGTTGACTCCCCATAGGCAGCAGATTCCTATCCAGTTGGGGTCCCTTAGAGCGAGTTCCATTTTTTCAGCCCTGAATGTCTTTCCTTCTGCCTCCCCAATCCTAGCATAAGGGAGTCCTGCACTTGCGTCCATAGAGTGCCTCAAAAGGTGGCATGCCTATACTCGCCTGAATCTTGCTTCATTGAAGTCCCTCATGGAAGAAGAATTGGCTGATGTAGAAGGCTTATTTGTTATCGTAACCACCACATAGTTTACATACTCAGATAAGCTGACTCCAGCGCCTATAGTAATTGTCATACTAAAGCTAAAGAGATCCCAATAGTCAATCCGCTACGCCCCAATGTTGTCAACGAACAATCACCTTGCCTTACTAATATATGAATTTAGTCGCATTGTCTTCCTCCAACAGGAAGGAGAGCAGCTGATTCTAGGGATGCCCATTTGTCCACATCAAAAGGAAAGGAATCAGTCCGGCTGCTACGCATTCGCGTGACGTGGGGCGCGTTCGCATAGAGGAGGCTGAGCTGGGTGGCTGCTGATTGTTCTTCGTGTTCGCGAAGAAGCCCTCGCGTTCGCGTAGGGTAGGCCAAGCAAGCCTCCGCGTTCGCGAGGCTCCTGTCGCGTTCATGATGGGCAAATTTTCAGGGCCTGGGCCGTTTGCCTTTGCGATCGCGATCGCAAAGAAGGCATACCTGGGCAGCGACTTGTTTTAAAAACGAACTTAGGCCATTTCCTCTCATTTTTCATTCCCTTGGCTGATTTTGTAGCTTCTTGGAGAGGGGTTTTCACCTAGCTATTGAAGGTAAGTAATTCCTACCTAATGTAAGTTTAATACATAGATAATGGGTAGATTTTAATATGTAAAATTGTGAAAATTATGAGTTTAGTTGAAAAATCTAGGTTTTGATAAAAATTGGATTGAACCACGAAAAATGATTATGGAATTGGGTGAAAATTATATATTTGAGTTCGTGAGGTTTTGGTTAACATTATCTTCAAAAATTTTCGGAATCCGGGCATGTGATCCCGAGGTGAATTTTAGGAATCTTTCAATTTGGGTTGGATAATTACTCTAATAGTTAAATTATGAACTTTCGAACATGTATTGATTAATTTATGTATCATTTGACTATTTTCGGATTATTGGCACCGAGTTGAGGCTTTAGAACGAATTTGTGACCGAAAAGTAAGCTTTGAGATGAGGTAAGTCTCTTGTCTAACCTTATAAGAGAGAATTTACCCCATAGGTGATTTAAATTACTAATTGTTTCTAATTGTGGGGGCTACAGACGTACGAGGTGACGAGAGTCCGTGCGTAGCTACTAATTATCCTACTTGTTAATTAAAGTGCCTAGATTATATTGGAACTTGATAGAGGTGTTGTAAAAGACCGAATTTCACTTACTTGAGTTTTGGCGGGTTACTTGACCGTTAGTAGAAAATTGAGTTTCCTTGTGTATTAGCCTTGTAATAACTTTTAAATCGGATGTTCTATGGTATCCTCTCTTCTTCTGGAGCGGGCCGAACGCCTCGGCAGTAGAATAGATGCATCTATGGTTCGTGCCGCTCGACCCTCGACAGTATACACGTTATTCTGGATCGGACCGTACGACCTCGGCATAAATCGTGCGTGATAATGTTTGGAGCCTGAATACACTTGATATTACTTTTATGACTTAAGAGAATATAATTTGTTTAGTGGCCTGCAATTGTTGAAGTAGTTATCATGTTACTCTTATTGTTGTTATTCATGTACTCCATGCCTATTAGAATTTCTGCATATTATTATTGGCCCGCAGTAAGTGTCGAAGCCGACCCCTCGTTACTACTTCTTCGAGGTTAGACTGGCTACTTACTGGGTACATGTTGTTTATTTACTCACGCTACACTTCTGCACTAATCGTGCAGGATTTGAGGCAGGTGCATCTGGCAATCACACCAGCGCGTACCACCGATACCCTGAGGCCTAGTGGTGAGCTGCTTTCTTGAGCCGTTCTGCAGCACCCAGAGCCTCTCTTTTGTATTTAGCTTCTGTCTATTTTTATTTTAGGCAATAGTTAGAGTTTTGTATATTCTACTAGTTGTTCATACACTTGTGACATCAGGTCTTGGAAATTATGCTAGTAGAAACTTGATAACTTTTGAGTATTCATTTCGTCACATTTGTTCTTAAAATTGTTTCTCTTTATTTTATTAAATTTCTGATTTTTACTTGTCTAATAATTAAAAATTAACTACTTCTAAATTGTGAAAAAGAACAATCACATGGTTAGTTCACTGTTGGCTTGCCTAGCGGTAACGTTGGTCCCCATCACGACCTATAGGAATAAAATAGGGTCGTGACATGATGAAACCCATGATCAAAAGAGGTGAAGTGGTTCACTGGTTTTGGCTAGGGGTATACATGGATCAGGTTGGTTTTCAAAACCAAACCAAACCAACTATATCGGTTTGGATTGGTTCGGTTTTCTCGGGTTACTCAGATTTTTTTTTGTTACATGAATATTATTTCGATCTTACTTTATTAAATTTACAGATAAAATTTTGATAAGTCAATATATATCAAGTAAAAATTTAAAAGATTGACAAACATATGATTTATTAAAATATTCTTATTGGAGATATTATTAGTACACATAATAATTATTTTCTTAGTCGTCTAATAATATTCATTGATGTACACTTTCGAGGTAAACCGAATTTAATAATTAAACAAATCAATATGATACTTAAATAATGATATGTTCTTTGATTTTAAATTATTTAACTACTATTTCAAATTCTGTCACCACCCAAAATTCATTAAAGGTCGTGATGGCGCCTAACACTGCCGTCAGGCAAGCCAATAATATTCACTTATTTACTCGTTTTAGTATTTTGAAATCATAACTTCCTTCAATTTAATAGTAAGAAATAAAATTTACAGAGTAAATGATAATACTTTTCACCACTGCACTACAGAACAACCCATAAGCACCCCAAAATCCGGTGTCACAAGTGCATGAGCATCAACTAGGAAATATAGTAAAATACAATATCTGTCTGGAATACAAATTAGACAGTTGAGTGTAAATAACTCCGATGGAGACTTTGTGTGCTGCGGAATCGCAACATGGGATGCAGCTCACCTAAGTCCCCGTAATAGCCACGCCTCTGCGCCCACAAGACCACTAGACATATATGTACCTGCACAAAATATGCAGCAAGTGTAGTATGAGTACGTAAATCAACGCGTACCCAGTAAGTATCTAGTCTAACCTCGAAGAAGTAGTGACGAGGGGTCGACTCCGACACTTACTATGGGCTAACTATAAAATATCGATATTATAATTAAGCATGGGTTATGTAGAATCAGCTGAAAACTTAAGAACAAGAAAATAAATAAATAAATCTTTCACTAATAGCAAATCCCAATTTAATTTTCATCATTTAACATATTAATATTTTAAGCCAATGAAACAATATCGATTATAATTAGACTCTAAGAAATTTTTACACACGAATTATGCCGAGGTTGTACGGCCCGATCCAACATATAAATATAATTTGTGCACTATCGGGTGTCGAACGACACGAACCATAGATGCATCTATCTGATACCGAGGGCGTTTGGCCCGCCCCACAAGAAGAGAAAATACATTAAAATAACCGATTAAAGATTATTACGGGTTAATATTCAAAGAAATATCAATTCTCATTAACGGTCAAGTGACTCGTCCAAAACTCAAGTAAATGAAGTTTAACCTTTTACAATTCCTTTATCAAGTTCCAATATGTTTTAAACAAATAAATTAACAGGTACGGTGCAAACATCGCAAATATAACATGATTTGGGTCCTAGACTACCCGGACATAAGCACAATTAGTAGCTACGTACGGACTCTCGTCACCTCGTGCGTACGTAGCCCCCCACAAATAGAAGCACATATTAACTCAAATTACCTATGGGGTTAATTCCCTCTCACAAGGTTAGAAAAGAGACTTACCTCGCTCCGAAGTTCCATAACCAGCTCCGACGCCACTCTAACACCTCAAACCTAAGCTTGACAGTCCAAAACTATGTAACTAATGTGCAAACCAATCAAAACACGTCCTAATACCCATATTTAAATAATTTAAACAATTTCCCTACTCCGCTCCGAAAGTCGATAAAATCAACCCTCGGGCACACGTGCCCGGATTCCTAAAAATTCGAACATAAACATTATCCATAACCTCACGATCTCAAATATATAATTTATTCTCAATTCCATGCCCAAATTCGTGGTCAAAATCCAAAAATACCAATTTCTAGGTTTTCTACCAAAAGCCCAAATTTTCCATAATTTTCCATGTTAAAGTCTATGTATAATCCAAGTATTTAACTTGCAAAGTAGGTGGGAATCACTTACCTTGATATGGATGATGAAAATCTCCCTTGAATCCTCTCCAAAATCGCCAAAACCAAGAGAAATAAGTGAATTGGGCTAAATCCCGCTTTAAAATAATTCTGCCCAAGCCCGTCCTTCTTCGCGATCGCGAAGGCCTAAAAAATGCACTGCCTCAATTAGCTCTTCGCGTTCGCGTCAGATAGGCCGCGTTCGCGATGCCTTCAGGCCCTACTACTCCGCGTTCGCGGCTGAAGGTCCACGTTCGCGAAGGCTTAATGGTTCCAGCTCCCCCAGTCCTCTTCCTTCTTCGCGTTCGCGACCCTTGTGTCGTGTTCGCGTAGGCAAAATCCTCAGCCCAAAATTTCCTTCTTCGCGAACGGGGGAGACCCTTCACGTTCGCGAAGGAGGAAACTAGACACCAGCACCAGCATCAACAACTTAGCCCAATTTGGTCCGAAACCATCCCGAAACACACCCGAGGCCCCCAGGACCCCGTCCAATACCACCAACCTGTCCCATAACGTAAAACAAACTTGCTCGAGGCCTCAATCACATCGAAAAACGTCGAAATCATGAATCGCACCCCAATTCGAGCTTAATGAACTTTAAGATTTCAAACTTCTACATTCGATGCCGAAACCTATCAAATCACGTCCGATTGACCTCAAATTTTGCACACCAATCACGTTCGACATTACGGCCCTACTCCAACTTCCGAAATCGAAATCTGACCCCGATATCAAAAAGTCCACTCCCGGTCAAACTTCTAAATACCTCCAACTTCCAACTTTCGCTAAATGACCCCAAAATGACCTACGGGCCTTCAAATCCACATCCGGACGCGCTTCCAGGACTAGAATCACCACACGGAGCTATTCCTAGACTCGGAATCCCAAACGTACATCGATAACATTGAAATGCACTTCAACCCAAATTTATGAAATCTTTCTATAATACCAACTTTCCACAATAGGCTCCGAAATGCTCCCGGATCATCCAAAACCCGATCCGGACATACGCCCAAGTCCAAAATCATCATACCAACCTGTTGGAATCTTTATATTGTGATTCCGAGGCCGTTTACTAAAAAGTCAAACATTAGTCAATTCCTCCAACTTAAAGCTTCCGAAATTAGAATCTTCTTTCCAAATCAACTCTGAACTTCCTGAAATTCAATTCCGACCACACATACAAGTATTAATACCTGAAGTGAAGCTACTCATAGCCTTAAACTGTCGAACGATGCGCTAGAGCTCAAAATGACCGATCGAGTCGTTACATTCTCTCCCACTTAAACATATGTTCGTCCTCGAACGTGCTAAGAACTGCTCTGGAGTTGTCCGAAATCATTGTTTAACCCCTTGAGTACCTACCCGTGCTACCACAACCCAGTTGAGCACATTAGCTCGAGCCAGTCTGATGATTCCCCCTTTTATTTAGTCAAAAATCCTTAGAGCCAAATTCCAACATCCGAAATTCTCTACCAGGCTTGTTTCCAACATACGAACACCGTATCAATCATTACACACGGTACCAAACATGATTGTATACCCTTACTGAATTCACGCCATGCACCGTATGATTCATATGACCATAATAACACCCTTTGGCCACAATAATCAAAATCCCACAAATCCGATATCCACAACACACCTCATGTCACATATAAGTCATGTTTCTACTCTTGTAATACTGCCATGACAAAAGAGATATGTAGAAATTCATAACCACCTGTCGAATCAACAAATCATTGAGTCTCTTCTCCTGACAAGAACCATTACCTCATTCTGAACTACATAACAATATTTGCTCTTTAATATACCTTAAATAAATCCAATCGCACTGATCCCACATTCAATATTCTAGTCTCCCCTATTACAAGCTGCTCGGTAATAAGCCACCTACAACATTGGCCAAGATCTCATATGATGCCACAATGCGCTAACAAGCTACAAGCTCGAATGTAATTCATAAGGAAGAACAAACCCTGGAAAGAACTATCCAGTCCACGTAACAAATAAAACAACCATCAAATACTATGAGCCTTTCTTATAGGCAAGAAACAAGGCACACAAAATACATATAAGGAACCGTGCTTAACATCTCATTGTTGCGGCATACAACCTGATCCAATACGACAGTGTTGTGGGTGCAACCCGATCCACACATGATACCGTTGCGGCGTGCAACCTGATCCAAACAACATACCCGTGGTGGCATGCCACCCGATCCGCACATAATAATTAAGAAGAAAACACACACAAGACGTAACACTCATACTCACGAAACTTCCACGTATCGACCACAAGTACGCGAAGTGCATGTTGATACCCAATTTTTTCCCTATCTATTTGTATACTCAAAATATTCTCAAAATAGCATGTACATGCATATATAAGTATGCCCAAGAATTTTTGACATTTTTCTAATTTTTAAAGCTTTTAAAAATCATTTTTAGTATTTTGTTTTAACAGTACAAAACCCAATAATTATTTTCAAAACTATCATTTTGATGAGTAATTTATTTCCATCCTCCTATTTACATCACAATATAATTAAGGTAATTTTTTACATATTTTTTTATAAATCTATTTGATATTTTAAGCTAAAATTGCATAAAATTGCAATTATAGCCTATATTGTGATTAATAGCATCTTACAATTATAAAATTGCTCCCAGTATTTTTAAATTAACATTTATATATAATTAATTAATTCAGTGCTTTTAATTTATTTTTAAAAATCGTTTTAACTATTTTAATCAAATTAAAAGGGGAGAAATTGGCTATTTAATACATAGCCCATTGCGTTTCAATTATAGCCATATTAAACCCCCAATTTAAACTCAATTTTACCGGCCCAAATCCTAAAATCGACCCAACCCTAACCCAATTCACAATACCCGACCTGATCCCCCCTTTAATCACAACCGTTGATCTAAAAGATCAACGACTCAAATTAAACCTTTCCTTTTTAATTCACCGACTACCCCCAACCCTAATTCATTTCCACCCTTCAGCCGACCTTGAATCCCCAAATTCTCTCAAGGTTCTTCGGAACCCTAGCCTCCCCCTACCTTGTTCCACCGTGTTTTCACCAGAGTTCATGGCTTCTCAGGCCATGGACAACCTATACTCACCTCCTACGGCTCCTACATGCCTGTTGCTCGAAGGTTCAAGGCCAGACCTCGAGGGTCTTCACTCAGACCTTCACCGGTTCGAGGATTCCGGCCATCTCCGGCCTTGCTCCGGTGGCTCTTGGTCTTCTGAGCCTGATTCTGACCTCATCCGACTTAGATCGGACAATTTCGAAGCCTTTCTCATTCTAGGGTTCATCTGAAACCCTAACTCGAGGTTCTCTCCGATTATTTTTAGATCTGCTATATGTTTGCAATATTGCTTAAGTTTCTTAAATGTTTTCTTCGATTTTCTTTCAAAAAGTTACTTCTTTTTCGATTAGGGTTTCTGGAAAAGATTTTTGAAAATGTTTCTGACTCTTCTTCTTCTTCTTTTTTTGGTGAATCGATCCCTGCTATGTTCTTATTTGCTCTTTTCTGACTCGGTTCAATCGAACAAGGCTTTCAATTTGGTTCTTTTACTGGCTGTTTTACTGATTCACTTTCCTTGTTTTTCACAAATCAAGTACCACTAGACTTTTACCTTAAATAGTTTTTATGTATTTACCCTTTATTATACTGCTTGGGGAAATATTCTGATTGACCCTTTCCTTAATTATCTTTACCCGTTGGAAATCAGAATCCCTTAATTGAAGGGAAATTGATCAAGGTTATTTTCCTTACCTTTTCTTACTTACTTGCTGCACTATAAAAAGGGCCTTCCCTTCTATACTTTCAACAATCCTCATTCACTGATTTTCGAATCACAAACTCTCTTGCACTCTTTACTCTATTCTGAGATCTTTTGCATTGCTTGCTCGCAATTTGGCTTACCAAAGCTTCTTCTTTTCATTTATTTTTCTGAAAGTGGTATGTCCTACTTTTGATTCTAGCATCAACTCCAATGTGTTTATTTACAAGCTTTTATGCCCATGCCTACTTCACTGCTTTGTAGAGTTCAACTTTAAAGTAATACTTATGTCTTGCTATTTGTTGCTGCAATGAATCCCTATCCCCATCCCCCTTTTATGTGCTTGGGCTGTAGTTTAGGACATGGCAATATACAAAGTTATTGTCATGGATTAAAACTGGGTCCTTTGGATCCTAACCTCTTTCAATTTCCTATACCCCTATTCCCTTATGTGTATTGAGTTAAGGTATAGCCTGGCAGCATCCAAGTTGTTGTCTAGGGCTAAACCTGACCTTCAAAAGGTCCTAACTCTTTAATTTTTAAGCTGACCAGTTGGTCAGAGGTGTGCCAGCATTCCAGTTGCTGGGCATGACCACCAGCCTGCCCTGGCTCCCCTTAATTCCCTTTCATTGCACTTGCACTTACTCCTAGTCTCTAAGTTCTGCCCCCCTCCTATGAGCCTTGCCTTAGGACCTTGAGCTCCCTCTGAACTTGGACATTTGAGGGCTGGCCCTTCCACACTGCACTATGTTCTTAACTCTGCAATGGTATTTGGGGTGTAAGCATTGCCTGGAATTCTTGAAGTTCCTTATAACTTTGACACATCCCAAATAAGAGAAAGGCTTTGAAATCCGATCCTGGAAGTTGGTTTATCTCATATTATTAGACTCTGAGTCTGGATTAGGCTGATTAGGTGTAGATGTAATCACTGATGTAAATTTATTATTCCTTCTGATTCGCTTGGTCTGTAATAAGCTTTGTAAATAACTTTGTAATAACTACTGGGGTATAGTGAAAGGGGATGGGACTAAATGCATGCCAAAGGGGTAGAAATCATGTCTATAAGATATTTACTCTTTAAAATTCTGCATTTTCACATAGAAACCATGTCTATAGGATATTTACCCTTTAAAATTCTGCAGCTCACATAGAAATCATGTTCATAGGATTATTACTTTCAAACTCTGCATTTTCACATAGAAATCAAGTCTATAGGATATTTACTCTTTAAAATTCTGCATCTCGCCTAGAAACCATGTTCATAGGGTTATCACTTTCAAAGCCTGCATTTTTCACATAGATACCATGCCCATAGGTTTTCTGCACTTTGTTATAATACCATGGCAATAAATCGATAATGAAGCTCTGCATATTGTATAGATAATATGCCTATAGGACTTCCTGCACTTTGCATATACATTTGTCATTAGGCAAGCCTGCTTATAGGAGTTAAAATAACTCATTACATATAGATGACCTGCCTATAGGATCTCTGCTCAAAATCAGTTACACTTATAAAGCATGCCTATAGGAACTATCAACTTAATCAGAATCGCCACTCGTTCCTAAGTTTAAAATCAGTGGCAATTTGTTTAACACTCGTAGAGCTTATAACTAATGACTTTTTGTAATTAGTTATCCCTCCGTCCCTCGATTAATAGATATCATGCCTATAGGCCCTGTTTAACATACAAATAGTTAGATAATTAATCAACCGTTAGTTTTCGACAACTACATCTACGCAGGACTAATTTGGACTCCCTATCTGGGAAATATGTGGTAAATCAATTCTTCCTACGCTAATTTTAATTAATGACCTAAACAGTATGTGTAAGACATGCTAAACAATTCATTTCTTTAAGTGAGGAGGCCTACTTGAGCCTTTAATTGTTCTTTATTCCCCCATTAACTGCTTTATGTGTTTTGTTTGTCGCCCTAGAATTTTATCCTTTTAAAACCCCTGAAAAGCCAAGCTCTCACCCTTTTAGGATTAGTAGTCCTTAACGCCTCCGGGACTGATAGGTGGGACGGGTAATAGCATGCAGTAGGTAACGATACCATTCCGGTCTAGCACCTCATAGAAACCTTATTCTATTTAATTGTTTATGCATCACTGTCAAACCTAGTCGAGTCAGTTATGCTGTCCACATAATGACTCTTTAAGATAGCCTTGTCCAAAGTCCACTAGGTTCCCCTGGAACCCAAACAGACAACACCATTGTTCTGTGCATTTATTTGGAGAACTAAATGCCATTATGCTAATTATTGATTTAAATAGTCGAGTCCGGTGGGGTAAGGGACTAACACTTTGTTTTGCAGAAATGAGGCACGAAATCCCCAGATTCGGCATGGTAACCAACATTCACCCAAGGTTGCTAAGTTGGTGGGAGGACCTTCATTCCAGTGACCGGACTCTCGTCCGCAAGTATTTGGGGAATATACCTTCTCTTTTGGAAATCCATCCTGACAACAAAATCATAGAGGCTGCGGCCTTATTCTGGGACAGTGATAGATCAGTGTTCCGATTTGGGGACCTTGAAATGACCCCATTGCTCGAAGAAATAGGTGGGTTAGCCGGTAATCCTTGGGAGACTCCGGGTTTGCTCATGCCAGAAAACCACAAGGGTAGGGGTTTCTTCAAAATGATGGGGTTGAAGAGAAACCCAGATTTGACTTGTTTGAAGGACTCCTATATTCCTTTCGACTATCTGTACGAGAGGTACGGTCATAGCAAGTCCTACCGCACCTATTCAGATGAATTCGCCCTCACATCACTAGGGCATATCCATATGAGGGTTTTCGTCTTTATGTTCTGCTTTTTGGGAATGATAGTGTTTTCTACGAAGAAGGCTAGGATCCATACCAGACTAGCCATGGTCACCAAGACACTAATGGAAGGGATTGGAGGGCAGCCTTTCAGCATAGTGCCCATGATTGTTGCTGAAATCTACCGAGCTTTGGAGAACTGTCAACGAGGGGCCAGTCACCTTGAGGGTTGCAACTTACTACTCCAACTATGGCTTATAGAACATCTCCAAAGGGGTCAATACTGTCAAGAGCTTCCGCGAAGGCCGTGGAATGATCATATAGCCTTTTACCATTCCAAGAGAATGAACTATATGCCTGGCATGTTTGCTCAGCCGGGGGATGCTCGAGGATGGGTAGAGTTGTTTGAAAACTTGAAAGAAGACAAGGTGCAGTGGATGTTTAAATAGTTCCCCACTGGAGAGCTCATCATCCGCTCTCGGGATGCTCTATTTCTTATACTCATTGGTCTGAGAGGAACTTATCCCTATGTCCCTCTCCGAGTCAGGAGGCAGGCGAGGAGAAAGCAAGTCATACCAAAGGTCGAAAAAATGAGTCATTTCATGGATGATTTCCAAGACGACGATAGTCCATACAAATGTAAAGCTCAACACATGTGGAACAGCAAGATCATCTTGGAAAAGGATTCCATAGAGCCTGACAGATATCATGCCGGTTACACCCCATACTATCCAGGTTGGCTAGAAGAGGATCATGCTGGGTTAGGACAACCCGGGTCTGTTCGAGGTCACATGGTCATCGACGAGAGGGCTGAAATACAGGTTAAATACAACCAGTTGCGCAAGAGGATCAGGGAGTGCGAGATTCAAGAAGCAAATCAAAAGTTGATCGAGGAATGGAAGGATATGGCTGTCACCGCCAACAAGCGTCTAGGGCATTTGGAGCGAGGGTTGGTAGAGCTGGAAGGGAAATTCATCCGGAGGATCGAGAATTGCCAAAACGCTGAGGGAAATGAAGGAGGACATTTGGCTAGGGCTTATCTACTGATGGGGCTGCGTGAGCTGGTGAAGCTGTTCGATGGAGCTAAAGATGCCGAATCTGGGGAAGGTCCTTTTGGGACCAAATAGTTAGGAGTCTCTTTTCCTTTTTGCTTTAAAATGTAATAAGGCCAATGGCCATTAGTGACATTTTTACTTTATTCCATCCTAGTGTCATTTTGGGATTCGTCTTATTTTTTATCAATAAAATGAGGCATTTAGCATTACAAGTTCTCCAAATTAACTTGTCGCTAGGCCGACCTCGAGCACAACGAGGCACCCAATTTAGGACACGATTCATATTCTTATACTACGTGTTTAAATATTGCAACATTTTTCCTCGGAATCCATACTAACTTGTTACCTTTTTGTTTTTTTTCTTTTATTTTTATTCCCCTCCCCAAAAGGTTAGTTCGAGCACTCTGGCATCATCGTCCTACTCCACAAGATCTAAGGGCCCTCCACCTCCTCCTCCTCCAAGTCCTATCAAAAGCAAGAACAAAGCAAAAATAGAGGACGTGAACAACATCAGAAAGGAGAACTCAGCTGAAAGGGTAGAGGTTCCTCAGGGTATTCAGGTGTCCAAAGAAAGTGCCGCCCAGCTCGAACAGAAGCTACTGAAATTTCAAGAAGAACTAGACCAAGTTCGGAACTTGGCGAGCTTGTCATTCTCCCTCACAACTCCAGACGTCAACTTTCCCAATGCTCAACACCTCATACCTCCACAGAATATCCCGAAGCCGCAGAAACAAGCCGCTACTCATCAAAATTGCAACACATGTCACAACAACACCCCACTCCTCATCCCTGAACCATCAAATGATCATCCCCACCACACCCCTATCTATGTGGAAACCATACCACAATATACTCAACCTATTTCAAGCACACCGGAGTCTGATGACAAAGACTCTCTCATCAGGAACGTGGCCGCAGAACTCAAGAAACTGACTAGCCGAGTCCAGGGTGTTGAAGGAAACAAAGGTATTGAAGGGCTGAATTATGAGGATCTTTGCATTCAGCAAGACGTCGAACTTCCCGAGGGGTACAAACCTCCCAAGTTCGAAATGTTTGATGGCACAGGAGATCCCAGGGTCCATTTGAGGACATACTGTGATAAGCTGGTCGGCGTAGGAAGAGATGAAAAGATTCGCATGAAACTCTTCATGAGAAGTTTGAAAGGCGATGCGCTATCTTGGTACATTAGCCAAGACCCCAAGAAGTGGACAAGCTGGGTAGGGATGGCGTCCGATTTCATGGACAGGTTCAGATTAAATACAGAAAATGCGCCAGATCTCTTCACATCCAGAATCTGAAAAGAAACCTACTGAGACATTCCGCGAGTATGCCACTCGATGGAGATCCAAAGCTGCTAAGGTCAGGCCAGCCTTAGAAGAAGAACAGATGAACAGATTTTTCGTCCGAGCTCAGGATCCACAGTATTATGAGAGGCTAATGCTGATAGAGGGACAGAAATTCTCCGACATCATCAAGTTAGGAGAAAGGATCGAGGAAGGCATTAAGAGCGGTGTGGTCACTAATTTTGAGGCATTACAGGCTACCAACAAAGCCCTACAATCTGGGGGCACGTCCAAGAAAAAGGATGTGAGTGCTGTGATGGTTGCACAAAGAACCAAGTCCCCAGTAAAATACCAAGCCTACCCGGTACCCCCTCTCACATACCAACCTATCCCCAATTACCAAGCACCTCCGCCCTCTTTCCAAATTCCATCACCTGCTTACCAATCATCCCCCTCCCCCACAAATCAGCCTACCTCATCAAGATATTTCCAATCCGCACCCGTCTACCAAGCCTATAATGCTCAGCCTTCTCACTACCAATCACCTCCCGCCCGCCAAAACTTCCCCAGGCCACGCCGTAATTTAGACCGTAGACCTCCCAAGCAATACACCGCCATCGCCGAACCAATCGACCAGCTATTTGAAAGACTCAAAGCAGCCGGATACGTCACCCCAATCCCCGCCATAACTCCAGAAAATCCTTCCCAATGGGTCAATCCAAACAAAACCTTTGCATACCATTCTGTCATGAAAGGGCATACCATTGATGAGTGCCGATCTTTGAAAGACAAAATCCAAGCTCTAATTGACAACAATATCATCGTGGCGAAGGAGCCTGCTCCTAATGTTCGCAACAATCCCTTGCCTGATCATAAGGGTGGAGACGTGCATATGATCGAGGTAGAAGATGATTGGGACCCCAAAGGGTCAATTGGATTGATTGCCGAAGGTGACGAGCCCAAGAAACCAACAGTCACACTGAATCTAATCGTAGTCCAGATCCAGCCCTCTGGGGATGCTGAAGTAAACATGTCCGTGCCTCTCGAGTTTGAAACACCGTCAACCACAAAGACAGTAGAGCCAATTGAGGTGGAGTTTGGGCCTTCGAAAGTACCATTTGAAGTTGCTGTATTACCTCCCAAAACAAGGGTGCCCATTCCTCTTGCAATGTCAGCCATAATGCCATTCCATACACAGGACATTCCTTGGGATTACACCGCCAAGGCAAGAAGGAAGGGGAAAACTAGGTCTGGAGAAGCAATTGCAGCATAGGGTATAACCAGAACCGGTAGAATTTATACTCCAGAGCACTTAGTTGAATCAAATAAGCAGGCCTCTGGACGGCCTATTGAAACTGGGCCCGATGATCTCTGGCGGAAGATACAGGCGAAAGAATACTCAGTTGTTGATCAATTAAATAAAACACCAGCGCAGATCTCCATTCTAGCTCTACTACAGAGCTCCGAGACACATAAGAACGCCCTGATGAAGATACTGAGCGAGGCGTATGTACCCAGTAACATAACTGGAGGAGACATGGCAAACATGGTCGGGCAGATATTGGAGAGTCATAAGATCACTTTCCACGAGGATGAGTTTCCCCCTGAAGGTTTAGGCCACAACAAAGTGTTGCACATCACTGTGCAATGCGAAGACTATTTCATCACCAGGACTTTGATTGATGGGGGGTCCAGCCTCAACATTTGTCCATTGGTGACCCTCAGAACGTTGGGGAAGAGTCTACATGAAATCAAGGATGGGGCTATCAACGTCAAAGCTTTTGATGGTTCCCAAAGGTCCACTATTGGGGAGATCAGTTTATGTCTACAAATGGGACCAACTTGGTTCGATGTTGATTTTCAAGTAATAGACATCCCAGCATCATACAACTTATTACTGGGACGACCTTGGATCCACGCCGCTGGAGCTGTAGCATCAACCCTGCACCAGGCAGTGAAATTCGAGTGGAATCACCAAGAGGTGATTATTCATAGTGACGGGAGTAACCCCATAACAGTCGCCAAACCATCCCAGCGATTGAAGGAAGAAGGAAGCTAGGAGGAGAAACCTACCACCAGATTGAGCGAGTCAACGCCGTGGACAAAGATAAGTGGTGGGATAACAAGATAGAAAGAATACTGAATTGGAGCGGGTATGAACCTGGCAAAGGGCTCAGCAAGAACCACCAAGGAATCACCAAGCCTATCAAACTGAAGAAACATGGCACCACTTTCGGGTTAGGGTATGGATATACTTGGCAAGAATTCAGGAACTGGTCGCCACCATGGCGCGACCCTTACTACCCGCTGGAGCACCCAATACCCCGCCTGGAGCAAACTTTCCAGCCAGCAGACATCATATATGAGTCAGAGGAAAATGAAACATTGGCAGCAATGAAGAACCTATTCTTGGAAAATGACAATATGGACTGTCATGTCATTCTCGAGGAGGAAGGGGAGGAAGGCCCTTCCATATAAGCTGTGAGCCGAGGAGCGCGCCTCAACAATTGGTCCATTAGAACCACCAAGGCTCGGAAAGCTTCGGGGTAGCAAGGTTGAACAAAGCACTATGCATTATCTTTTACTTTTTTGCTAGTTGATTTCCCTTCAGTATTATCTTTAAAGTTTTGAAAAGAGCTCCGATGTTCAAAATGATTTTGGAATTTATCAAAGCTCTTATTATTTTTCTCTATCATTTATTTTATTTTACACAGCATTACTGTTACTTATCTTGATGAACCGACGAGTGTGACATGCGACGAGGTAACGCAACAAACGGATATAGACTCAG